>NC_092055.1:117112405-117450619 GCF_003086295.3 Arachis hypogaea | reverse complement strand
TTATTTAGTTTTAGAAAATATATTTTTACATTAATTAGGATTAGATATAAAAGGGAAAAGAATCAGCCCTTTGGGCTCTTCTCTTCTCTTCTACCTCATTCTGCAATTTATTATTTTTCTGAATCCTAGTTTTCTTTCTGAACCATGAGCAACTAAAACTCCACTGTTAAGGTTATTAGGAGCTCTTTCTATTGTATGGATTGATACTATTATTTTTCTATTTTAATTCATGTATTGATTTCTATTTTAGGAATTATTTTTGTTCTTTATCTTATGAATTTGAGTGGAATGGAAGTATGACCCTTGTTCTAATTGAGTTCTTGTATAACTTGGAAAAGCTCTTTACTTGAACAACAACTTAAAAATAATTTCTCCTAAATTTCTGATTATTTGGACTTAACGGGATAAGTGACATATAATCCTCTTATATTTGGGTAATTAGGGTTTTTATGGCATATAAACTAGAATTGAACTTCACCCTTTAATTGGAATCAAGTGACCAAGGAATTGGCGGTTGATGAAGGTTAGAGGAGACTAAAAAGGTCTAAGGAATTAGGGTTTAGTCACATATAGTTTGCCATGAATTGAATCTTCCATGATTAAAATAGTTAGTAAGAAAATTCAATCCGGAAAATAGATAAATCTGAAGTCTTAACTGTTTCTCCATATATTATTCACTACTTGTTCACTGCTTACTTATTTAATTCTCTGAATTTACTGTTAATGCTTTTGAACTCTCAACACTATTTTCTGTTTGTCTGACAAAGCCAATCACTCAATCATTGTTGCTTGATCTATCAATCCTTGTGGGATCGACCCTCATTCACCTGAGGTACTACTTGGTACGACCCGGTGCACTTGCCGGTTAGTTTGTGGACTTTAAATTCCACACTAAGTTTTTGGCGCCGTTGCCGGGGATTGACTGTAATTAACAACTATTAATTTTTTGATTGCTTAGATTAGGCATTTTAGTTTTAATTTTATTAAATTTTTGCTTTAATATTTTCGAAAATTAGCACTAATATTTTTCCTTAATTTCTGAAATTAAGTTTGGTGTTACCTAGTTGATTTTATTTTTCCTGTTTAAATTGCCTATTAATTTTCGAATTTTTATCTCTAATTTCAGTCGTCATTTTTGAATTTTTACTATTTTATTTGTTTAGTATTTTTATTTTACTTCTTTACACAGGTTACCTCACTGGGAATTCTCTACACTCTGACGTAGAGAATCTCATCTTTTCTTGTCTTCTGTCTGTTTATGAGCAGGAACAGGGACAAAGAACCTCTATTAGACTTTGATCCTGAACCTGAAAGGACTTTGAGGTGGCGTTTGCAACACGCAAGACTTTACAATACTGCAGAGTCCACCATGGATCATAATAATGCTGCTAATGCCAATATGGCAAATCTGAATGGAAATGAGCAACCTAGAAGAGTGCTTGGTTCTTACACTGCTCCTAATGCAGATCTTTATGGCAAGAGTATTGTGGTGCCTCCTATAGCTGCAAACAACTTTGAACAGAAGCCACAGCTAGTTACTCTTGTGCAACAGAATTGTCAATATCATGGACTCCCTCAGGAAGACCCAAATCAATTTATTTTTCTAGTTTCCTGCAGATTTGTGATACAGTGAAGACCAATGGAGTGAATCCTGAGGTATACAAACTCATGCTCTTCTCATTTGCTGTAAAGGATAGAGTAAAGTTGTGGTTAGATTCTCAATCCAAGAAGAGTTTGGATACTTGGGATAAGGTTGTCACTGGATTTCTAACTAAAATTTTCCCACCTCAAAAGTTGACTAAGCTAAGGGTGGAGGTTCAAACTTTCAGACAGAAAGTGGTGCACGAAATCGTGATCGTTCATTCCTTGGTAACGGCGCCAAAAACTTTATACGCACGTTCATAATCTTAGTTCTTTGTCACAACTTCGCACAACTAACCAGCAAGTGCACTGGGTCGTCCAAGTAATAAACCTTACGTGAGTAAGGGTCGATCCCACGGAGATTGTCGGCTTGAAGCAAGCTATGGTCATCTTGCAAATCTCAGTCAGGCGGATTCAAATGGTTATAGAGTTTTAATAATTAAAAGATAAATAAAACGTAAAATAAAGATAGAGATACTTGTGTAACTCATTGGTGAGAATTTCAGATAAGCGTATGGGGATGTTTTTGTTCCTTCTGAATCTCTGCTTTCCTACTGTCTTCATCCAATCCTTCATACTCCTTTCTATGGCAAGCTGTATGTTGGGCATCACCGTTATCAATGGCTACTTCCCGTCCTCTCAGTTAAAATGGTCCAAAATGCGCTGTCACCGCACGGCTAATCATCTGTCGGTCCTCGATCATACTGGAATAGGATTCAATAATCTTTTTGCGTCTGTCACTACGCCCAGCACTCGCGAGTTTGAAGCTCGTCACAGCCATCCCTTCCCAGATCCTACTCGGAATACCACAGACAAGGTTTAGACTTTCCGGATCTCAAGAATAGCCGCCAATAATTCTAGCCTATACCACGAAGACTCTGATCTCACGATCAGGAAGCTAAGAGATATGCATTCAAGCTTGCTTTCATGTAGAACGGAAGTGTTTGTCAGGCACGCGTTCATAAGTGAGAATGATGATGAGCATCACATAATCATCACATTCATCATGTTCTTGTGTGCGAATGAATATCTTAGAGAAGAAATAGGCTTGAATTGAATAGAAAAACAATAGTACTTTGCATTAATTCATGAGGAACAGCAGAGCTCCACACCTTAATCTATGGTGTGTAGAAACTCTACCATTGAAAATACATAAGAACAATGTCCAGGCATGGCCAAATGGCCAGCCTCCCTAAAGGTCTCAAATAGCATAAAACTAGTCAAAGATTCCTAACACAATAGTAAAAAGTCCTATTTATACTAAACTAGTTACTAGGGTTACAGAAATAAGTAAATGATGCAGAAATCCACTTCTGGGGCCTACTTGGTGTGTGCTTGGGCTGAGTATTGAAGCTTTCACGTGTAGAGGTCTTCCTTGGAGGTAAATTCCAGTTTGTAACCTGTTTCTGGTGTTTAACTTTGCTTTGCAACCTGTTTCTGGCGTTTAACTCCAGAATAGGGCAGAAAACTGGCGTTGAACCCCAGTTTGCGTCGTCTAAACTCGGGCAAAGTATGGACTATTATATATTTTTGGAAAGCCCCGGATGTCTACTTTCCAACGCAATTAAGAGTGCGCCATTTAAACTCCTTTAGCTCCAGAAAATCCACTTTGAGTGCAAGGAGGTCAGAATCCAACAGTATCTACAGTCCTTCTTTAGCCTCTGAATCTGATTTTTGCTCAAGTCCCTCAATTTCAGCCAGAAATTACCTGAAATCACAGAAAAACACACAAACTCATAGTAAAGTCCAGAAATGTGATTTTTATTTAAAAACTAATAAAAATATACTAAAAACTAACTAAATCATACTAAAAACTATATAAAAACAATACCAAAAAGTGTATAAATTATCCGCTCATCAGAAAGATGGTGAGACCCTTTATGAAGCTTGGGAGAGATTCAAGTTACTAACTAAGCAATGCCCTCTGGACATGTTCTCTAGATGGACTCAGCAGGATATTTTTTATGAGGGCCTATGTGAAATGTCCAAGATGCACTTAGATAATTCTGCAGGTGGTTCTTTGCACATGAAGAAGATACCAGAGGAGACTACTTAGCTTATTGAGTTGGTTGCTAACAACCAATACTTATAATCCTCCAACAGGAATCTATGAACTCTGAGACCCCTCAGAAGAGAGCCGTTTTGGAAGTGGAAGCTGTTGATGCTCTTCTTGCTCAGAACAAACTTTTGTCTCAGCAAATAAGTCTAATTACTCAACATTTGAGTGGAATGCAAGTTTCAGCTGTCAACACTCAGAATGCACCTCAAGAAGCCTCTTATGACATGACAAGTAATTTTATGCAAAATGAGAATTATGATTATGCTCAATCTTCTTCTGAACAGGTCAACTACATGGGGAATGGTCCTAGAAACCCCAATAATGATCCATACTCTAAGACCTACAATCAGAGATGAAGAAATCACCCAAATTTTGGGTGGAGAGACCAACCTCAGAGATCTCAGAATTTCAACAATAATTCTCAAGGCAGTTTTCAGCAGAATAATCATAATAATTGCAAATTTTAGTCTCATCAACAACAACCACCTCAGCAGGAAAATTCTCAACCCCAGCAGAATTCTAACTGGGAGACCATGATGAATAGTTTTATGCAGAAAACCAGAGCTTCCATTAGAAACCTGGAGGTGCAAATGGGGCAGTTGAGCAAGCAAATACCTTAGAGGTCTTCAAGTACATTTCTTGGTGACACAGTGGTTAACCCAAGAAAAGATTGCAATGCTATTCAATTGAGAAGTGGTAAAGTAGCTGGTTCTGAGACCAAGTTCAATGAGGAGCTAGTTGAAAAAGAAGCTCTAGAGGAGAAGAAGGAAGAAGTAGAGCACGTCCCTCCAAAGCGTGCAGACAACCCATTCCCAGACTCTCTTGACACTTATCCCTCATTACCTAAGGCTCCTGAGTACAAGCCTAAAATGCCATACCCTCAAAGGCTTCAGAAGGCTTCCAAGGACAAGCAATTCTCTAGATTTTTAGAAGTCTTCAAGAAGCTGCAAATCAACATTCTTTTTGCAGAGGCTCTTGTGCAAATGCCTCTCTATGCTAAATTCGTGAAAGAATTGTTGACTAACAAAAGGAATTGGAAGGAACAAGAGACAGTGGTGTTGACCAAGGAATGCAGTGCTATTATTCAACATAACCTTCCTGAGAAGATGCAAGATCCAGGAAGCTTTGTCATTCCTTGTACCATCAGAGATGTCACTATTCAGAGAGTTTTATGTGATCTTGGAGCTAGCATCAATCTCATGCTACTTTCAGTGATGAAAAAGCTTCAAATTGAGGAGGTAAAATCCACTCGTATTTCTCTTCAACTTGCTGATCTTTCTATTAAATTTTTTATGGGTATTGTTGAGGATTTACTTGTGAAAGTAGGACAATTTATTTTTCCTGCTGATTTTGTTATATTGGATATGGAAGAAGATGCAAAATCCTCTATTATTCTTGCTAGACCCTTTTTAGCTACAGGTAGAGCTTTGATTGATGTGCAAAAGGGTGAATTAACCCTGAGGGTCAATGAAGAACAGGTGGTCCTTAATGTATTTAAAGCACTCAAACACCCTAATGATTCTGAAGGGTGTATGAGAGTTGATGTTGTTGAACCACTTGTTCAAGAGGTACTGGAAGCTGAGGTACTTGATGATGTTCTGGATCCTATTTCTGAGTATGAATTAGTGGAAATTGATGATTCACCACCCCAAAAAACAATGGTGAACACGCCTAAAAGGGGGGAGGAAGTCCCCAAGCTTGAGCTCAAACCATTGCCTCCTTCTCTGAAATATGTGTTCTTGGGTGAAAATGAGTTATATCCAGTGATTATTATCTCTTCCCTGAAGCCTGGAGAGGAAGAGGCACTTATTACAGTGCTCAGGAGCCATAAAACAGCTCTTGGGTGGACCATTGGTGATTTAAAGGGGATTAGTCCAACCAAGTGTATGCACAAAATCCTTCTTGAAGATGATGCTAAACCGTTTGTGCAACCACAAAGGAGACTCAACCCAACTATGAAAGAGGTGGTCCAAAAAGAGGTAATAAAACTATGGGAAGCCGGCATTATTTATCCTATTTCTGACAGTCCTTGGGTAAGCCCTGTGTAGGTAGTTCCCAAGAAAGGATGGATGACAGTGATCAAGAATGAAAAGAATGAGCTTATTCCTATAAGGACAGTCACAGGATGGAGAATGTGCATAGACTACAGGAGGCTCAACACTGCTACAAGGAAAGATCACTTTCCCCTACCTTTCATTGATCAGATACTTGAGAGGTTAGCTGGTCATGCTTTTTATTGTTTTCTAGATGGATATTCTGGATATAACCAAATTGCAGTAGACCCTCAAATTCAAGAGAAGACAGCATTCACATACCCTTTTGGAGTATTTGCTTACAGAAGAATGCCATTTGGACTTTGTAATGCTCCAACAACTTTTCAGAGGTGTATGCTTTCCATTTTTTCTGATATGGTTGAAAAGTTCATTGAGGTATTTATGGATGATTTTTCTGTCTTTGGTAATTCTTTTGAATCCTGCCTTAAGAACTTATCTCTGGTCTTGAAACGGTGTCAAGAATCAAACCTTGTTTTAAATTGGAAAAATGTCATTTTATGGTTACAGAAGGTATTATTCTTGGACACTGGATTTCAAACAAGGGGATTGAGGTTGATAGAGCAAAGGTATAGGTAATTGAAAAATTACCACCACCATTTAATGTTAAGGCAGTCAGGAGTTTCTTGGGTCATGCAGGGTTTTATAGAAGATTTATAAAGGATTTTTCAAAAATTGCTAAACCATTGAGCAACCTATTAGTTGTTGATGTTCCTTTTGTGTTTGATGCTGAATGCCTGCATGATTTTGAAACTCTGAAGGCAAACCTTATCTCTGCTCCCATTATAGCTCCCCCTGACTGGGATTTACCATTTGAATTAATGTGTGATGCTAGTGATTTTGCTATAGGAGCTGTTTTAGGACAGAGGCATGGCAAGCTTATACATGTCATTTACTATGCTAGCCGTGTGTTAAATGATGCTGTATGTTTTTTATAACTTTAGGACCTATTTAATTGGTTCTAAGGTTATTGTTTATTGATCATGTTGCTTTGAAGTACCTTCTAACCAAACAAGATTCTAAACCAAGATTAATCAGATGAGTGCTACTCCTTCAAGAGTTTGATATTGAGATAAAAGAAAGGAAAGGGTCAGAAAATCAAGTGGCTGACCACCTTTCCAGAATTGAGCCTGAAGAAGGAGTACAATCACCCACAGCTGTGACTGAGACATTTCCAGATGAGCAACTATTCCTCATTTAGCAGGCTCCATGGTTTTCAGACATTGCAAATTATAAAGCCATGAATTTCATTCCAAAGGAGTACGGCAGACAACAGGTGAAAAAGCTACTAACTGATGCAAAGTACTACTTTTGGGAGGAGCCATACCTTTTTAGAAGATGCTCAGATGGTATAATCCGGAGATGTGTTTCAGATGAGAAGACACAACAAATTCTTTGGCACTATCATGGCTCTGATTATGGGGCCACTTTGGTGGTGAAAGGACAGCTACAAAGGTCCTTCAGAGCGATTTTTACTGGCCAACTCTCTTCAAAGATTCAAGAGAATTTGTGAAGCACTGTGATAGGTGTGAAAGAGCTAAGAATCTTCCTGCCAACCATGAGATGCCACAGCAGGGGATTCTTAAGGTTGAGTTATTTGATGTGTGGGGTATTGATTTCCTGGGACCTTTTCCACCATCATATTCCAACAACTATATCCTAGTGGCAGTTGATTATGTGTCCAAGTGGGTGGAAGCTGTGGCTCTACCCACCAATGATGCCAAAGTGATGATGAGCTTTCTTCAAAGATATATTTTCAGCCGGTTTGGTATCCCGAGGACACTCATTAGTGATGGTGGAAGTCACTTCTATGACAGACAGCTAGACTCACTTCTGCAGAGATATGGAGTCCGTCATAAAGTGGCAACCCCTTATCACCCTCAGACAAGTGGACAGGTTAAGGTTTCCAACAGGGAACTAAAGAAGATTCTAGAGAAGACCGTCAGCGTCTCAAGAAAGGACTGGTCTAGTAAGCTTGATGATGCTCTCTGGGCTTACTGGACAGCTTATAAGACTCCTATTGGCATATCCTCTTATCAGCTGGTCTATGGTAAAGCCTGTCACTTGCCAGTTGAGCTGGAGCATAAAGCTTACTGGGCAATCAAGTATCTGAACCTTGATGCTCAGGCTGCAAGAATTAAAAGAATGCTTCAATTGAATGAGCTTGATGAATTCAGATATTTAGCCTATGAGAATGCCAAGCTCTATAAGGAGAGAACTAAGATATGACATGATAAGAAGATTGTCATTAGAGTTTTTGAGCCAAGTCAGAGGGTGCTTCTGTTCAATTCAAAGATCAAACTCTTTCCCGGGAAGCTGAAATCCCGGTGGTCAGGACCGTTTTTGGTTACCAGAGTTTCACCGTATTGTCATGTGGAGATTCAGGAAGAGAATTCTGACAGGAAGTTTACAGTGAATGGCCAGAGGTTGAAGCACTATCTTGGAGGCGAGATTGATCGCCAAAGGTCCGCTCATCTACTGAATTAGTGGAACTGACCGTCAAACTAGTGACGTTAAAGAAGCGCTTGTCTGGAGGCAACCCGATAATTTCGTATCCTTGGTTTATTTTTCGTTGCGTTGATTTTATTATTTGTTTGACATTTATTGAGTTTTTACTGTTTTTCCCTTGTTTTACGTATATTTTGATCATGCAGAAATTTTAGAACAAGAACTAGACACTTAGAAGAATTTTTGCTAGCTCTGGAGACAGCTAATTTGGATTGGTTGGCGCCAAACTTGGGATTTCCAAGTTGGCACCGAGTGCTACATGAATCAGGGTAATTTGGGTCTGTAATCTTGATGCCAAACTTGGGCCACTCAAGTTCGGCGACGTGTGTGCGTGCACAAGAGGAATTAGGCTCTGGAAGGCCCACGCCGAACTTGGAAAATCCCAAGTCTGGCGTGGAGAATGACATAAAGGAGAGAAAAAGGGGAAGAGATAGTGCCGAACTTCAGGTTCTTCAAGTTTGGCGCCATTGTTGCGCATAAAAAGGAAAAGTTCTCTGCCAGGGGGACGCCGAACTTGGCTCCCCTGGCATTCGGCGTAGGAAATTCAACGGAAAAAAAAAAGTAAGGGTTGGCGCCAAACTTGAGCTTCCTCAAGTTTGGCGTGGGGAGGAGATATCCACTGTGTGAGTCACGACGCCGTACGCCACTATCCCCAAGTTCGACACCAGCTGATTCATTGTTCCTAATTTTTTGCCAAACGTGATCCCACATATCCCAACCATATCACATGGCTTCCCTCTGATTGATCCTTTCCCTTTTTACCTTACCTATTTATTTATTCCTTCATGCACTTTCTACTAAGCCTACCCCACCAACCCCTGAACCCCTCCTGACTTCTCTTCCCCCTTAACCGAATCTCACCCCCCTTCCCAATATATTCCATTCCACAACCCAACTTCCCATACACTGCAACCCTCCCCTCTTGCTTTCCCAATACCCACATGTGATCCCCCTCAGCCTTTCCCAAATAACGTGACCCCCAACGCCCCCCCCCCCCTTTGACCAAGATTTTCGCCCGTGATCCATCCCTCACCTAACCCTTCTTCTATAAAAAACCGACCCCACTCCTTCCATTCCTACCACCAACCTTCAACCCGTCCTCATAACAAACACATAAATTCACTACATTCCCAGCTTCCTCTATTCCTCCTTTCTCTCATCCGTTATAGACACAGCCCCCCTCTACCTTATAAACACACATCTTCTTCCCTCTCCAACCACACAAGCCAGTCCCTTCCCTTTCAAGACCGCAACCCTTCACGCCCTCCTCCTATGTCCATAACCCCCTTCTTTTCTCCTACTTCTTCTGTTTAATTATTTCCGTTCAAAAAAAACTTTTAGCATTGATTTTTATTTTCTTCTATTTAAAATTCTTCTCTCCTTTCTTCTTCCCCTTTGTATTTCTTTATTTTGATCGAGGACGAGCAACAGTTTTAAGTTTGGTGTTGTCACTTTGTTGTTTTATTCTGTTATTTCTATGATTCAAGAAGATTCCGCTCTAAACTACATGAAGAGCACTTTTATGATGTTACTGGCAAGAGGCCGGTTCTACCAGAAGTGCGGTTTAATCTCCAACTAGATGAATATCCAAAAATTCAGCGTGAGATTCAGAGAAAAGGATGGCAGTATCTGTGCAATTCGTACACACAAGTGAGGCAATTAATGGTTCAAAAATTTTATGGGAACCTGTGGATTACTTATAAGGATGTGTCTGGAGTCAATGAAAGGGATCACAGAAGCTTTGTATGGGGAAGAGTCATTGATGCCAGATTTCTTGATGCCAGATTCAGGAGCCAACTTCCTGTACTCCATGTCAATTTCTTCAGGGGTCTCTATGTGCTCACTCACAAAGCTGAGATACAAGGAGGAGGAGCGTCTTTTACTCTTAAGGATATTTCACAACTTTCAACAGTGTCTAATGAAAAACACGATTAAAAATTAAAAACAGGGGTAAAAGTCCAAAAATAATGTACCTCACTGGAACAGCTAAAAGACTCCTCACACCTTTCTGACCAAGCTCAACGAGAGTTTCATCTGTATATGATTTCAACCACTGTACCGGGCCCACTCGACTTTGGAAATTCACCCAACAATTCCATAAGAAACAGAGGCTCAAAAAGGTAAGCCAACAATTCAGCAATTAAAAAGCAAGTTAAATGAGGTTCAAACTAACCTGATAAGCAAGAGTGTGCTCATTGTTAATTCCTCTAGCTTTCAACTCCTACATGATCAGATTTGCCATCACTTTGTGCACTGATAAAAATAATAATAATAGCAGTAAGTAGAAGCAGAAGTAAAAGTATTGATATGAGGTGCTCCATTAAGTAGAAGCAGAAGAATTTTAATTGATCACAAATCATTAGGTTTTAATGTTTTGGCATATATGCCCCGACCAAGTATGAAGGAATTGTATGAATAGCTAAATCGAAAATATGAAACAAACAAGCTAAATAGAAACTCTCGACCATGCCATGCAAATAGAGAAATTCTCGACCACTTAGGAGATTTCGGTTGAACCAAGTTAAAACTAAGACATCAAGTTAACAGATTTCTGTTTTAGAAGAGCAATATGTACCATTCTTCTTAAGCACGTTCAAAACCTTCTTGGTAGGGCCTGCTATCATCGAACTCCGAAGTCCAAGCTCCTTGGAACTATATTTAGGATTTGAAAAGAAAACTCACCAATTTGAAAGCCAGGAAAGTTATCAACATCAAACATGCTTGTTCCTTTCAAACCAAAATAATGGATGGCCTACAGAGGAGTTGGATGCAAACATTTGGTCACCCCAGAAGATAATAATCAACTTCATACCATATACTTACTTTATAATTGTATGCAATAATCTAGTAGTGGTGCTTTACAACAAATTACAGTAACCTTAGGAGGTTTAGTGTAGGCATGAAAATCAAGCGGTACATTATACAATATCATTTAACCATAGGTGAGGTTGGTGTAAAATACCCTAGAACCTATTACCCTTTCATAACCTGTCTTGTATAGTCATATGCTGGTGCACTACAATATATACATGCCAATGTATTCTATAATACTAACATAAGTTTAATATTCATCTAAAAAATACATGCCAATGTAACTATTTGCTCTAAGGCTTTGTTCTGATAACTATTTGCTCTAAAAGTAACAAACTAGTGAAACTGGTAAATTTGTAGATGATAAAGCAAAATACCTTCTGTTTGTCATCGGTTGTCTGCCTCTGTAGTAAAGAAGGACTCCTTACATTTGAAAACAGAAAATCTCCAAGATCTTCTAAATGTCTTCTGAGATCACCAGGAGAAATCTTTGAAGAATGCTTCTGTTTGACACAGATTACATCTTGACCACCAATAGCCATACCTACTACTATGTGTGTACCATATGTCTGAATGAACCTGCCTAACAAAATTCATCAGCATCACATACGAATCAACATAGAAACCCAAACTTAAACACCATATCAAACTGTCAAGATCACTCCACATCAAATGAGATGGGTGCTATCAATGTCGAAACTCTTTCATTAGTCTGTTCGGTTCATCAATAAGACAACAACTAGGCTAAATTTTGTAGGATCGCCAAAATGATGAATGTATAACAACCAACAACGAATTGAATTCAAGACACTCAATATTTACACCAGGAATACAAAGATTAATTTAGTGAATTCGCCACTCTACTTACTAAACATAGTAGGGGCGTGGTGTTTACCTAGCCAATGTCGCCAGGTCCCATTGAGCAGGAACAGACTTCTTAACTTCCTCTTGCAGCACAAGTGGAGAAGCTGTTAGATGTAAATAGTCAAGCGAAATGAAATAACCATCAATAGCAAGATACTTGATGTCAGCAGCATCCCTCAACCAGTTACCACTTAAATCAAAAAGAGCATTGAAATAGCCAGAAGGTATTTTCCCTTGCACTGCCGATTTCTGATTTAACAACTCAGACATCTGAAAGTTTAAAAAAGATTCAGATAAAGATCTTAAAACCCAAACATAGTGATATAACAAAGCTTTCTAACTAATTGGCATCTTACAAATGAAACAGAGAAGAAGATATAGAGAAAAAGGAGGACCTGGTTGAACTCAAGCACATCGGATTTGAACCTTATTCTATCCCCTTTATCACAACGAATGTCCTCAGAGACCCCTCTAATGGTGATGGAGGCTCCACCAGCTGTAGGGATCAAAATATCCCTCTTGTACATTTCATCAAGCACCACCAACCTCTTCCCACCGCCTCCAACTCCCTTTGCAAAATTCATCTAAAAAATACATGCCAATGTAACATAAGTTTAAGATTCATCTACAAATTTAACATGGATTTAACTAACTAAATAATAATTATCAGAACAAGTCAAAGGGAGGCCAACAAACAAAACCTAAAATATTAAACAAAGATGGAAACAAAGACACAGGGAGCAATAACATTGCTGCACAAACGTTCACTTTCAGCGAATTATCTTCTGCTACTTCCAAGAACTTTAGGCAGGAGTGCCTAATTGGGGAAAGATTTCTCTTTCTGTTAATTAGTCCAAAATAGAGACACAGAGAATCAGGGAAGAAAGACTTACCAGTGCTTACGGTGCCGATTGAGACAAAGACAGAGGATTCCGAATCCAACGAGGGTTTGCGAGACAGAGACCACTGAGGGAGTAGGAGGGCATGCCGATGCCTAGGAGCGATAGAGAAGGGGATGGCAGCTCGGCTGCGACCCTGGTCTGACGAAGGAGGTGATGCTCAAGACGGAGAGACAACAGAGCTTGAGACGCAGTGAATCGTGCACTGCAGAGCTCGAGGCGCGGTGAAATAAAGACGGCGGAGCTCCAGGCACAGTTAATCACGGAGTAGTGATGAGAGTGGTGAATGAGAAAGTGATTTAGGGTTTGGGTGCGACAGAGAGTGGGTTGGGTGTGAGGGTTAGATAAAGGGCTGGGTGTGAGGGTTAGATGAACATGAAGGCGAGCATGCTGGGTGTGAGGGTCATGGCGATCGACTTGGTGCAACGGCAGCTTCCTGGGTGTGACGGCAGCTTGCTTCTAGGTTAAAAGTGAATTTGGGAATAACAGTGAAGTGTATCAGCTGTTATCATATCACTTCTATAGCTAGGTTAAAAGATAACTTAGAAAAAAATGTGGGAAATAAAATTTTGGGGTGAACTTTATCGGTACACTTTTGCAGGGTTAAGACAAATTAGCCACGCTTTTAAAGCATGCCTGTTTCTCTCTATGGCCACGCTTTTTAAGTGTGGCAAAAAAAAGTGGCCAAATCACAAATTAGCTGCCACCCTCATAAAAGCGTGCCCATTGACCACTTTTGGCCACACTTTAAAAGCGTGGCAAGAAAAATGTGTGCCGATAGGCCTTTTTTCTTGTAGTGTGCAGATTTATAAAACAACATTAATTCAACATCATAAACCAAAACAGCATATTACCTATTTGTATTGTAGGTGGTGTCGAATGAAATACCATCTCCGAAATACTCACAGGCGGCCCTGCTCCTTGCGTCCACCCAAAAAGCAAGCTTAATCGACTGATCATCCTCGAGTTCGAGCTCGAAAAAGAAATTCTGATTCTTCTCTTTCAGTTTTAATAAGTATTTCCCAAATTCTTTTGCATCCTCTAGTTCTGATGACATTCCGCACTTCTCTCGTGATGTAATTTCTCACATCTTTTCGATAAAATTTAACTCGCGGTAACCCTCCGCTACTGTCACAAATGATTGGTAAATTTTGCTTGGTCTGATTCCGGCTTCCTCGTTCTTCTCTATTGTACGACGCACGGACATGCTTAGTTCTCTGTATTGTTTAAGCATCTCTGCTTGATTTGCACAGCAAGGATGTGAATGATGCAACACGACCTTGGAAATGATCCAAATATCGATGTTCTTCAATATGTGTATATAAATTATTGCGGGACAATTTAATCCTGCTGAGGGGTTTGTCTTCTCTGTCGGAGATATTTTTTATTTCCATTTCCCCACTCTGCTACATTTAATCAATTGATTCTTAATTTCGTTTTCCTTCTTATTTATGCTCCGAACTCTTGTAGAAATACCTACAACTTTCGAATAATTCTTGTAGAATTTTGCAGCATCTTCAAGGGTGTTAAAAGTCATCCCAACCTTGGGAACAAACTGCTTATCAACATCACGGAGGAACTACAAAATACACCCAAAATAGTCCACAATACGCAATATTAAAACAAGCAAAAACTATAGATTTCAAATACAACTATAAAACCATCATAAAAAATAACAAAACTCATATTCATGAGTCATCATCAAACAGAAACTAAAACAATTCAACTAAAACAATAAGACAATTCACCCTCAGTCAATTGAAAAGTCAGAACCTGTAAATACACCCAAACTTTCTCAGGTTACACCCAAATATTCCTCATTTACACCCGAAAGTCTGATATAAAATGCAGAAGATTCATCAGAACTAGTACATTACATTCAATTCAAACAATGAACAATGAACAAAAAATTTCATAGGCAAGGTTCACAACATTAATCAGCTCCACAATCATAAACTACTAACAAAAATATTAACTGGAATTAAACCACACCTCAGAGACTTCATTGGATCAAAATTCACTTCGCTCTGGTTTAGCTGACAATCTGAAGTTAAATCATCCATTATCTTCAAAAGAATTTCAGAGCTTGATTTCAAAACAATTTCAGAGTAGAGCTTGATTTCAAAATGATTTCAGAGCTTGATTTCAGAAACAATGGAAATCGAGAAAACAAACAAAGAGAACGCACGTAAACGCCAAAAGGGAACGCAGAGAGAAACGCACGAAAGAGATCGCAGAGAGAAGGCACGAAAACGCAGAAGAAATTCGAAAAAGAAAACAAAATCCTTTCGAAAAAGGAAGTTATATATTCACGCGTTGATTGAAAAATCTGTTAAGAGGCGCGTGGATTAGACGTGCCAAAAGAGGCGCGTGTTATGTGTAATTGAGTATATGGACTTATAAGACTTGTATAGCAAAAACGCTTGTATGTGGAGAATAATTCATAAATATAATGGCTATTAAATATATTTTCTCTCATGAAATCAATAACTATATTAAATACGTTGTTTGTATACTATTTTTAGCTATATTTAATTTTAACCATTTAAATTAATCAAATTATAAATACATTCTCATATTTTCGTATAAAAATTTCATTCTTAGTGTTTGTTTGGACGCCATTAAATCAATAAAAAAAACTTTTTTTAATAAAAAATATTTTTTTATTTTTTAATATATTTGACAAATTTTTAATAGTAAAAATAAAAATAATAAAAAAATTAAAAATATTTTTTTTAAAAAGTTACAATTTATATTTTTTAATAATTTTTTTAATAAAAAATATTTTTCACATAATAAATAAATAAAAAAATATTTTATCTTATTGTAACTCAAATATAATTAATAAATAAAAAAAATTATATAAAATATTTAAATATAAAATTAATTTTATTATTTTTAAAAAATTTTAAAATATAATTCAAAAAAAAATTTTAAAACTTCACCCAAACAAATTCTTATAAGATGAATCCATACTCTATATATATATAAAAAGATCATTGTTAGGTAACTTGCGTTATTGACTTGTTTGGTAATGCCGTATGCAACCTAACATGATAACGATAACATCAATATTATGGAAAGCAAATGCCTTTCGAATTCGAGGTTACCTGATAGGCCAGGGCATAATTTCATATCTTTATAGGTCAACGTAGGTCAAGTACGTTATAGTGGTGGGGTTATATATATTTAAACACGCAATTCAATCAAAATATGCAGTGTGGCTTGATTTATTTGGTGTTATTTAGGGCAATAAATTATTAGAGTATAAACATAAATATTTTGTAGAATTAATGAGATATATATGTTCTTATTGTTAGTCTATTTGAGATATAGTTTATCATAGAAAGAAAGATGTTATTATATCTTTTCTACAAATGAAGTATACGTCGAACTTCAAAAAATATTAAATAGGATGAATCTTATATTCAATTTAGTAATAATTCAAAGAAACGAATAAATGTGATGTAAATGAGTATTAAATTTTCAGATATTTTTTATTTTTTATTTTGCTTTACCTTATATAGACTTACAAAAATATAATCATTTTTAAATATCTTCAATTATTGTCGAGATATTAGTGAGCTGTGTGTGAATTATAGTGTGGTTATGTTTGAAATACCAACATTTATTTTGACTACTTCTCCAAACTATTAAAAATGATATATGAGGAAGTTATTTTTCTATTTTACTTGAATGATTATATATATTTATTTGACTTGTTCTCCAAATTATAAGTGTGGCAGTTATCGAATAGTATGGGATGGACCAGATTATAATGAATAATTTATAGGTATAACGGTCCAGTTATACGCAACAACGTGAATGGTGGTTGTTCATGAGCCATAAAAATTCTAGTTTATAACCCAAATTTAACCTATTTATTTTTAAGAGAAGTAGATTGAGCTTTATGAAAATCAAGTTATGACTTGATAAGATATAACAAAGATGTGATTATGTAATAATTTGGAGGTATGAGGATTAGTCCAAGATCAACTTGGTAATCTTGAAAATAAAGTTGGATAAGCTTGTCATTTGAAAAGGTGCTGCTTATATTAGTATATTTTTGGACGAGCATATAGGTGATTGTTTATTGGACTGACGCCAACTTATAGGTGTTGGTTTGTTTTGACTGATTCCAACTTATGATTGCCGATTTATTTGCATTGATTCCAACTTAAGGTGTCAGCTTGTTTAAACTGATTCCAACTTATAATTGTCGGTTTGTTTTTGTATGCCACATTTGATGTTGGTTTGTCATAATATGTGTAGTGTGTAGGAAAAACAGTAGTCGAATTAAAGGTAAGAATAATAATAATTAAAAATAAAGAATGATGAAGTTGAAAATAATGTATTATTTATTGAGAGTTACAATCCTAGCACAGGAGGTGCAGGATGAAGTGTCTCGTTAAAACCCTTTTAAGAAAAACCTAGTATGAAAAAAATTTTGTGAATGGAAAAAAGAGTACATCTTCGGAAAGGTCTTTTTGATTGTCCTCTTTTTAATGAGTTAGTTTATTGCTCTGACGAGTTTGTCTGAGTTCTTCAATTACCATCTATCCAACTTTTTTTTTTTTTTCAGAATTCAACTAAAGTCTTCGATTTGTCGACAAAGTTGAGGTTGGAGAATTCCATCGCTATTTTATTGAACCTCGTTATGTAGTCACAAAGACTTTTGGGTTGACCTTTTTTTTATTGTGCTAAGATAGTCAGAATCATGGACGTATATCTTAGATGCTGCAAAATTGTTGGTAAAGAGGTCGGCCAATTTCTAAAAGGTAGAGATTAAACATGCAAGTAAAATATAAAGATCATAATAAAGCATACAAAAAGTTAAGGAAAGAATGACAGATAATAAGGTTAGAAGCACTGATCACTAGCATAGTAATACTTTTTTTTTATTGGTGTTTAACATTATTATGATTATTTATATCTAATAGGAACTGTTGAATGTATTTCTTCAACCAAATATATTTGTGAACAGTCAAGAGAGTTTATAAAATTTAAGGTAATTTTTAGTTATAAAATATCTCAATAAATAATTACTTACATTATTGTAAACAAATTAGCATAGTAATACTTTATTTATTTCTTTCACTTAATAACAATTTTATATTAATTTTTTTTTTTGTAGAATCTTAGATACATACTAAAAGAGCTTTTTTGATGCCAAATATACTTGGATTGCTATTGATCTTGAAAAATATTTGATGAAATTATTGAATGGTGTAAAAGAGGAGAAGAATCTGTTATTTATAATTTGTTTTTTGGGATATTTATTTTGAAATTTCATATTGTAATTTTACTATTTTGATTGATTAAAACTTGTGTACAATCTTTTTTCTCTATTTCAATTAGTATGTTTATAATACCATATCACAAATTACAGAACATATATAATTACTTTGAACAATAAATTCATGCACAATAAATTTATTCCTACACCAATTCATACTCAATATCCTATTACAATTTTGAACAGATGTGCTTCTCATCTTTAACATCAGAATTTTCATAGAAGTCAGACAAATAAGTGTTTTTTTTTTTAATAGGAGAGCTCAACACAATAAGTGGAGCAAGAACAACAACAAGCAAATAGAAAAGTTAAAAAAGAAAAAAAATCGCAAAGCGTCTCATGTCTTGGTGGAACTCTTCATAAAAGCGTTCGGTTAAACTGATTGAATCTTCGCTAACTCATTTGCTCTGGCAATGATCTACAAAATTGACAATTATCTACAGAATTTAAAAATTGCAGACTCAGATTCTGTCATACCAAACTCCTGTAGTGGCTACTTTGCATAACAAGAGAATATAATCAAAATTTAATCACTACTAAATATTATTAAGGTCTAAATAATAAAAACAGAGTACTACTTGAATGGCCAACATTACAAACAAGTAAAGTCATCAAATTTCATTATAAATTACATTCTTAAACCTTAAGATGATTGCAGGAACAATAAAACTGTTTAGGCAGGCAGAACTTGCAGCACATGTCTTCCAGAACCTCATTGTTCTCCTCTACTTATTTTAAAGTGACACCAAATACCTAATTCAAAAAACATAATCTTAAAAATAATTTTGTTTAAAAAAAAATACAGTATTTTCAGAAGCAAACACAAATAAGAAAAAAAATCAAAAGAATTGAAAGAAAAATACAGCATTTTCACAATCAAATGAATTTTTTTTTATCTATTGCTGTGTTCCTTTCTCAATATCTAATCGCAATGAAAGAAAAATATTATATATATCACATCATTATCCAAAATTTAGACAACCAAACTATGGCAATTCAAAGAGAAAGAAAAAAATAACTAATTTTTCTCATCTTGTCATCCACATCAGTAATAAGATATTTCATATCCCAAATACTTTAGGTACCTGTCTAATTGCAAAACCAACCACACAAATTTAAACCAATTATTATCAACAAGGATTATTAATTTAGGGATTTAGTGATTGAGATAGAGAAAGAAGAACTTGAAAATGTCTCAAACCTTAAATTCCACTTTAGGTCTCAAAAGCTCTCTCTTCTTGCTCGTCGTGTTGTGTAGCCATACTTCGGGAGATAGAGCTTTCAGATTCTGGCCTCCGATTTCGATGCGAGATTCGTATTCGTCTTCAATAGCTAAGATTCTACTCATAGAGTTGCTAATGCAGGAGAAAGAAGACGAGAAATGAAAGTTCTTCTTCTTGTTGTTACTGTTGGGGAAAAGAATAGGACGAGTAGAGTGTGAAATTAAAGAGAAGAAGAAGGGTTTGAAGAATTTGAGAAGAGAGAGCTTCTTCTTGTTGTTGTTAGTGCACCAGAAGAAAATGGGGCTCGTGGAGAATGAAATCGAAGAGAAGAAGAGTTTGTAAAATTTGAGAAAATAATAGTCATAACTATAATTATAATTAGGATCGTTGATTTTATCAAGGTTTGAAATCAAAGACTGGACAGTGTCAATTTTTTTTCTATCAGAGAAAATTCACTCTCACATTACACTGTTGTTGGAGTAGGAGAGGTTCTTCACTGGTGCTGTCATTGTGGGCGTCTTGGTAAAATTATTGGAGGAAAATTCATTAGCATTGAAGGCAAGGAAGGCCATGAAACATTAAAGAAATTGAAGTTGTGCTTGAAGCACTTAATCAAGCAATTCAAGATGGAGTTCACATAATTTCTATTATTTCTATGAAAAGTTTTAGAAGGCTAATTCAACACTTCATTCGTTAAGTATATTGAGAGTTTTGATGCGTTACAATTACTCAGTAAAATTATTAATAACATGGACTTGATGCTAAGTATGTTATTATCTTAATTGGTGATCTTTAATTTAATCAATCTTACAAATTAAAAAAAAAAAAAAAGAAACAAAATAGGGAGCGTCCACACAAAGGATACCAAAGAAAATACTTGGCATGTTAGGAGTCTCAGTGTTTGTTTAGGCGTCATTATTTTGATAAAAAAAATTTCAATAAAAAATTTATTTTTTATTTTTTAGCGTGTTTAGCAAATTTCTAATAGTAAAAGTAAAAGTATTAGAAAAAAAAATATCTTTTTTGAGAAGCTGTAATTTACATCTTTTTTTTTAAAGATTTTTTTTCTTAAAAAAAAGATATTTTTCATGTAATAAATAAACAAAAAAGTATTTTTATATTGTTATATCCAAATATAATTAATAGATAAAAAGAATTTTTTACATGAGATACTAAACATAAAAATTACTTTTACTTTTTTATGAGATCTTTTAAAAAAAGATAACTCAAAAAAAATCTTTTTCTAAAAACTCACCCAAACAAGTTCTTAAGACACAAGAGACATCTCCAATACGGACAAACTCGCGCGTGTCCACCGTGCACCCCTTCCGTACAGTTTTACAACCACACCCTATTCCTTAATATCACTCGTTCAAATTTCTTACAATATATCTGATTGGTCCTAAGTCATGAAAGACTGAAATGCCACAAAAATACAGTGGCATAGATGAAACTATATATATAAGGTGAATTCTCCTATCTCTTTAATTTTGGTACCGAAATTGTCGAAATTATTTTTTATAATAAATTTTAAATATTAAAAAATTATTTATTTTTATATTTTTTAATTTAAATATTAATTTTTATCTCTTTGTAGTAAGTTAGACAAATATATATAGACACCATAACATACACCTATATATAACCTGGGACTGTTTGTCCGATATAAATAAAATCATTCATCTAATTTTTTGTCCAGCATAGAGACAACTTTGTAAATTACTCACCGGTGGCAGTATTGGTGAAATATATAAAATAAAATTATATTTGTAATTAATTAATTATTTACTTATTTATTTATAACAATATTAAAAATATTTTTAAAATTTTTCATTAAGTATAATTACAAATATGTAAGTATTTCTCAATCCGCTCATCTACTTTTTTTTTTTATTTTAATTTAAAAAAAAAAAAAAAGAGGACGTACTACCCGGCCCCTACCCCCTAGATGGTTTTTTCTTTCTTTTCAATTTGGAGGGTAGTTGAATATGGTTCTCAGATACATATTGGGTTAATGGGCCTAAAACTGAAATCCGAACTGTGATAATCAGTTTAAGATATATGACATAATATAGACCATAAACAAAAAATTATACCAAAAACTGGAAAAGAAAGACAATCGGATATGAGCTATGAGCCATATTTGACATTGTCTTGCACAAATCCTCTTTTCTTTTTATAGAGATAAGTTATCCTTTCAAGGCCCAAAATCCTTTCAAGAAGAAACAGTAAGCCTATACGTCTACGTTCTTATGATTATTACGAGCTAATACTCAAATGGATTCTTTAAATTTCACTCATGAATCACTTTAATCTTTCAAAAAAATTTATAGGCCAATTTGTGGAGTTTTTTATTTAAGTTAAATAAATACATAAATTACGGAAACACATAAAAGAGGAAGGAATTACATAAATGCGTAACATTATAGATTTTGACACCTTGTGTTATGATGGTACAACTGTCACAGCACAGAATTTCAGTCACCGAAATATACTTATTTTTCAATTCACCTTTTAGCATCTGAAATATGTAACGTTATACATTTATGTAATTACTTTATATTTTATATATTTTTATAATTTATATATTTATTTAATCTAAATAAAAAAATTTTAATTTGAGTCATGAGTAAAAAATTATAAGCCAATTTAAATCCATTAAAATAATAACATACCAAAAACATGTCGACAAATCGTATTATGACATATAATACTATCATTTATATCAATATACCGCGTATTACTAACAAATACAATATTATTTTATTTTATATGATTAATGTTAAGATGTTAATATAAATAATTTGAGGAGATCGATAACATTAGAGTATTTAAATTGAGACAATTAAAATTTTAATAATTATTTAAAAATTAAAATAAATTTCAGAGTCAATTTAAATATTAATTCTAAGTTTATAGAGAATATTTTAGACCATTTAAAAACCGAAATTTCCTAAAAAAAAGGGATATATTTTCTTTACTAATTTTCGTAAATCTGTATCTTAATAATTGTTGTGTCGTTATAATCTTAGTTTTTCCAACTAAAAACTTAGTCATGTCTATCAATTTCATCAACATTGACTTTAATCTTAATTTTTTATTGACATGGAGGCTGACATGGTTTAGTTTTATTTCTGTAAAAAATGTAAAAAATGAAAACAGAAGAGAGTATGACTTGGCAGTAACTTTTTTTTTTTTAATAGATAAATTAATATAACAGTATTGTTCAGTTATTTTATTGTTCTGAAAATAATGTGAGCCATAAGGTCTGAGAAAATTACAATGCTATTCCTCCTGTGAAATTGAAGAAAATATTATAATTATACTCATTCAAACTAATTTCATTAGTCATTATAATAGTTTTAAGGCAAATTCTATGGTAATTTTTAATTTGGTATTGGACGAACTTATTTTTTAAAATAAATATTAAATATTTAAAAATTATTTATTTTTATATTACGTTTTAAATTTTTTTTAGCAAATTAACTACTACTTCTTAGACATTATAATAATCATCTCATTTTAAGGGCAATGTACTCAAATAAATAAAAGGAGAGAAAGTTTTACGTGATTGTAATAATTGGAACTTTTTTATCTGTATGTCTTTTTTTTTTTTGTTATTATGTAATCTGTGAAAGTTAACCACGGTTTCCTATTTACATGTAAATCGTGGTAGTCTGCAACGGTTTAATAAGGAGAAGTGTTGAAAGTAAACCGTGGTAGGTCACAACGGTTTAGCAAGCAACGAAATATACCTAAAAAACTCTATAGCCAGCCACCGCTTATGAAGGGTTTTTTAAACTCATAAACTCCTGTAGGCTGCCACCGTTTATGAGAAAAATTATTAATGTTCAACAAATTAAATAGTAATGAGCAGAAGGGTTTTGAAAAAGCTTAAACACCATTTGATGTCAACTGCAATACTATGATTAAACCTTATTAGTGGCTAGAAGGCCATATTATACCTGATGTAATTTGTTATGTATTACTCTCGTACTCCAGTGTATATATATATGTACTTGTAAACCAAATACCAATACACAGTCTACCAATCAAGAATTAAACCCTAGCAGAGAAAGAGTACGTACTCCGTACTCAGAGAGAATGAGAGAAGGAGAGAGCGGGAGAGAGCGTTTGAGGGTGAAACACGGTGAAGAAGATGGCCATGCCATCGAAAGAGATAAGGGGGAGAGTGTGGGAGGGTTTGCATCAGGTGTGAAGGAGGGATCAAGTAAGGGCGACCTTAGTTCCAGGCTGACTTCCAAGATTTCGTTCCGTGACAAGGTTATTGGTTCTACGGTAGCCACAGGGATAAATCGGGCTGAAGCTCTAGATGAGGATTCCATGGCAGTGGTCACTGAAAAACAAGGAGATCCTATGCCTCCAAGAGTTTGCTTCTCCGAAGAGGCTAGGAACATCCTTTCTGAACCATACAAGGAAGCAATTGTGATTAAGGTTCTTGGAAAAAA
Source organism: Arachis hypogaea (assembly GCF_003086295.3). Lineage (NCBI taxonomy): Eukaryota > Viridiplantae > Streptophyta > Magnoliopsida > Fabales > Fabaceae > Arachis > Arachis hypogaea. The sequence continues at coordinate 117,426,798 of NC_092055.1, read as the reverse complement.
CCTTAGTTACACGGCCATGTTTCACAAATTAAAAGGGGTATGGAGGATCACCGGTGGATATGAAATATTGGATGTGGGTTTTGGGTACTTCCTCGTTAAATTTGATCGCATGGACGATCGAGAGAAGGTTTTACTAGGGGCCATGGATGATCTTCGGTCACTATATTGCGGTCAAGCCATGGACACCGGATTTTAAACCTTGTGAGGACACTTTCGGGGAGACTATGGTTTGGATTCGAATCTCTGGTTTGAGCATATGGTACTATCAGGATAAAGCCATGATGAGAATCGCTTCTGCTGTGGGAAGACCAGTCAAGGTGGATCTGGCTACTAAGTTGGCAGAAAGAGGAAAATTTGCTCGGGCTTGCGTGCAAATTAATCTTGGTTTGCCGGTGGTCCGGAGTGTGATTGTCGATGAGTTTGAATATAAGGTGGAGTATGAATGCTTACACCTTATTTGTGACAAGTGCAATTGTTTCGGGCATCCAGCAACTGACTGCAGAATGACCCCAATAGATTCGGAAAGGGTGGATCGAAAGGAAACATCAGTGACCGAGACGGCAGCCCAGGTGGTGCAGCCACAAGAAGCTTTAAAAGAGAAAATTTTTGAATTTGGATGCAATCCCAAAGAGTCAGTGATAGTTGCAGAAATTGGGGAGGAATTAGATGATACGTTGCATGGGAAGGAAGTGGGGTCCCAACATTTGGAAAATGAGGCTGGCTGGACCAAAGTCAGCGGTAAAAGGAGAGGAAAATTGAGTCAATCAAACAAAGCCCAACAAACATCTAAAGATAAAATGCCGGTGCGCTCAAATCAGAAATTGGACCAGAACCGTGACTTTGGGCTACGTATGAGAGGAGCCGAATCAGGGGTGAAGACCGGGTCGGTTAGCGGATCTAAGGCACGCATGGCATCTTCCAAACAGCAAGGGGTGAAGGGCAAATCTGTCTCCGTTGCGGTGCCGACTTTCACTGCCATTATCAAAAACGGACACAAGAGGTTGCGCGCTTCTTCTTTGCAGAATTCGCCGTCAACTCCAGACTGCCTTGGCGACACCAGCAAGCAGCAAATCGGCAAATTAGAAGGGTTGTCAGTGGAGGGACACAGACAAACTGGGCAACAACCGGACAAGGACAAGCAAGGCTTAGGGGGATATGATGGTGGATCTTCATCATCTCGTTAGGGACTTCAGCTGAGGTTGGTCCTTTTTACAATACAAATTATTTTATGGATTATTTAGATTTAAGCTTTCTATTTTGGAATATTAGAGGTGCCTCTAATAAATTGGCCCGGGTTCATAGTAAGGAGTTAGCGAATAAATTTCATCCTACTTTTTTCATTCTGTTTGAAACCCATATTGCTTTCGAGAGGATGAAATCTTTTTGGAATAATCTAGGTTACCAGGGTGTTGGTATTGTTGAGGCTAATGGTCATAGTGGGGGTATCTGGGTTCTATGTTCTAATTCAAATATTTCTGTGAGAGTATTGGATGTAGTTGATCAATGTATCAGTTTTGAAATCACTATGGGCAATACATCTAGTTACTGCAGTGCGGTGTATGCTAATCCGCATATACATCGGCGTAAAGAACTGTGGGGGTGACTTGACAAGGATTGCTAATATGATCCACGGACCTTGGATTGTGTTAGGGGACTTTAATGATGTTTTGTTGCAGAGTGAAGTTAGAGGGGGGCAATTTAGACTTGCCAGAGCAGAACAATTTGCGGAAACATTGGAGGATTGTGGGCTGTTTGATATGGGGGCTATTGGGAGAAGATTCACTTGGTACAGGAAGGTGAAAGGTGGGGTGCAGGTGGCCAAGAAGCTTGATAGAGCAGTCATCAACCAGGACTGGCGACTAATGTTTCCGGAGGCTTATACTGAGGTGCTGGCGCGCCTTCACTCTGATCATTGCCCATTATTCACTAGGTGCAAGATGGCAAAGAGGGCTACCAAAGGCCATCGTCCGTTCAGATTCCAGGCTGCGTGGATGACTCATCCTCTTTTTAGGAATGTTGTTGATACAGCTTGGAATAGAGGAGCTCCGGATGTAGTCAAATGTTTGTTGGAGGTTCAAAAAGATGCAACGAGCTTCAATAAAAAGGTTTTTGGCAATATTTTTGTTAAGAAAAGGGAGTTGGAGAGGCTTTTGAATGACGTTCAGATTACTCTGGAAAGTCGGGAGGATCAACAGCTTAGGATCAAAGAGCAATTTTTGCATCAGGAACTGAATGCTGTCCTTCTTCAAGAAGAGTTGTTGTGGTATCAAAAATCTAGAGAACAATGGGTGAGATGTGGAGACAGAAATACAAAATTTTTTCATCTGCAGACAGTTATCAGGAGAAAGAGGAACAAAATTCATGGGTTATTTTTGGAGGATGGGTCTTGGGCCACGGAGACTACGACTCTAGAAATGGCGGCAAATTCTTTCTTTCAAAAGCTCTTTTCTACAAGGGAGGATATTGACCTGGACACCATGGGGCCTTTTCCTTGCCCGTCTCTTAGTACTGAGGCTTGTCAAAAGTTAGTGGAATCGGTGACGTCTGAAGAGGTTAAAAGAGCTGTTATGACCATGAGTTCATTTAAAGCCCCAGGGCCAGATGGATTTCAAGCAATTTTCTACAAAGAGTTCTGGGACTCTCTTAGCAACGATGTGTGTAGACTGGTCAAGCGAGCCTTTGAGGGTGAGCCACTGAATGCGGCTATTTTCGATACTCTCATTGTTCTAATTCCTAAAGTGGAAGTTCCCTCTTCCTTACGGGAGTTTCGGCCTATTAGCTTATGTAATGTAATTTATAAAATTGTCACAAAGGTTCTAGTTAACAGGTTCAGACCTTTCCTGTCGGAGATCATTGGTCCTTTGCAAGGAGGGTTCATTTCAGGAAGAGGAACCACAGGGAATATTATCATTGCTCAAGAGATTATGCACTTCATGAGGAACACCAAGTCTCGAAAAGGGACCATGGCATTCAAGATTGATTTGGAAAAAGCTTATGACAGGGTAGACTGGCGTTTTCTGGAAGCTACTTTGGTCCGGTTTGGGTTTCCAAAGGCTACCATTAATCTTATATTGAATTGTGTGACTTCCTCTTCGTTGGCAGTTTTGTGGAATGGGAACAGGCTCCAAAATTTCAATCCGAAGAGAGGGTTGAGGCAAGGAGATCCTATGTCTCCTTATCTATTTGTACTCTGTATGGAAATGCTTGCCTGCTTTATCTCTCATAGAGTTTCCCAAGGTTTGTGGAACCCAGTTGCGGTTTCTAGGAATGGACCACGACTCTCTCATTTGATGTTTGTAGATGATCTTTTGCTTTTCTGTAAGGCATCAAAAACTCAAGTAATAGAGGTCATGCATTGTTTGGACTTGTTTTCTAGAGCGTCAGGTTTAAAGGTAAATCTTCATAAGTCAAAGGCCCAGTGTTCCAAGAGGGTGTCGGAGAGGAGAAAAGAGGTTCTCTCAGGGGTTTCTAACATCCGGTTCTGCAATGATTTGGGTAAATACCTGGGAATTAACATCGGTCATGCCAGAGCTTCCAGGAAGACGGCTCAGGAGATTATTGAAAAAATTTCGAGAAAGCTCTCCAGTTGGAAAGGATGCCTACTGAATAAGGCAGGGAGGCTTTGTCTTGTTAAATCAGTTATGGCCTCTATCCCAGTTTATGAAATGCAAATTTCTCTTCTCCCGAAGTATGCATGTAATAAAATTGATTCCTTGATGAGACAATTCTTGTGGAAAGGCCAAGCGACTGGAAAAGGGCTGCCTCTGGTCAGGTGGGAGGTCGCCATAACTCCTAAAAAGGCAGGAGGATTGGGTATTAGGGATACTTCCTGTGCTAACATGGCGCTTCTGGGAAAGTTGGTATGGGATTGTCTAAATAATAGTGAGAAGTTATGGGTGCAGGTTCTGAAGCATAAATATCTCAGGAATCAATCTGGTATGACCGGAAACAGTAGAAATTCTTCATCGGCTACCTGGAAGAACATTGTTAGTGCCTATGAGCATCTCAAGGAAGGGCTTCATTGGAATATTGAAGATGTCCACAAATCAGTTTGGTATGATGAGTGGACTCCTTTTGGTAAGCTTTGCAACCTTGTTCCTTATGTACATATTTCTGAATCAGATTTCATGGTGGCTGACTTGTGGAAAGGGGTGTCTTGGGAGGTTGATAGTCTTACCACGCCTATTCCGCATGAGATTAAGCAGTTTATTTGTGGTCTGAGATATCCTAGTTTGACTGAGTCGGAGCCACAGTAGGAGTGGTGGCCTGCAGCAACAAAAAAGTATAGTGCAAGGGAGGATTACAGATGGTTATTAAAGAAAACATTAAATTGGAATGCCAACAGTAATTGGAACTGGTTGTGGAACACAAACATTCCAGAGAAGTTCAAATTTACTATGTGGCTTAGCTTACATGATGCTCTACCAACTGAGACATTTCGATTCAAGCGGCATTTAGCTTCTTCAGATATGTGTAAGAGATGTAACAAGGCGCAGGAGACTATGGAGCATTGCCTTAGAGACTGTGAACGATCAAAGGCAATTTGGTATATGTTGGATCCTAGTATCCTGGACTCGACGGCTGGTACTGCTCTTGAAGAGTGGTTTCGGAAGGCCTTGGCTAACAATGAGGCGTCCTTTGGTGCAGGGCTTTGGTGGGTATGGAGACATAGGTGCAATGACATATTCAACACTGACAACCCTTGGACAGACCATAAGGTTGTTGCCTTGGCCAGAATTATCGCCAAGGACTTACAGGTTTACAGGAATCGAAGCAATGCCTTTAGGTCTCTCCGAAATTGCATGTGTTGGGAACCACCGGTAGGCAATAGTTTTAAAGTTAATTGTGATGCAAGCTTGTATATGGATTCAAATTTAGCGGGATTTGGGTGTATTATTAGAGATTCTAAGGGAGATTGGATCTCGGGCTGCTCTGGAAACATTCCCCCTTGGTCTATAATCAGATGTGAATTATTTGCTGCTTGGAGGGGGCTGGTTTTAGCTTGGGATTGCGGTTTGAGGGATATTATATGTGAAACAGATTGCCTTGACATTCTGCCCATCATGCATGAGCTTACAAGTGGGTATCCATCTGAAGTAACAGATTTGGTTCACAAGATTCAGGAGCTTTTATCTCGTCCTTGGCTTGTTCACGTTGAATGGGTGTCCCGAGAAGCAAATAGAGCTGCGGATTGGATAGCTAAATATGGTGCCAAGAGTAACTCTAATCATGTTATTTGGTCTGAGCCTGGTGTTGATCTCCAACGAATCATCCGCTCGGATTTAGAATAGTTTTTGCTTTGTTTCTTTCCTTGTTTAGTCACCAAAAAAAAAAATACCAATACACATTACAATTCTTTCACTTTTGTATTGTAATATGGTATCAGATCAGAAATTTCACGCTTTTTCCCTTTTTTCCTCTTTGGTAACCCTTTCCGAGAAAATTTCCTAATTTTCTTGCCACGATCCTCTCTCGTACTCATCATGAACATCATAACCACTTAGATTTCTCCTTTTCCTCAATCGATTCTTTCGATTCTTTCTATTCTTTGATTTCTTCTTGACTAATTTCTGAGCAATGATGTCGACCCTTTCAAATGAAGGTCCGTCACAGGCCGCTCCTCCGGCTTCGATGCTACATTCGTCAGTTCCTGAAGCTTATACACTTCATTCAAGTGATCATCCAGGGCTCATACTGGTGTCTCAACCACTTCAAGAAGATAACTATGCTTCTTGGTGTCGATCGATGCGTCTCGCACTCAGTGGAAAGCGCAAAATCGGGTTCATTGATGGCTCCCTCCCAAAACCAGACCCTGCTCTTGATCCAGTGCTTGCAGAAACATGGCAATGCACCAATGATATAGTCACTAGGTTGCTAAATTCGATTTCAAAAGATATCGCAGCAAGCGTGATTTACGCTGGCTCAGCTGCACTTTTATGGCAAGATCTGGAAGCTAGGTTCTCCCAAAGCAACGCGCCTCGAATTTTTGAGTTAAAGAAATCACTGATGACACTAACTCAAGGATCTCTCACTGTTTCACAGTACTTCACAAAACTGAAAATTCTTTGGGAAGAACTCAACACCTTTAAGCCTCTTGTTGCTTGTTCTTGCAGTGGAGTGAAGGTCATCCAAGCATATCTAGATCAAGAGTACGTCATGCTATTCCTCATGGGATTGAATGAAAATTTGGCAAATGTGAGGAGCTAAATTCTGCTCTCAGATCCCCTACCTCCAATTGAAAAAGTTTTCTCGTTAGTGTTGCAAGAGGAGAAACAGAAAGCACTCACTTCATCTCAACCACCTCAACACATGGCTTTTGCCGTGAAGCAAGCTCCAAGACTCATGGCAACTTCTGGATCTAAGATGAAAGGCAAGAAAGACCGTCCTCAATGTGCATACTGTGGCTATCTCGGCCACACAGTAGAAAAGTGCTACAAACTGCATGGCTATCCACCGGGCTACTCACAGAGCAGAAATACTCGCCAAGTCACTCAGGTGAATCATGTCGACAAGCTCAAACCAAGTCAAGAAAATCAAGATTCTCAGACAAGCAACAGATTCTCACTTACAGCATCACAATACAATCAGTTAATGGCGTTGCTTCAGACTCAGCAAGCAATGCAAGCCATAGAACCTGAAATCTATGCATGTGAAATATTTTCTTCATGTTACATGAATCAAAAGGCAATGTCCAGCTCCTGGATCATTGATTCAGGGGTAACCACACACATAACCAACTCCTTCTCTGCTCTTATCAACCCACAACCATTACGTAATCATTTTGTAGCCCTACCAGATCAAACTAGAATTAAGGCCTTAACCACTGGCAGTGTCATTCTTAACCCCATCAAACTCTCTACAATGTCATTTTTATTCCTTCTTTTCGAGTGAATTTAATTTCTGTAAGTTCTTTACTAAAATTGTCTTGTTGCATGGTTACCTTCTCTGACCTCTCTTTTATTTACAGGACAATATCTCCAAGAAGGTGATTGGCAAAGGTGATGAGTTAGATGATTTGTTTGTGCTGCAATCACCTTCCATAGCACCTTCCACACATATTACTGGTTCTTGTCATCAAGCGTCCTTTGTTAGTAGTGATATTTGGCATGCTCGTATGGGTCACACATCTGAAAAGATTTTGAATAAATTGAGTCCTATTTTGTCATTAAAATCCATCAAACATAATCATTTAAATTATCCTGTATGTCCATTAGCAAAACTTAAGCGTCTTTCTTTCCAGTCACAAAATAATTTCTGTAATAATGCCTTTGAATTGATTCACTGTGACATTTGGGGCCCTTATGGTACTTTCACATACAATAATATGAGATATTTTTTCATAATTGTAGATGATAATTCAAGATTTATTTGGACTTATCTTTTGAAACAAAAATTCGATGCTACTAACATTCTTATGAATTTTGTTAACATGGTGGAAACTTAATTTAGTGTTAAAGTAAAACAGATTCGATCTGACAATGCCAAGGAGTTATTACTCACTGATTTTCTGTAATTGAAGGGCATAATTCACCAATTTTCATGTGTAGAGAGACCCAAGCAGAATTCAGTTGTATAAAGAAAGCATCAACACTTACTTAATGTTGCAAGAGCCCTCTTTTTTCAGTCCAAGGTGCCCATCAAATTCTAGGGAGAATGTATTCTGACTGCTACCTTCTTGGTGAATAGGTTGCCTAGTCCAGCCCTGCAGCACATTTCACCATATGAGAAATTATTCCTCAAGCAACCAGATTATTATGCACTGCGGGTTTTCGGATGTCTGGTTCATGCATCCACGTTAATATCTCAGAGGAACAAATTCTCTCTAAGGGTTGTAAAAGCAGTTTTTGTTGGATATCCTTCAGGGTATAAAGGATACAAGTTATATGATTTAGAGGCAAAGAAGTTCTTCATATCCAGAGACGTCACATTCAATGAAAGTGTATTTCTCTTTAATGAGTTACCAGCTAATCAGTCTCCTTTTGTGGATAATTTCCCAGATGTGGTGATGCCTACAGTGCTCCAAGACATTTCTCTTCATGGCTCAGCACCAGTTCAGCAATCATTGACCAATTCTTTCAACCCTCATCAGCCAACAATACCTTTAACACCTGATCACAATCATGATGTTATCCCTGAACCTCAACCATCTCAACCTATCCTTAGAAGATCTACTAGACTAACTAACCCTCCACAATACCTTCATGATTACCAATGCCATAATGTTGCCACCATAACCAATTTCAAATATTTAACCAAACCATACATGAACTTTGTAGCCAATGTGAACACTATACCTGAACCTGCTTTCTACCACCAAGCTATGAAATACCCAGAGTGGCGACAAGCCATGAATGAAGAGCTTCGAGTAATGGAAGAAACTAACACATGGACCTTGGTGCCTCTTCCACAAGGAAAACACACCATAGGCTGCAGATGGGTATACAAGGTAAAGTGTAAGGCTGATGGATCAGTAGAGAGATACAAGGCGAAGTTGGTCGCAAAGGGATATACGCAAAAAGCTGGGATAGATTACAAAGATACCTTTTCTCCAATGGCCAAATTAACTACTGTTCGGGTTCTTCTATCACTAGCAGCCATCAATAACTGGTTTTTGTTACAAATGGACGTGAATAATGCGTTCCTTAATGGTGACCTCTTTGAGAAAGTCTATATGGATTTGCCTCTTGGATACAAGACCAAGGAGTCGAATCTTGTGTGCAAATTGAATAAGTCCATCTATGGCCTAAAGCAAGCATCCAGACAATGGTTCTTTAAATTCTCCTCAGCATTATTGAGCCACAATTTCAAACAATCCAAGAGAGACTACTCCCTTTTCACCTTTGGCACAGGTGACAGCATAGTCTACTTACTTGTATACGTGGACGACATCATCTTGGCAAGCTCCTCCAAGAAAATGATGTGCAAGATACAACACTTGTTAGAATCTATGTTTAAACTCAAGGTTTTAGGTGATTTAAAATACTTTCTGGGGCTGAAACTTGCAAGATCATCCGAAGGCATTGTCCTTAGCCAAAGAAAGTACACCTTGAGCATATTGGAAGACACCAACTTTCTTGATGCTAAGCCGAGTTCCTTACCTATGGAGACAAATCTGAGGATGAGTGCCTTTGATGGGGACCCATTGCACGATCCTTCCACTTATAGGCGTATAATTGGGAGGCTAATGTACCTTATAATATCACGCCCTGACATCACATATGCTGTCTCCACATTGAGTCAATTTGTATCCAAACTAACCACCATTCATCTTACTGCTCTCCACCACTTACTGAGGTACTTAAAAGGGAGTGTGGGACAAGGCCTTCTCTTCTCTGCCAAGTCAGAACTGCGACTTATGGCATACGCTGATGCTGATTGGGCAGGTTGCTCGGACACTAGAAGAAGTGTCACTGGTTACTGCGTTTTCATTGGTGATTTCCTTATCTCTTGGAGATCAAAGAAGCAACACACTGTCTCAAGGTCTTCCGCTGAATCTGAATACTGGGCTATGACAACAGTGGCAGCTGAATTAACCTGGTTGAAAGGTCTTCTCTCTGACTTCAAGTTGACATCCCATCTTCTATGCTCTTTTGTTACTCACAATCAGCCATCCACATTGCAACGAATCCCACATTTCATGAGAAAACAAAGCATATCGAGATCGATTGCCACTTTGTTCGAGAGCGAGTGATGGCAGGATGTCTGAATCTCATCCACGTTCGGACACAATACCAACTAGCTGATGTGTTTACTAAGCCTGTAACTCTAGCTCAGTTAAATAATTTCATTTCCCAAGTTTGGCATGATAAACATTTATCTGCCAACTTGAGGGGAATATTATACCTGATGTAATTTGTTATGTATTACTGTCGTACTCCAGTATATATATATATATATATATATATATATATATATATATATATATATATATATATATATATATATATATATATATATATATATATATGTGTGTGTGTGTGTACCTGTAAACTAAGTACCAATACACAATACAATTCTTTCACTTTTGTATTGTAATAGGCCAGCAACTTTGTTAAATTCTGGCCAGCATGTAACCAGCAAAGAAAAGTGAATCATTGTATGAAATCTCACATCAATCTCACACCATTAAAACTATCATTGATGATTATTTGATGGCTACAAATCACAAAAGTTGTTGGCCCCTAACATTCCTCATAATTTAAAGCTATTTTAACTAGCATACAAAAATTAAATTGACTTCAATTAAGAGTAATAATAAATATAGCTGTTAGAAAAATCCTAACAATATATTTTAAGAAACAAAGTTTCATTAATAAAACTAAATAGTTAAATTTACAATATTTAGTTAGTAAGGAAGAACCAATGTTTAATTAAATAACATTTTACAATTATTTTGACTGTTAAATTATTTTTTAAACTTATTTTTTAAGAATTTAGAATTTAGTATTTTTATTTATTTCTTACCTATGTTTTAGTACATTCGAGTATGACGAATCAAGCATGGATCTGAATTTTATTGAAGAATTTGATATTTAACCAATGAATTTGATATTTAACAGCTATATTTATTATTACTCTTAATTGAAGTCAATTTAATTTTTGTATGCTGGTCAAAATAGCTTTAAATTATAGCGCTACTAATAAGGTTTATTCAATCTAATAGTTACAGTTAAATCATAACATTGCAGTTGACATCAAATGGTGTTCAAGTTTTTTCAAAATTCTTCTGCTCATCACTATTTAATTTGTTGAACATTAATAATTTTTTTCATAAACTGTGGCTGGCTATAAAGTTTTTTGGATATATTTCGTTGCTTGCTAAACCGTTGTGACCTACCACGATTTACGTTCAACACTTCTCCTTGTTAAACCGTTGCAGGCTGCCACAGTTTACATGTAAATAGAAAACCGTGGTTAGCTTCCACGGATTACATAATAACAAAAAAAGACACGCAGATAAGAAAGTTTCAATTATTGCACTAACGTAAAACTTTCTCTCCTTTTATTTATTTGAGTACATTACCCTAATTTTAAATATAATAATACTTTCACTAAACAATGGTTATTTTGAACCATGAATTTATCACTTAGAAAAAAATTTACATTTAATATTTCAAAAATAATATATTGAGTATTGACTACTCAATATTACCACTAAATCTCTGTTATTCATGTTTTAAAAAACTCGTAAGACGAGTAGCTTTTGGTTTGACTATGAACTCAAAATAAAAAAGGACATAAAATCTTTCATAAGTCTTGTTTTCTGTGGATTCAAATTTATTACCAATCTATCAGATTATTTTTTTAAAGTATTTTTAAGGATGTGTTCTTAAATTGCGAGAGAAAAGGTTTTGGAGGGGGAAATAAAAAGAAAAGAAAAAGGGTTTAAGATTTTTAAATATTTTTTTATTCACAAGTTTAAAATAAATAAGGAAAAATGATTTAAAAGGTTTAGGTCCATTTGAAAAGTTTTAAAAGTAATTTTTTTTAAATTTTTGACTTATAAAATGTAATAGTATTAATGGGACGCGATTCTATATTTCTTAAAATTTTAGAGTACTAAAACTCCTGTTAAAAAGTTAGAAAAAAGTTAGCATTTATGATTATTTTATATTTTTTTATTTAAAATTTGTTTGGGCTAGGATTAATATTTTACATTGGATCCGATAGACTTATAGGTCAGTTTGGGCTTATTACACTTTTTTATTAATATTACTCATATTAGATTATTATAACATTTAAAAAAATTATTATAACATTATAATTAAAAAAAATAAAATGTTTAAAAAATTAAAAAATCAAAACATATTTTTAGTATTAATTTTAAAAGACTAAAAAAAATACTCTTTAATATTAAAATTATTTAATTTAAATTTTATTTAATTAAAAAGACAAAAATATTTTTTTAGTATTAATATTATTTAAATGTATTAAAATAAAAAGACCAAAATATCATTTATTTTGTGTAATCATATTAAAAGGGAAAAAAATTCTATGCCATTAATTACTTAAAAATATTTATGAATTTAACTTTAATTTTAAAAATTTAAATTTATATGTATACTATATAACGTAAAATAAATACTTCGTATAAGAGAATAAATTTAATTATTGTTCTTCTTTCTAATTTTAAAAATTAATTACATTAATTATTTTGTATCTTAATTTTAATTATTTATACTTAGTTCATTCCATTATACTCAAAATTCATTTTTATTATACTATACATACTAAAGCACACTTATATTGTGATTTTTTTCTATGTTTTGTATCTTCTTATTTAAACACTAATTCATAAAAATAAACATAAATATATAATTGAACAACTATATACTGTAAAAATTTGATATTATTGAAGGATAAAATTAAAATTTATTTTTATGTATTATATTTGTCTCCAACGTTTTCGTTCTATTTACGTCCCTAACGTTTCAAAATCGTTTCAATTTTGTCTCGTCGTCAATTCTGTTAACAGATTTTTAAGCGCTGGACAACATTGAGCCAATTTTAAAATATTAGGCACTTAAATATGATAATTTAAACGTTAGGGACAACTTTGAGACTTATCCCAAACGTTAGACAACAAAAACAATACTTTATTCTTTAAATAATTAAAGTTGTTTTATTAAGTTAAAAAATAAAATTTTGAATTTGAATTTTTTTTTCTTGGGTAACTAAAACACGAAAATTTGAATTTGAATTTAATTAATAGAACCAAATATATTATTTAGTATTAAGTTTAAATATTAAGATGTTCTTTTAGGATTAGATTACTAAATGAGTTAAAAAGTAAAATTTTAAATTTTAATTTAAAACACTAAAATAGAAACAAAAATAGAAGATCAGAACAATTAAAATAGGGACAAAAATTGAAGATAGTTTAGAAACAATGAAACATATCTAGAATAGAAGAATAGAAAAATAGAAATAGGGGATAAAAATTCTAAAATACCCTAAAAACATTCTATTTGAAACAAAAATTTGAAGAATAGGATTAAGAATTTATTCAGAATAAAAGAATAGATCCAACCAAAAGAGTAACCATGGTGAAGAGAAGACAGCTATGACGCGGGTACGGTTGCGGCCTACGGGACACTAAGCCAGTGAGGCGAAGTGGCTCCGAGACGGTGACGCGACGATAGAAATGATGAAGGAGATGTAACGTTGAACGAGACATCGGTGATGGTGGTGAACGGCGGTGATGAATTTGGTTAGAAGTGAGATTGGAGAAAGAGAGTTATGAGGTAAAATAAAGATAAAGGATTTTTTAATTTAAAGCAGAAGAGGTAAAATAAATATAAAAAAAATAATAAAAATTTTAACCGCAAAAAACTAATTTAAAAATAAAAATATATAGAGTATTGATTCATTAAATAATTAAAAATTTTATTGATCGTTGATTCACCAAACTATTAAGGAGTATTATAAACGTAATCGTATTAAAAATAATATGAGTATATTAATTTTTTAATTTATAATTAACGATTTTAAACAATTATTTTTTTTAAATTGAATAAATATAATTAATCATATAAATATAATAATACGAATATGTTTATTTTTATTAAATTAAATTAAGTTATTAATTAATTATATTTATTTAAATTTAAATTTAAAAATTTTATAATTTAAAATTTTAAATTATGTGAATAAAATTAGATTAAATAAAAATAAAAATATACCAGTACGATCTAGATTGTACTGTAATGAGTTTATAAAATTCTAAAATAAAATAAATCTTAAAAGATAAAAAAAATTGTTATGGAAAACAATAATTTTTTTTATTTTATTTCAGTAAAAAAAATTAACACTAATAAAACATTAATTTAAAAAAAAGTTGCTTAATAAGTAAAGATGGGAGATTAATATTTTATGATTATTTTATGGTTTTTATTTAAAAGTATAATTTTAAGTTAGTGTTAATTTTTTAAATATTAAATTTTTAAAAAAATAAAATTTTTTGGCATTAATTGTTTAATGATGTTATTAATATATAATAAAAACTCTATTAATAAAATGCCTGTTAGAATATTGTACCAACACACATTACAATATTAATAATGTAAAAGAGTTTTAAAACTCTAAACATTAGGGAAGTATTGTAACATCAACCAGTACTAATGTATGGTTCAATTTTCAAAATCAAATTGTAACTTTCTAAAAAGTTATTTAGGAATTTATAAGGAAGTTAAAAAAATAACTTCTCTCATAATACTATTACTTTTTTTTTTATCATATTTCTATAAAATAAGCACTTTTAGAATTAAAAATCTAAATACAAAATAACTTATTTACAAACTACTTTTAATATAATTATTTATTGTTTAAGCTATTTTTTCAAGAGTAACTTAATTGAACTGTTTATTCAAATTGGGTCTTATATTTTCACAATTTATTCTTTAATTTGTATAATGACATATTGGATTTAATATTTTTATAACATCAACAATTAAAGATAAAATAGTAAATTTAATAAAAATCAAATGAAAACATCCCAATTTTAAAAGAACTTTAAAATGGGGTTTTGGAGGAATTTAAAAGACTAACAAAAATTCTCACCATTTATGAATAATAAAACTGTGAACATAGTTAACTCTTCAAAATATTTTTCTTCTCTCCAACCTCTTCAAAACCAAACTCAAAACACATCCTAAAGAAATGAATAATCTTCTTAGAATGAAGACAAAGTTGATGTGTCTCTTGTTGAGGGAATCTTTTTTTAATCTTTTTCTTTTTATATTGATGACAAAAAATTTTAACATAGAATACAACATCCTATATATTTAAATTTTCGCACTGCTAAAGACAAGTAGCATGCTTAATGATGAAAGAATCTAAAACACAATATAATCAATCAAAATACTAATTAAGTCACTTGGACCATAAAAAGATGCAATTATGTTAAGGTAATATAATTGATAAAAAAAATAGTTTATATGATTAAAGAAGGTACCGGATTTTTCGTAGATAATATTTTATATTATTCGTATGTTATCTAATTATTGACATTATTTAAATGAATTAATATTCAAGGTAGTTTTTTAATTTGTAGTCGAGTCTTAATATTGTTCTTAAATTTAAAATTATTCTAAATTTGTCCTTCAATTTAACAATCATTATGTCTGAGATATTTTTTAGTGATAAAATAATGATGTGGTTAGACAAAAACTACGTTGAAATGAAAGCTACACTGGACTGATAAAATATCGCTGTTTTATTTTTGGCACCCAAGGGCTGGTAAGATTTTGCGCGTTGTATCGAATTAAACCACATGCTCCACCACTTGTGCAGGCCCCCGCTGATAGATTCCGCCCAGTGCCCTCCCCCCGCCGCCTTCCGACCCGAAAGGAGTTGACCTCAGATTGACAAATGTTCCTCTCATCCTCAGTCCGATTTTATACTTAGGCATATACTAACCTTAATTAGATAGATCGTTTACCTAGGTACAGAATGAGACCCGCTAGTGAGGTTCATATGGGTAATAGAAAGACCTGCGCCCAAATAGAACATAAACGACGTCTTTTAGAGTATTTTGAAAGGTTTTGACTCCAACATATTAAAACCCCTCAAAATACCTTAAACAAATGTCGTTTATGTTCTATTTGGATACCAAAAATGAAACGATAATATTTTATCAGTCTAGCGTGGCTTCTAAGTTGGCCTTCGTCCAATCACGTCATCATTTCGTCACCAAAAAATATTTCAAGGACGACCGTTGTTAAGTTGAGAAATAAATTTAAGACAATTTTAAATTCATAGACGACATTGAAATCCGATTACAAGTTCAAAAACCACTTTAAATATTAACTCCATTTAAATAGATACATTGACATTCAACACTACTTTTCTTTTCAACAATGTATTAACACTAAAAATAAATTATATTGTCACATCTCTTTGATAATATCATTTATTTTTTTTACAAATTAATACAAACATATAATATAAAAAATTAATGTTATTTTCGATCTTTAACTATTTGTATAAAGACAAAATACTTTTTAATAATTTAAAAATCTATAATCGATTATAATTTGTCTAAATAATCCATGTAAACGGTTACATTACAATAAATTGGGATTGTTTAGACCGATAATATAAATCGTTTAAATAAATTATTTAAATAGTTGGGTCTGATTAAAAATTTTTAAATTTTTAAAAAATATTTTATTTTTTGAATAAATAACCAAAAATAAAAAATGACATTTTTTTGAAAAAAAAAATTATGTGTAGAGTGATATTATACTCAAAACGAAGATCCACTCAGGGAAGCTTGACTCTATGAGTATGAGACATACGGTTAACAGACAAAACAAAAACAAAATCAAAATCAAAATCAGTATACGTGAGAAAGAAGAAAAGAAGTAATAATAATGGTATATCATGCCTAACTAGTATATTAGCATTTAGCATGTAGTTCCAAAAGCAATTGCTAGTTGAAAAAGAGAAACACGGAATCGTCTTAATTAATCAGAGTAATTTTTCACATATATCATTAAACTCTCTTGTAATATAATTAAGTCATACTCGTCTAAGTCATCTCATTCAAAATATATTTACTACTCTTTATTTCTTAGGTTTTATTATCTTTTTTTATCTGTGTTAAAATATCAGATCAGATGATAAAATCTGTTTAACCAAGAAATTTTAATTCAATGATTGCATCTTGATTATTGAAGGGAGTTTGTGTATATCTTGATTATTGAATGAAAATGAAGAACCGAAAAGAGCAATAATAGAGAGAGAGTGGGAAATAAGAGTTTGTTACGTGTGGTATACTGGAAATTTTTTTCTAACGTTATGGTTCCAAGTGTAAGAAGGGGATTATGTTAATTAGTCTTGTGGGGTCTGCTTATTGCAATTAGTTTTGTATCAGACTTTAGGCTAAATCTAATTATTCAACCTAGTCTCTCTTCTACTAATTTCTCGTCCCCCCACGGCCCACACAATTCATATTCAATTCGCAGGTTATTCATAAACTATAATTAATAAATTAATAATGATAGTAAATTACTGATAATTAATGGGTTGGTTGGCGCTCCTCACCAGCTGATTTGAATAGAACAGAAAACCTTAGAAAGAAAGGGTCAAATAGAGAAATGCAAATTTGAATATTCATTGAAGATGCTTAAATTTAGGAAGGAGTTGACGGCAACGACATGCTTGCTGGTACCTACAGCCAGCTAACGAGGTGAATGTGCCCTTAAGAATCTATTTTAGTTTAAGGGGAAATTTTTATTATTATTATTTTAAGTGTTTCTTATTTTTCCATTGGTTGTGTTCTTATTTTCTTTATTACAAGACAAGATACTAACAAAATAAAAACACAAACCATAGTGACAAACACACTCTAATGTGTCACAAAAAAACAAAAATCACACCCTAATGTAAGTAATGTTACCATTTCTTGCTATCTGTCTCGACCCTTCCGCCGGTTTTTCTGGTTTGTGGGCCACTTTTGGTTAATTAGTTACGTCTTAATTAGTTAACACTATTATTTCAGGTTCCTTTGAATTTGATGCTTCGGGGCCTAACCTGCATTCCCCTAACCCTACTCTAAACGGTCACCAAAAAAAAAAAAAAAAAAAAACACCCTACTCTAAACAAATAATATTATTACTTTTAAATTTTGGCATTCTATTCTATACAAAACTAACTGTACAAAACACCCTGTACAACAAGAATAACAATATAACAACTTAAATAAAACTGGATTTAAGTTTTACGTGGCTTTCTTCCATTCATTTTGATCATCCAAAATAGATAAATCATAATGCAGAAAAGGCTAATTAATTTAACTTGGGGTTTCAGCAACGCCATGGATCATTCAACAAATACACAAATTAATAATGTTAAATGATTTAAAATAAAAAGTAATAAGAATTTATCAAAAGAAGTTTTTAAGAAAACCAATTATCTACGAAAATAACCCCCCAATAAAATCCATTCCATAGCAACCCGATAATTAGACTCTTCTTTGTAGGGAACACTACCTCACTAGTCACACATTCAAATATAAAGATGGTTTAACAAATTGTTTCACTCCCATCTTCAAAACACTATAGTGGTGCAGACGAAATCAACTACTATTCCGTATTTAACTTTGCACAATATTACTTACAATTTATGTACATCCTCACGTTGATGGGAAGCAAACTGCCCAATCTTTCCAAAAAAAATCAGGCAGGTAGGCAGGAGGGCATTAAGACGAAAGTGAAAAAACAAATAAAAAAGGTGAAGGAAAATGGCCAAAACTTGAAAGAGAAACTCTATCTTATGGTATATCGGTTATTATCCTAACTAACTATGTATTAATTACGCAACGACCTCTTGCTGTTGACATTCCCCACCGTGACCAGCGGTGAGGTTACCGTTACACGTGGCGTCACCTTGCCAAGTCCAAACAATGTCCTTCAACGCGGGCCTAACGTCCTCCTCGCAGAACTTAACGTACTCCAAGGTGTCGCCGGCGGATTTCGAGAGCTCCACGATGGCAACCTCCGGCGCCACCTCGAACACCTCCGCTGTCACTGCCAGCCTCCCCTTCCTCCCCTCCGATGGCCCGTGCAGCTTTATCCTGAAGTTCTTCACCTCCGCCACCCTGAACCTCATCCCCTTCGCCGCTGCAATGATCTTCGCCACGATCGCCGGCGCCGAACACCGCGAAGTGAACATCGATCCGCTCCGCCTCTTGCTCTCAAACAGTCCAGACAAATCAAATCCGGACGACATCGACGAGATAAACTCGAACGCGTTGAAGAATTTCGGCGACGAAACTTTGTCATTTGTTCTCGAATCTTCCAAAATTTCTTCAACCTTCTTCTCCTTTTCTTCCAATTCCAACGCGGAAGGTACCGGAAAACCTTTCCGGAACCATGGCGATCGCATGATCGCTGGAATCGTGGTTCTCCTCTCCGGATCGGCCACCATGATCTTCGAAATTAGCCTTCGCGCTTCCGGGGAAAACCACGGTGGAAACTGAAACTCCGCTCTGAGAACCTTATTGTACATGGTCATGAGATTCTCATCGCGGAACGGAAGGAACCCTGCGAGCAGCACGTAGAGGATGACGCCGCAGGACCACGTGTCAGCCTTGGATCCGTCGTAGCCTCTCTTCCGGAGCACCTCCGGTGCCACGTAAGCAGGAGTTCCGCATTGCGTGTGGAGGAGGCCGTCATAGCGCAACTGCTCCGGCAAGGCGGAAAGTCCGAAATCGGATATCTTAAGATTCTCGTCGTCGTCGAGGAGGAGATTTTCCGGCTTGAGGTCGCGGTGAGAAACGCCTCTGCTGTGGCAGAAATCAATGGCGCTGATCAATTGCTGGAAGTACTTTCTAGCGACATCTTCTTTGAGCTTTCCTTTGGAGATCTTAGCGAAGAGTTCACCGCCGCGAACGTACTCCATGACGAAGAAGATCTTGGTCTTGGTGGCCATGACCTCCTTCAACTCCACGATATTCGGGTGCTTGACGAGGCCCATCACCGAAATCTCGCGCTTGATCTGTTCCATCATGCCTTCTCTCTTCACCTGCTCCTTGTTGATCACCTTAATCGCCACACTTTCACCCGTGGCTATTTGCTTCCCGTAGTACACCTTGGCAAACGTGCCTTTCCCGAGAAGCCTCCCCATTTCATACTTGCCAAATACCGTGTGGCACTGGCACTCCTCCATTCAATTAGCGGTTAACACACCAACTAACTAACCTTTTTGTTGGAGTTAGTTACAACTTCCGAGATGGTAGTACTAGTGTATGCTGTATATGGACATGGTGTCTTTGTTTTTAGGGGGAAAGGGTAATTGGATTGGGTTTAGGGAAGACTGGAGGAGGGAAGGGAGTGTGTTGTTTTGTTTCCTTAGATGAGAAAGGTGTTAAAAAAGAATTGTTTGGGTTTGGGGGGTGTAGATATAGGAGAGTGATGGGTGTGGCTATGAGCTAGTGAGAAGAAAGAGCGGGAGGTTACAGGTTATGGGAATGGGTTGTCTCCTTACTATTGGAGCAGCTGGTATCTGAATTCCTTGTGCTTCAAAGCCCACCGAATGCAAACAATAATGGACAACAATTTTTCTTATTTTTTCCTTTCAAAGTTAAAATCTCAATTATTATTTTTTAGGGTTATACTAAGTATATGCTAAAATTAACCACCAAAATCAGTTATTAGTATAAAATATATATTAAAATATAAATATACATTAAAAATAAATTAAATTACACATATATTTATACATAAATATATTAGTAATTGATTTTAGTGATTAATTTTAGTGTATAAATAATATTTTTATATTTTTTATATAAAAGTTTTTAACATTAAAGAAATGAATTTGCCTATTATTATTGTATGCAAATATCAGCAAATCTGTGAAGACCACTTGGCAAGTGGACACGTTCTACTTAGTAGGGGGTCTTCAGCATCAGTTTCATGCTTTTGGCATAAAACAAAAAGATATGACAGGTTTTGAGTTTTGACTATATCGAAAGAAATTAAAACTTTGATTGTTTTTAAAATATTATTAAAAATTTAATTTTGATGTATAATTGATATAAAATAATTTTATATTTATATTTAATTATATAATATTATATTAATAAAAATAATTATATTTTATATTAATTGTGTAAATAATTATATAAAAATTTAATTGTAATTATATGACAATATAAAATGTTTTGGATCGTTAGTATATTAAAATTAAATTTTATTATTAAATAATTTGTCTTGCTATATCATGGAAAAAGTTAAAATTGGATCTCGAAATATTCTGTGTCTACTTTAAGAGGACGAATCTTATTGATTAATTGGTAATTTGGTATACATTATATTAACATATTACTGTCCATTTGATTGGTTAATTGCATTAAATTATTTACTAAAAATTTTGGATTTGATTTATGAAAAAATTACTATTCAAATAAAGATGACTAAATAATTTGAATGGCTAAATAATTTGCTATAAATATATTTTTATGTGATTGACTTTAAAATTTTTTACTATCTTTTAGAGCATAATTTTTTTTAGATATTGACCAAATTTTAGTGTAACAATAAATTATTAAATTTTATGATATTTTTTAAAATTTTGAAGATAAAAAAATTTATAGAAAATTTATTGTACTTCTAATATTTAAATATATAATACACAAAGGATATATTATATATTTTAATATTAATTAGTATATGTTCCCATGTACGGGAATAATTAATAAAAATATATAAATTTTTTTATAAAAAGAGATTAAACAAAAAATATATATAATAATTATTAATATAAATATTTTATAAAATTATAATTAAAATTAAAGTTTAATTATTTTTAATGTTAAAAATAATTAGTATTTGTTTTAACTGATTTAGATTGGTTGGTGAGTGGTCATCTCACTCGTCTAAAGTATTAGAGTTTCAAATGTTATAGTAACGTAAGTCAAGTATAGAAGTGTGGTATATTCTCACCTACAAATTCAAAGGAGATTCTCGCTAGATCTATAGATGCTTTACATATTATGCAGGAAAAAAAATCAAAGGATAACATCTATATCATCGTATATATACGGCGGATGAAATTAATTAATATTATTACAATTTCTATAGTAAAAGATTTAATTAATTAGGAGCTTCCAGTAGATGATCAAAAGGATTATTTTTTTTCCGTAATTAACATGCATGTATATGTAGCTAATTCTTAGAAGAAGGGGTAAATATATATAATAATTTATGTATATATTCTCTGTCAATATAATTTATTTAAATTGTGTGTAATATGAATGTAATAAATTATATTAGATTCATGTATATATACGTTTGAATAAAAACTGATAAAATATAAAAAAAATAATGTATTAGTAAATTATTTAGCATTCATTAATTGTTAATATTATTTATCTATCTATATACTAAATTAATTCCTGACTTTGTATTAAGTAACTCATTTTAGTCTTTAAAATTAAATATTGTGCACCAAATTAGTCCTAATATTTTATATTAACAATTTAATGGACAAATCCAAAAATATCTATACGATAATGGCCTAATATTTTAGCATAGTATAAATTATACCATAATTTTATATATCATATTATAACTTTAAGTCAACTCCTTAAACACATAAAGTACACATGACAAAAGAGAATATTACAAATAAAATTATAGTAAGATTATTTAAAAACACCGTAAAAAAGACACATCTCTTTTGTTAATCAAAAGTTAGAAGGAAAAAATATACGCCTAATAATAAGCAACTAAAATAGACAAATTTTTTTAAAAAATATAAAAGAATAAAATGTATAAGTAGAGATAAAAGAAAAAAATAAATAAATTACAAAAATTGTACCCTAAACACAAGAGAGAGGAAGAGAGAAAGAGAGAAAAGAGAGAACAGAGAACGAATGAGTAAAAAACACATTATGATCTCGGATAAATAGATGATATTGAAAAAAATAAACTAATTAAATTAATTCATATATTTCGTTATCATATTTATTATTTACTAAAATAATTTGATATTTACTCTAATCAAATCAAATAATTAATATAATTAACTAAATTAATTAATTGATATAATTAATTATAATAAATAGTGAGATTTGAATGTCTAATCAAATTAATTAATTGATATTATTCATTAGTTATAATTGATTTGTTTTACAAAATTAAAAAAATAAATCGGAAAACACTCTTAAAAGCATGCCACGTCAGCTGCATCATTAAATGCAGAAATCCGATTTTTATATAATAGAATAGATTATATAATATATGAAAGTGTAAGTATAATACTCACACTATATTAGTCCCAAAATCACTCATTCACATAAATAATGTTATTATATTTTTGAGTAAAGTATCGTTTTTGTCCCCAACGTTTGGAGTAAGTCCCAAAGTTGTCCCTAACGTTTCAATCGTCCTATTTAAGTCCCTAACGTTTCAAAATTGGCTCAATATTGTCTTACCGTTAAGGATCCGTTAACAGAATTGACGGCGGGACAAAATTGAGACGATTTTGAAACGTTAGGGACTCAAATAGAACGAAAACGTTGGAGACAAAAATGATACATAGAAATAAATTTTAATTTTATCCTTAAATAATATCAATTTTTTACTGTATATAATATTCAATTATTTTTTAATCACATCTAAGTAAATTACACTTCATCACACTACTTTCATTCTAAATAAATTTTTTTTATATTTTTATATTAACTTATAACTTTAAGTATAAAATTATTTAAGAATAAAATTAAAATTTATTTCTATGTATCATTTTTGTCCCCAATATTTTCGTTCTATTTGAGTCCCTAGCGTTTTAAAATCGTCTCAATTTTGTCCTGCCGTCAATTCTGTTAACAGATCCTTAACGGCAGGACAACATTGAGTCAATTTTGAAAGATTAGGGACTTAAATAGGACGATTGAAACGTTAGAGACAACTTTAGAACTTACCCCAAACGTTGGAGACAAAAATGATACTTTACTCTATATTTTTTCTCTCATATTCATTAACACTCATAGAATAAAAAAATAAACAAGGAGCATATCTCAATTCTCATAATACATTTTCATTGTTTTGAAATACCCAAAATAGATAAGGCATTTGTGCCTTTATATAGACAATGCTTTATACTAATAATTTATGACTTTACTAGCTTTCTAATACACATACTTATCAAACTTTGCTTTTAACTTTGACTATTCAAATAAGTAATTACTACATCTTTATTAGTTAGCATCTTGTAATGTCTAGTACAACTATTATAAACATATTAAAAATTCTTCAAGCTTAGTCATCAATTTGAAGCTTCCAACACAATTCATGATTCTTCTAGTATGGACGTGATGAGTGCAACTTGTTATATATATATAGATGCTTCATGATTCTTCCAACTTGATTTGTATCCTCCAATTTTGACTAGGAGATAAAGTTTGACTTGTGATTCTTGTAGATTCTAGTTTCATCACTTGTAATTCTTGTAGCTTCTAATTTTATGATAGTTCTAGTACGGTGCAAGTTGATTTAGTTTTTACTAACATTGCCTCTCTTAAATCAAACTTACAAAATTAGTCATTTCAAGCATCTTTTTCAACTTGTAAAATAACTCAATCTTCAACAGCTTTGTAAATATATCTGCTACTTGTTCTTCAATTGGTCGGTACTTGATCACAACTTCTTTCTCATCTACCAACTTTCTGATTTTATCAACCCGAATGTCAATATGCTTCAATCTTCTATGGAATATTAGATTTTTGCAAAGTGCAATAGCTGACTTATTATCACACAATATCGTTATTGGAGTACTTTGTTTCTCATTCAATTTTTCAAGAATTCTTCTTAACCAAATTGCTTGCATTGCATAACTTACTGTTATAAAAATTAGTTGATTTACATATAAATTAACTTTATTAAAAATAAAAAAATAATCTATCATATATAATAATCCTTAATATATGTAGTATCATGTATATATTAGAATGATCTATTTTAATTATGTGAGTGATTATTATTATTATTATTATTATTATTTGTTTCGAGGGTTACCTGAAACGGTAATTTGGGTCTAAACGTGAGGTCTAGACTCCTTCTGAGACAGCGTCTGACTTGTGCTGGTGCCGAGGTGCCGCGTCCGAGTTCCTTGTGAGGAGATAGCGGTGGTACCTACAAGAGACTCCGATGTTTAAGTTAGCAAAGACATTAGGCAAGTTTTTAATAGATTGGGTTCTGGATATACCTAAGTGTGTCAATGTATTTATAGTAGAAAAGATAACCACCTTTTAAAATAGTTCCACCTTGAATGGTGGATGGCCGCTCCCCTTTTCTAGGAAAGTTGTTTAGATCTCCCTTCTAGATGGGTAGGAGATATCTTATGAGTTAATTACTTATTCAAATAAGTAAGGTTGAACAACCACTGTGGCGCCCGACCTCTATGAGGTCGGGTAGAAGTAGATGAGGCTACCTTCATTGGGTGAGCTTTTATTCCTTTTGGGCTTGGCTTCATTTTGGGCCTGGGTATGAACAGTGCCCCTACTTGAATCCGGGCTTTTATAAAGTCAGACTCGAGCATTTGTAGATTTAGCCTTCAACGTCGGGTATACCGCCTTTGGTAGGTCGGATACTCGACGTGTTTTCGAAAAATTTTGAAACATTGCATCCATTTATGGTACGACGCATGTTACTTTTGCGAATACCTTGGGAACCACACACACCATTAATGAGGGCATGTGGATTTACTCTTTTGCCCCTTGTGTCTTATAAATACCCAAATTCTTTCTCTTTTTCCTTTTTTGCTTCCTCTTCTGAAGCGTTTGCCTATTTTCTTTATTTCAAAATTTTCTTCAATTTAATTTTTGTACTCGTATTTGAATCGAAGATTTTCTTCATCTTAAGGAGAAAGGGATTTGTCTACGTCCCTGGAGTGGAATGTTCGTGTCTTTGCTATTTAAGCACTCTATTCTGATTCGCGTTCCTTCAAGGTTAGCGTTTCTTATCTTTTTGAATTTCTGTCTCTGTTTTCTTGTACTCTGAGTGCTGTTGTTGCTTTATTTTTTGGAGAAGTTTTGAAAAACTTTGCTTCTTTTCTTTATCAAATTTAGACTTTTGATTGTTACCGTGAGTCTTGAGTATGGGGTTTTTATGTTGTGTTGTCCCCAAATGGTGTCACCTTAGCTATTGAAGATGGCACCATTTTTTATTTTGGTAATGTGAATGTAGTTGTTGGGTGTATGAGATTCTATAAGTATTTGTTGGTGTTGTTGATGACGACGACTCGACTTCTTATGATTGTTGCAGTTGCTTTAATATGCCCGACTTCTTGTGACAATTTTCCTGTGTTTGTTGTGTTGTAGGTATAGCCTTTATGTCTCGTTCTCTAATACACAACATATCTTCTAAAGTCCCGTCCGACCTGATTTTGGTAGATATATCCGTACTTACTCCTATCCTTGTTATTGATAAAGAGTATGCTTATTCTTTTCGTAGACATCATAGGCTATGCTTAAGTCAGGAGGATGTGAGAAACTATGAGATTGTAGTGACTGACCGTGAAGAGAGAGTTTGTTTTTCAAGATTAGATAGGTTGGGACGTCACTTTATCTACAAATACGATTATTTTTTCACAAAACTGGGAGTTAGGATTCCTTTTTTTGATTTTGAGTCTGAGGTCCTCAACCTCTGTAATACCGCCCCTTCCTAGCTTCATCCCAACTCTTGGGGTTTCTTGAAAATTTATCAACTTCGGTGCCATGCACTTGATATCCTTCCCTCTGTTAATATTTTCTTTTACCTTTTTGTTCTTACGAAATATTTTAGCTCCAAGAAACAAGGCTAGATCTCTTTTTGAGTTGTTCAGGAAATAAATATTTTTGCCATATTTGATGATTCCTTTCATGACTTCAAAAATTACTTTTTTAAACTCTGTTCTATTGAGTATGTTTGACCTTTCTTCCTTAATGAGAAGGATGAGCCTATTTTTTTTTATTTATACTAAGAGGAGATCCCTGTAGTTGTTAGGTATGGGTTGGACGATTTGGATGAGGTTGAGGAGAGTATAGCTGCTCTTTTCCAGGAGTATTGGGGCCGAACTCCCCATTTGGACACCAAGAAGTTTTTAGGAAATCCTATCCAAATTCAATCCAAGCTAAGTAGTCTTCTTTTTCATTTTGTAAATATGTCTTTGTCAAATTGTCTTAAGGTAACTTGGCTTTGATGTCGTGCAGAAAAAATGGTTCCTAAGTCGACTGCTATGAAAACACTTTAGACTGCCAAAAAGAATGTTGTTGCACATAGCATACAACTAAAGGAGGCTGGTGAATATGCCAATCTCTCCTCCCGATTTAAGTCAATCTCAGAAGCGTATGCCTCGGTAAAAACAATAGCTGATCCGACTTCTCAACCAACTCTCCCTCTCTTTAGCTCGGTGAAACAAACAGCTCTTTCTCCACCCCTCAATCCAAAGCTGAAGTCTAAGAAACGGAAGACCACCGAATTAGGGGGTGTCTATGAGCAGGGCTTTGATGTAATGGCTTGGGCCAAATAACACATCCCCATAGTTCTATTAGTATGGATGATGTTTTCGTGAAGAACCACCTTCAAGTACTTACCCGAGGTGAAATTCGTGCAGTCGGGGTGTGTGCTTCATTTTTAAAGGAGTTGGAGAATACTCCCCTTGGTGGCATCCAACGTGATTTTTCTAACCTTCAAGCTGAAGTGGCGTCTTTAAGGGAGTCAAAAAAGAATTGGAGGTTGAGAAGGAATCACTTTCGTCCGACCTTGAAAAATTTCAGGAGAGAGTAAACAGGCAGAGGTTGCCTTAGCCATGGCAAAGGGCATAAAAAAGAATGATAAAAAGACTTATACCAGAGTCTTTGGGGAAAAGCTTGACTTGATAGATGAGGTCGCCAAGTCCAGGAAGAAATATACGGAGCTTAAGGAGACAATAGCTGAAGGTATAGAGGAGATGGTGGGGAATCTAAAGGCTCAGTTTCGAGTTGTTGCTCCCGAGGCAGACCTTTCTGTTATTAGCCCTGATAACATTGTGGTTGATGGGAAGATTTTCCCTGCCCCTGAAGACAATGAAAACACTCACATGCCCGACCCAAAGACCTCAGAAGTCCAAGTTAGGGAGTCTCTCAGAGCTTTCCAACCCGGATGGAAGATGAGCTCATCTCTTCTCATCCTGAAACTCTTCCAACTTCTTTCGTGCAACCTGAAGATGCTTCCAACATGACTTTAAATGAGGAGGTTCCTCCTCCTTAGTTTTATTTTCTAAGTATTTGAATGGCCAAGTCTGTGGGTATTTTAATGAACAATTATTTTGTAATAGTTGTAGTTTAAACAACTTTTATTTTGTTGTTTTAAGAACTTTTTTCACTATTCTGATAGTGGCTTTTTGTATGAATGATTGTGTTGTTTAATCATATTTCATTAGTTGGGAAAGACATCAGCTAAGTAGGTCAGGCATTTTTGGACCTCTCTTATGTAAAGATTGTTTTTTCTTAATTGTTTGAATTTCGACTTTAAGTAGTCGGACTTATCAAGTTACTCTTGCATTTCATTTTAGGTCCAACTCTTTTAAGGTCGGACCACGAACTGCTTATATAACTTCTTACACTAATTTGTACCTCATCGCTTTATCTTGCCGACCATTCAGGTCGGGTAATGATTTTTGCGATTTTTCGAGCTTAAATTAATGCATTTGGATGGAAAAATTTGGTAGAAAATGAATTATCATTAATAAAAGAAAAATATTACGTACGTCTTCTTGCTACTAAGGATTTTTCTTTTTACCCTTAGCTCTTGATATGGTACCTCGTTAAACCCCTTCAGAAAAACCCTTTTTGAAAAAAACCATAAAATTGGAAAAAATAGTACACCAGGAAATAAAGTGCGCTTTCTAACTGTAGTACCTCTTCAAGTTGCATACGTGCCATGACCTTAGGAGCTCGTTCTACTTTAGATCGAACACTTTATAGTAACTTTTTTCTAAGACTTCCATAACCTTATAAGGTCCTTTTCAGTTTTCTGTCAGCTTTCCCTCGCCCGACTTCTGAACTCCGATGTCGTTTTGAATTAGTATGAGGTCGTTTGTGGCGAAGCTTCTTCTCATGACTTTCGTGTTGTACCTCAAGGTCATCTTTTGCTTCAATGCTTCCTCTTTTATCTGAGCTTATTCTCAGACTTCTAGGAGGAGATCGAGTTCTTCCTTTTATGCTTGGACATGTATCACTTCATCATAGAATCTAACCCTTGGAGATTCTTCAGTGATTTCTACAAGAATCATGCTTCTATGCCGTAAGCAAGTCAGAAAGGTAATTCCCCAATTGTGAAATAGGGAGTTGTGTGAGATGCCCACAAGACTTGAGGGAGCTCGTATGTCCATGCTCCCTTAGCGTCTTGTAGTCGGCGTTTCAACCTAGCCAGTATGACTTTATTCGCAGCTTCTGCTTGCCGATTGGCTTGGGGGTGTTCTACCAACGTGAACTGGTGTTTGATTTTAAGGTTTGCTACCAAGCTTCTGAAGCCTGAGTCAGTAAACAGAGTTCCATTCTCCATGGTAATGGAGTGTAGGACTCCAAATCGGGTAATAATGTTCTTGTAAAGAAATATCCGACTTTTTTGGGATGTGATAGTTGCCAAGGGCTCTGATTCAATCCACTTGGTGAAATAATCAAACCCAATTATGAGGTACTTTTACCTGTCCGGGTGCCTGTGAAAATAGACCGAGAAGGTCAAGACCCCATTTTGCAAATGGCCAAGGTGAGTTGACGCTAATAAGTTCCTCTGGAGTTGCTACATGAAAATTAGCATGCTTTTGACAAGGTGGACACTTTTTAACGAAGTCGACTGCCTCCCTTTGTAAGTTCGGCCAAACGAAGTCGACTCGGATCACTTTCTTGGCTAGTGATCGTGCTCCTAAGTGATTTTCACATATGCCATTATGAACTTCTTCTAAGACCTCCTTAGTCTTGAAGGTCGGGACACACTTCAATAGAGGTGTGGATACTCCTCTTTTGTAGAGAACATTATGGACCAGGGTATAGTTTTGTGCTTTTCTCATGAACCTTCTTGCTTCCCTTTCTTCTCTAGGAACGATATCAAATTTAAGATATTCAATTATGAGGTCATCCATTCTAGGCTTTGATTGGATATGGCCATTGTGCCGGACTTGTCGTCTTCTTTTTTAGTTATATAAAATATTAAAAATATTTTTTATTTTAACAATTAATAATATATATTATTTCTAAACTCTTTTTAAGAATACATATTAAAAATAAGGTTGGACATGTTGATACGTGATGGTATTTAAGTATGTCCAAGCGTGTCCAGAAATTTTTTTTTATTTTTTATCAAGATACAATTTGGACACAGAAGACATGCGTATCGGACGAGTGTCGATGAATATTGTATCTAAAATGTGTCTGACACGCAAATACGGCAAATAAGAGAAGTGTCCGTGATTCATAAATATATACAAAACCAGGGCAACTGGCATCACATCGATAAGACCTAATAAAGCCGCTGAAACTACCTTCCCACTAGCCTCACCATCCGCTTCCCTCATCAAAGTTCATTCCTTTAGTCCTCCTACCATCTCGCCTTGGTAGTTATTCATTCTTCAATATTCATAGAGTAAAAACTACTTTTTAATATTTCCTTCATTTTTAATTATGGTTCTGAACAATTGAACTGTGAATCAACAATATGAACAATCCGATTAACCATGTAAAGCCGTAAATTAAAAAACTGGTGACGAACTGTTGAATCGGTCGGTCGGACCAGAACCAGAACCGGCCGGTTTGGATGAAACTAGGTCGTTTGTTCCCGCACGCATGACTTCCCTTCCCTTCCCCTTCCCTTCATTACAAATACCTAACCTAACAGCTTCTCCCTAAATATAAAAAAAAAGTTGAAATAGGAAATCCTAGCTTCTCCACCACCACCGCAAGGACTGCCGCCATCCGTTGTGCTCAGGCACTACCATCGTCGCCTGGTCGTCCGTGCTTCTTCCTCCTTTAAGAATCACAGCTTCTTCCTCGAGCTCGGCACGTCAGTCCCTAGTCATCATCTACTCCCACGCGCGCTCAGGCACCGTCATCTTCATCTGGTCGTCGTGCTCGAAGTCCCCAACCCACCAATTGCAGCTTCTTCCTTGAGCTGGAGTCTTTCTGCTCTTCGTTTGCTCAACCGCAGGTTCTTCCAACCCACCACCGTCTTCTGAGTTGTGTTTGTCGTGTGGCCCCTGTCTCCGTCGCGCTTCTGCCCCTCTGCTCAAATTGCTCAGAAGCAAAACCCTTTTCCATTTCAATTTTCTTCGAGTTTAGAGAGCAGAAGCTCAACCAAGAAAAGAATCCTAGACTTTGAAGGTCAGTTCACTACTAATTTCTTCTGCATTTTTTATTTATGCCATGTTTAATGATTGTTGCTGTTTTTGTGTGTTGTGATTTTTTATTGAATGAGCTCTAGTTCTCTGTGTTGCTATTTTTGTGTGTTGCTAGGTTGCTATCTGAGTGATATCACCACTGTAAGTTAACTAGTTTCCCTTTCTCTAGTCCATAGTATCTTGCAATTGCATCTGTTTGTAGAAAGCGGGGTAGCTGACGACAACAAAGCTTCAAACCAGAATAATATCCTAGTGTCTTGTAATGTGAACAATAATTCTGACTCTAAGATGGTCACAATCAAATTTTATGCACAAAAAACATGTAATGTGACACTGTAATGCATCATTTATGCTCTGTTCTGAATTTTTAATTTCTGAATAATCATTGATAAATTGTGTTGTTGAAATTATTGATAAAAATGGCTTTGCTATACTGCTGCTGCTGCTATTTTTTAATATATGAGGCTACTATTTTTGAATTTCTTTGATAGATTTATTCATTTCAGGGTTTAGGGTGATTATTTGTTGCTATTTTTTATTTTTATCGCTGTTAAACAAATTGCTTGAATTAAATTGTGTGTTTCGAGATCCTCTGAATTCTGGATCCCTTTTCAAATTAAAGGTTTTGACATTGAAGAATTGCCCGTTTTAAGAACCATTTTTTGCAATGGGGATATTCAATATCTCTCAGAGCTCCAGAAATTGAAAATTCACAGTTGCTTTAGATTAGAAGAACTTATTCCAGTCACAGATATTGGTGAGGATGTTCTTCCAAAACTGCAGATGCTGCTGCCACTACAAGAAATATCGTTAAAATTGACGGCCAAATCGACGGCTAAGCCGTCGATAATATTAAAATTTGACGGCAAAATAGACGGCAGAGGTGGTCACTATTAAGCTTGTCGATTTGTTAAAATTCTAATAAAATCAACGGCTTGCGTAGCCGTCGATAATAATTTAATAAAATTGACAGTGTTTTTGTCTATAATATGAGTTTGGAAACTTTACTTTCTTACTAAAATTGACAACGTTGCCGTCGATATTATTATATAAAATCGACGCCAATTTCGTCGATATTTGATTCAATAAAATTGACAATATTTACGTCTATAATATGCTTAATAAAATCGACAACGTTGCCGTCGATTTAATTATTTAGCTACCGACAAATTTTGTGTCTATATTTTGGTTTTTTTGTCTCTATTTTAAACTTAAAAAGTGACAACTCTGCCGTCGATTTTAATAGTTATATGTTTTAATTATTTTTTCTATTTAAAAAATAGTAAACAATTAATGCAAATAAACTTTTAAATATAAAAATAAAATTTATACAAATAAACTTTTAAATATAGAAATAAAATAGAAAACAATTAATGCAAATAAATTTTTAAATATTAGATAATAAGTTTACAACCTTATCAAAATAATAAATAATCCTCTAAAGTAAAGACTCAAGACAAGATAAATAACTAAAATTAGAGTTATATTCATTTAAATTACAATCCACTAATAATACAAAATATTCAAATCCTGAAGTACACACGAGCAGGCTTTGTGAAATCCACACCATTGCTGCAACTGGAGACCAAGTCATCATCATAAACATCTCCAAGCACAGCTTTGGAAGGTGAAGTAGCCATTGATTTTCTATAAACCTTGTGGCCTGAAGAAAGAGACAGAACTGGATTCCTGTACAATAATGGTGTTGGCACTGCTTGTTGTCGTGTAATTGCTTCCTGAATGCGTTGACAGTAAATGGTAGTGTTCGCCTTTGAGTGCCAAATAGCATCTTAGACCCTTATGCAAGAGCTTCTGAGTTTCTTTTAACTAAGTTGAGAAAGCTCATTTCTTTCCCCGCCACCCACCAAACCTTTCCCAAAGAGAATTGAACTGCACACAGATTTTGAATCCAAGAGAAATATATAATTTCAACTATTATTTACTTCAAAGTTTCAAACTTTATAAAGAACAAGAACATGGCACTGATGGAAAAAGGAAACCAACTTGATGAAAAATAAAGAATTAAATCTGAAATGTAAGGAAGAACTTTGAAGAGTCAAAGATTGTTACCTGTTATGCTAAGAATTTTTTGGGATTTTGAGTGTTGTTCTGTCTGCCCCTATCTCCACAAAAACCTAAAGAAACGTCAGTGAATGAATGCTTCCATCATTGCCTTTTCAACCGCTCTAATCATATGTTGCGTGTTCTTCCATTGGTACCATTAGAAGTGGAAAGACTAAAATTACTGTCGTTTAAGCTACTTCTAACAGACCATGTCATCCTCCTGAAGAGCAACACAAAGACTTAATGCATGATTCTCAGTGTATGATTATCTTACTATATTCAAATCGCATTCATGGATGTACAAATAGATGCAGATCTTAAGAGATATAATCCATTACTTGAAAATTACCAAACTCTTTTCTGATATAAAGTAATCACACCAACAGAGATATTACCCATTTTTAGCAATTTTTATAGTAAACTAAATCCATCATGATTAAAGTTATGAAACACATTCTATCTTTCTGGTGAAGATAGATGCTAACTTTCAACATATGATTGTAGTGCAATGGTAGGCACTAATAAACAATTAGATACTCTAATTGAATAGATAATTATTTTATTAAAGAAATAGAAAATTTGTAATCACATGAAAACAATGAAAACAACTAAGAAAGACAGGCTTATAATATAATCATATACAAAAGATAACCACACATCTCAAAGTGCAAGGCTGCATTGATATGTTACAGAACCTCAAATCTTCAAAGTTGTCACATATATTCCCAGATTATCCATATGATCAACTAGCATAAGGATAATCGAAATGCCACCACTGACTTACCTGAACTTGTCAATAAAACAAGGTTGAGTGAGACCGAAACAGCAAGTAGAGAATTGCTTCTGGCCGAAATTGATTTTACAAAAGAGTGCAGCAATGGCAGATTGAGAAACTCCTGAACTTATACAATAAAGAGATACAGATTTGGCACTTGCCATGTAATTGTGTGATGCCATTCTGGTTGAAAGCAAAAAGCAAATTGCATAATCCTCACACCTAAAGATAACAAAATTATAAGAAACATTAGTGGGAACAGTGCAAACAAGGAGACAAACCAAATACTTTAAATTAACAATTTTTCAATTGATGACAGGGACTTTAAGCATTCGAGAGCTAGGAATAGCTATAACATGAACAAATACTATTCACAGAATCTTATTAGTCTTCAATCAATTAACTCAATTTCAAGTGCTTTTATACCTTTCTGTCCATATCTTTTTTGATCATTATTGATTCTTCTTGTTCCATCTTTAGCTCCTCAATAGCCTTTAGCCTTTTCTCCATTGCTAACAGTTCTGATTCTTTCTTCTTAACCAGATTTTGAGTTTTCAATTTGATGACTTAAATGGAAACTTGTGCCTGTGGCTTCATGCAACTCTTTGTCTATTCTCTCAATTGACTTATTCAGATAAACATTCTCTGCTTCTGTCAACTCAAACCTTTTCCTCAACTTGTCAAGCTCCTGCTTAAGATCACAATTCATACTACTAACATTGCTGGGGCATGATATATTAAAAAGACAAAAAACAGAAACAAAAAGAGAAGTTTCAACTTCAAGGAAACAAGATAACAAATTATTTACAAGGAAAGAAAAGGAAGGCATGATAGTATCCAATACCATTATCCTTATATATAACTAGTATCATGCAAATTGATCAACTAAAAAAACCTCTTACTTCACTATTTTCTCCTCTGTCTGATAATTGTTTGTTAACTATTTCATGAACATTGCAGTGCAATTCAGTCTGGTAAGTCAGCATAAAAAAGGATTTAAATTTTAAAATATAATTTAGTTTTGCACAAACAGTCATTTACTAATTAACAACATGATATTTTTTATTGAACTTCAAGCTAACTTAAATATATAACAAATATCCATGAAAGAAAAAAGATAATAAACTGAGCATCCAATATCTTACAACATACAATGATGTGGGGTCTTACATACCAACGCAAGATAAGCTAGGAACCGAAAGCCAGATGGAGCCTAACTAGAACAAAATCAGCGAGGAATCAATCATTTTGTGGATACAAAAAAGTCATTGCTCAACGGTTATAATCACAAGCCATGCCTACTTTTCAATTTCAATTAAGATATATTGTTATTGTTGAAACATTCTTGTGTCCCATATTCTTGCTTCAACACTATTTCTTGGCTTTTGCTTAATCTTTCATATTTTCCCATACTTATTTGTATTTTTGAGATGGAAGATTCCAACATCCGCTATAGACTAAGAATGTCAACTATTGTGTGGTTGCATCTACTCTAGTTCTTTATCTACTATTCCTCTAAAAAAGAGCACTATTACCAAGTTACCTACAATAATAATAAAGCAAAACAAAATAATGAAAAAGTTCATCTTTCTTCTGTTGTGCTTCTTATTGTTTCATGATATAGCCGTTTCCACTGTCATAGAAAGCATTAGTATTACACGGTCCCTCACTAATGGTGACACCATAGTTTCAGCCAGTGGAACCTTTGCAGTTGGATTCTTAAGTATTCCAGAAAGTTCCAAGAACCGTTACCTTGGGATATGGTACAATAAAGTGCCATCTAACACAGTATCATGGATTGCCAATAGAAACACACCACAATGACTAGTAGAAAAGATGAAAATTCAATAAGTAAATCGAAATAAACAGAGCAATTAATATTATGAGCAATATTCATGAAGATTACTTAAATGATACACAGTACTTTCCTTACTTACTTGAAATCTGTAACTGAGTTTTAAGTTGGTACTCTACCTTTTCCTAATACTAAGCAAGCAAGTGGTTTTTCTTTCTTTCTTTTAAATTTTGTTTTATCTAATCACATTGTAAAACTGTGACAAACTAGTTAAGCTGAAGTAATGTGATGAATTGATTATACTAATTAGGTTTAACAAACACAAATTCAGAATTTTATGATAAAAATAGTAGATACAAAAATTATAAAAATAAATATAATAATCAAAGAGAGACAGGGAGGAACTTACAAGAAGCTGCGACGGCGACATGCTCCGGCATCGATCGGGCTCACAGGGACAGCAACCGGCAAAGACATTGCAACGACGAGTCTGTGGAAGAAGAACTTACATGCAGATTCACAAATCACAATGAGAGAGAGAGAGAGAGAGAGAGAGAGAGAGAGAGAGAGGAACTCACATGAAAAGGATGGCGCGACAGCGGGTTCGGCGGAGGAGGAGGAGGAGGAGAAAAAGAAGAAGCAGCTCTACTCTCAGGCGGAGGAGAAGAAGAAGAAGACGACACTCTGCGCTCAGGCAGAGGCCGGCGGGTTTTCTCAGGCGTCGGAGAAGAAGAAGCTCTGCTCTCTGCCTCTCTACGTGACTGTGATTCCGTCTCTGATTTCTATTCTCAAGCGTTGGAGGAGAAGAAGAAGCCTCGCTTTGAAGTCTGAACTCTGATTCTATGAAGGTTTGGGGTTAAATTTTGGGGAAATGAGTGAACGAGGGACGGGAAGCCAAATGCGGGAGTGATTTTTTTGTTGATAAAAATCGATGGCTCTTTCGTCGATTTTAATTAAAATAAAAATTAACGTTTTAGTCGTCTATTTTATGTAATAAATTTATACCGTTCATTCAAGTTAGAAAAGAAATCTCTATCGTCTAAATTTATCGACGGCAAGAGTTGTCGATATTTTAATTATTAAAATAGACAACTAGTCCGTCGATTTTAAAGGAAAAAAAATTCAGCCACTCATTTGTCGATAATGTGACGATAGAGTTAAAAGGTTAAAAAGTTACCAAAATAATAGACGATATCATTGTCGATTTTAATATTTTGTTTCTGATCATCTCTTTTTCATTTTATCGACGACATGCCATCGAAAAATATCGACGAAAAACTTGACCGTCGATTTTTGACGTCAATAATTACACTATTTCTTGTAGTGTGCTAGCTAACTTGCCAAAGCTTATATCTGTAACCATAGACATGATATTGAGATGGTCTTCTCTAAAGCAAGTAAATATATACAGGTATCCTTTGTTGAGATCTTTACCATTTTGTAAGGATAAGAAAACAAACTTAAGATCCATTAAGAGTGAATAAGGATGGTGGAATGAGTTGAACGTGAAAATACAAAACTCAATACTAAGATATATTTCTACCCTAAAATGAGCTTACATTTTAGCCATATTTTGTCATGGTTTGCATTAATATTTTTTGAAGAAATAAAAAGTAAATTGTGCTTATGCCTATTGTATTAGGATGTTTATTTATAATTTATGTATTATTTTATTTTAAAATAAATTTTTCGATTGAATTACAATTAAATGAAGAGGAGTGCTACACATACAAGTCTTTTTGACTTACAAGTCTTACAAGTTACTAGGCCTTTTAATGTGTTATTCAACGTTTCCTATTTTCAAAGCGCTACACTCAGAACGGTTCTTCTTCTTCTTCTTATTCCTCTTCCTCTTCCTCTTCCTCTTCCTCTTCTTCTTCTTCTTCTTCTTCTTCTTCTTCCTCTTCCTCTTCCTCCTCTTCTTCTTCTTCTTCCTCTTCCTCTTCCTCCTCTTCTTCTTCTTCTTCGTTTTTTTTTTCGATTTTCATAGTTTCTGAAATCAAGCTTTGAAATCGTTTTGAAGAAGAAGAAGCAGCAGAAGATGAGGAGAAAGAGAAAGAGTTCTGAATTATGCAACGAATTTTGGGTGTATTTCTTAAATACTTTGGGTGTATTTTTCGTAATCCTTTGGGTGTATTTCTGTAATCCTTTTGAAGATAATGGAACTTCAGAAATACACCCAAACGATTACAGAAGTACACCCAAAATGATTACAGAAATACACCCAAACGGTTACAGGAATTTACCCAAACGATTATAGAAATACACCCAAAGGATTACAGAAAATACACCCAAAGGATTTAAAGAAATACACCCAAAATTTGTTAAAATACATCTTATGCATAATTCAGAACTCTTTCTCTTTCTCCTCCTCATCTTCTACTGCTTCTTCTTCTTCAAAAACGATTTCACCATGAAAAATCGAAAAAAAAAAAGATAAAACAGAGAGAAAGAACGTAAATGAAGAAGAAGAGGAAGACGATGAAGAAGAACGTGCAGAAACGAAAGAAAAGGAGAAGAAAAAGAGTAAGAGGAAGAAGAACGTGCAGCAAGAAGAAGAAGAAGAAGAAGGAGAAAGAGAAGGAAAGAAACGAAAGAAAAGAAGAAGGAGAAGACGAAGAGGAAGAAGAATGGTTCGAAGCGTGTTTTGAACGTTAGTTTTAATTGAACTTTTAAGGCTTACAAGCCTTAATCGCTTGTATGCCAAGAATTACTTTTAAATAAATTAGACTAATAAATTAATAAATGAGTAATTAAAACGGTCCATTACCCGTCCGATTTTGTAAGCTTTGCTTTTACTCTTTAATTAATCACCCAAGACCATAAGTAATGAGTTTCTCCCAATCTTTCAATAAAACGATTAAAGTTCCAACGTGTGTCATGCAACAAGTGCACGCGTGGACAAGTATCAATTGCTCATTAGCCAACAAAACTTATACATAGTTTAGGCATTCTGTTAGCTAGGGGATATGAAATAAGACATATCATACGCTAGAATTAATGTCCGCTTGGAGTGTCTCAATCTGAAGGCGAGAATATATTGTAAATTGTTGGTGCCTTGGGAGTGACTGTGGGTCTGTGGCTCAGAATTAGTTTGGCATGGTCCGAGCGTGAATGAGTGAGGGAGAGCAACTTGGAGTCCACGCGAGAAACGCATGAAGTCATGAACTGAACCTGAACCATTTTTATGGTGTTAGGTGTGGGCAGGTGGCAATGTGGGTCAGCCATTGGGTTCAGGGTCACGGGCCTAACCGGCCATAATAACAACCTTTCACTATTGGTTCCAGATTCTCTTGTACATTACTCTCAGGTTTCGTGACAAGTGTCCTTTCAACCATTATGGGCTACTTCATGCATGTGTTACTTTCTGCTTTGTGTTGTTTATTTCGATGATGAGACTTGAGAATGAGACGTTTACCCAGCTGATATGTTATTATACCTTGTTAAACTGGAATTACGAACATTTCTTATTATTTAATTAATTCTTTTTCTTTTTTAAATTGCTAATGTACAAATCTAATTAACCAAGAGAGACGCGTGTATAATTACTTAATTAGTTCTAGCTACTCCACTTCTTTCCAATTTTTAAATTTTATATTCGATAAAATTAGTTCCGATTTTAGTGTATGATAATCAGTTTATTCTACTAATTTATTTGTGCAGATTCTGTAAGAAGAGACTTTAAATGAAAAATTTTAGAAATACAGGTTTATAAAGAAAATCTGGAAAGACCTAATTTCGCCTTGAGTAGAATTATTCGCTCGGTTTATTTTGTTAGGCCGGATCAATACAAAAGATCGACTAAATAGACTGAAAATCCTACAATAGAATGATGATTTATGCATGTTGTGTAAAAAAGATGTTAAAAATATACAACATTTATTTATTACTTGTGAATACTCTTGACAGGTATAGTGTATTTGGATTTCGGCGTTTGGACAGTCATGGATTGTCCCTAATATTTTAAAAGAGCATTTTAAGAGTTGGAGATCCGTGCCAATAAAAAAAAGAGGCGCAAATACTGAATGGTTGAATTTTTCTCAGTTATATGGACTATTTGGTTATGTCGAAATGATGTTATATTTCACACCAAGACAACAGAAATTGACGACTGTGTAGAACAATCATTTGCATGTGTTACAGAATAATGTAAAAAATCATGTTATTGATAGCTATGTCGGAGATGACATAAGAGTTATTTAACCTGTTCTTATCTTTGATTTACCTTTTTTTTTTTCCAAAGATAGTAGGTTATATTTCATTAATTATTAAAAAATGAAATACAAAGATGTCCAAAAGCAGGACAGCATAATGAAAAGTGGGGATTTCCCAAAAGCACTACATTGAAGGTATTCATCCAACGGTGCGTGGTCGAAAAACGAAAAAAATCTTAAAGAAGAAAGAATGATAAATCAAATTGAATGCAACTAAGAGCTTGCCTCATGGAGATGACGACCTAAACTTGGAGTTCTTTGGATTTCACGGAGCAACTTGACAGAGTTTGCTAGAATGGCAGACGGCATTGAAGTAGAACCTTCAAAAATCAACTGGTTGCGAGCTTTCCAGCAGTTCCAGCAAATGATGGCAAGTAATTGAGGATTACGGTCAGCATTCTTCAACGGGTTAAGCATCTCTGTTGATGCAATCCACCATGTCCAAAAGTCGTTAGGACTCTGAGGGGGAAGACAGTCACGAAGATAACTATGAGACCATACATCTTTAATTCTAGAGCAATCGATCAAACAATGAGTGACTGTTTTGGTTGCTTCATGACAGTAGGGGCATATTGGTGATATAGATGGGATGCGGTGATGAATCTGAGCAAGCACCGGGAGCCGGCCATGGAGAGCTTTCCAGATAAATAGCTTAATTTTGTGAGGCAAGTTCAACTTCCATAGATCAATCCACGGCTTTTTCTGTTGCATATAATTAGGACAAAGCTCCAGAGGCGGATGGTAAAATAAATAGCCAATTCTGTAACCTGAAACTGTATCATATTGTTTGGATTTGTTCAAATCCCATTGCAATTTGTCCCTACTCTGCTGAATTTTAACTGACAAAATCCTGTTTGCAACTTGTTCAATTCTTTGATTTACCTTATTCCACTTGAGGTATGAGCTTTTACTTAAAAAAAAAAAAAACAGTTAACCACCCCAATTTTTTTTGCACACTTATACGCTGAACTGTATCTCCAATTTATGTTGAAATTTTCACTCAAAATTCAAAATGTTGATACTTGATTGATAATACACTCGTATATATAGTGGGTGCACCATGTGCTTTTTGCCGAATCAAATGCTTATTAGTCGATAGATGCCTTGGCCTAACATGATTACATACAATTCATTGAAATAATGCTCCTATAGAGTTTCATATATTCATCCCTCAATGTTTATATATGGATAAGTAAGATGGCAAAATATATGATGGAGCTCTCAAAAAAGGTCCATTTGATGGAGCTACTTCAAGTATTTATAATATAATCTAGTTTTTTATGATGTATTTACTCATGAGTATTGATTATTGAGCAACAAGATTCTTAATATGTATAATCTAGTTTATTATAGTGTATTTACTCATGGTAGCAGCAATACCCACCCTGCTGAGGGTAAACCTGAAGATCTTGCATCTTGCGCAAGCGTCCCGTACTCTCTAGGGACATCTAATGCTACTTTTCTTGACAATCGAATCAGGCGATCTCACAGTCTAGTTGGGGAGAGCCGATTTTGGGGACTGAGCCCCGCGATCAAGTGCGGCAGATTGTTCCCTTCACGCGAGTAGCTACGATGAATGGAAGCATTATGTTTAACACCAAAGTTTATACCCAAAAGCCAAAATCAAGCCCTAATTGCAATGTTATTGGCATAAAGACTTCTAATTTGTTGATTTCATTCATTAAATTCTTATTAGTTAAGAATTTAAATTAGTTTTTCGTTTTGGCATTTTGGATGTTATGAATTTGGGGCTAATTAAGAGTGATTAAATTAATTTTGAAGTGTTTGGGGCTGTTTCACAAATATAATTACTTTTGTTACGGGTTAAGTTCGATTTTAGTCCCCAACGTAGAGGTCGAAAATCAATTTTGTTCCTAACTTTTTTTTTGCTACAAAATGGTCCCCAAGGTTTTAATTTGTTTTAAAATCGTCCTTCAGACGAAAATACCCCTCCCTCCTTCCCTCCCTCCACTCTTCTTCCCCTTCTTCCCCAAAATTATGCAGAAGCACCAGCAGCAGCACCTCCCTTCCCTCTTCTTCCCCTTCTTCCCTAAAATTATGCAGAACCACCAGCAGAAGCACAAGCAGAAACAGAACCAAAAGCAACAACAACAATTAATCAAATAGAAGCAGCAGCAGGACAACAACAACAACAATAAATCACCAATGAATCAACAATGGAATCAAATAGAAATAGAAGAAGCAGGAGCAGAAACAGAAACAGAACAACAATAACAATAACAATGAAACAATAAAATCAATCAGAATCAGAATCAACCAAAAACAACAATAATAAAAAATCAACAAATATAATAGAAAAAAAATTAAAGAAGAAGAAGAAGAATGATGGAAGCAGAAGCAGAATCCGGCGAGCTACCCGAACGACGACCAGCAACGGCCATCGACAAAGAAGAGCAGTGACAAACTCCAATTTGACAGTTTGTTTTGCATTGAATTTAGAGTATTTTGATAACCTTTGTCACATTTAGCCTAGGAATTAGCATGATTTTGTTATCTCTCCCATATTTGTGCTTAAGTGTAAAAACATGCTTGTTAAGCCTTATTTTGATAAATTCTAGTTCTTCTTTGATTCCATAAGATGCCTTGAGGTGTTTGCTAGTAATTCTAGGATTGAAATAGGCTAGGCATGGATCAAAGGAAGCAAGGAAGGAAGCATACAAGTGGAGAGAAGCATAAAAAGTCAAAGAAGCAAAGTCAGCCATGCACGCGCACGCGCACAAGGCGCTCGCGCGCACATTGCAGAATCGACCAGGGACGCGCACGCGTACCATGCGCGCACGCGCCGATGATGGCACATGACCTCATTAATGCAACACGTGCCTGGCGATTTGAGAGGGTTTCTGAACCCATTTTTGGCGCCAAATTGCTAAGGGGAAGGCATCATGGAGAAGGAATGATCATCATCATTCCCAACCACTAATCACTTTTTAGTTTTTAGTTTAGTTTTGAGAGTTAGTTTCTAGAGAGAGAAGCTCTCACTTCTCTCTAGAATTAGGATTAGGTTTAGTTCAATAATCTTAGATCTAGATTTTAATTCATGCTTTCATCTCCTTCTATCTCTCAATTCTTTGTTGCTACATTCATCTTCTTCTATTCTTTAGTTGTAATTTCCTTTATGTTGTTCTTATGTTTTGTTGTAGATCTACTTTTGCTCATTCTATTTTCTTTCAATTCAATTAGAGGTAATTCATAATAATTGTGTTCCTTTTGATTGTTGTTGTCAATTCATTGCCATAATTGTTGTTAGATTCTATTTTTGTTATCAAATTACTTTGCTTTTCTTTTATGCCTTCTAAGTGTTTGATGAAATGCTTGGTTGGATTTTAGTATAGATTTTGTTCCTCTTGGCTATGGTAGAGTAATTAGTGACGCTTGAGTTATCTAATTCCTTTGTTGATTGATAATTGGAGAGATTGCTAATTGGTTTGGAGTGCACTAAAGCTAGTCTTTCCTTGGGAGTTGGCTAGGACTTGTGGCTCAAGTCAATTCATCCACTTGACTTTCCTTTAATTAGTAAGGGTTAACTAAGTGGTAGCAATGAACAATTCTCATCACAATTGAGAAGGATAACTAGGATAGGACTTCTAGTTTTCACACCTTTCCAAGAGCCTTTCATAGTTTTTAGTTTATTTTCATTGCCATTTACTTTTCATGCTCCTTATCCAAAACCCCAAAATAACTCATAACCAATAACAAGACACTTCATTGTAATTCCTAGGAAGAACGACCCGAGGTCCAATACTTCGGTTTATAAATTTTAGGGGTTTGTACTAGTGACAAACAACTTTTTGTATGAAAGGATTATTGTTTAGTTTAGAAACTATACTTTACAACGAGATTTTATTAGTGAATTTCTAAACCGTCAAAAATTCATTCGTCAAAATGGCGCCGTTGCCAGGGAATTGAAATGGTGTTATGTTATTGGTTATTGTACATATGTGAATAGTGTGAATATGTTTGCTTGTGTTAGCTCTTGCTAGT
Source organism: Arachis hypogaea (assembly GCF_003086295.3). NCBI lineage: Eukaryota > Viridiplantae > Streptophyta > Magnoliopsida > Fabales > Fabaceae > Arachis > Arachis hypogaea. The sequence goes on along the minus strand of NC_092055.1, from coordinate 117,383,087 downwards.
TTTAGGATTTAATTTTCTTGTTTCTTATTTGATTTTGTTTTCATTTTCTTCTTGCTATCATGAATTCTCACCTTGGCAATGAGTTTGGTTATCAACATGTTGTAGGAAATGAGGACTATAATGAAGATGTGTATCAAGAATGGGATGACAAAAGGTGGGAGGAGCCATATGCATATGATCAATCTTCATGGCAACAACCTCCACCAATGCACTATGAAGAAGAGCCATTCTATGATGCATACCAATCCAATGGCTATGGTGAATCATCTTGTGACTTCCAAGCACCGCCACCATATGCCTATGAATCTCATCCTCAACATGACCCTCAACCATTCTCACAAGCCTCTCATCACCAAGCACCACCCTATGATCTATATCCATCATATAACCAATCATCCATACCATATTTTTATGGCCATTATGAGCAAGAACCTCTAAAATCACCACAACCATATCAAGATCACTACCAAGAACCACCTCAATACACACAATCTCCACAACCTTACCAAAAAGAACCACCTTCCTATTATGAACTCTCTCTCCAAAACAACGAACCTTCCTACCCACCACAAGCCCCAATAGACGATTCTCTCACTTTGTTACTTCAAGGACAAGAGGCCATGAAACGGGATACACTTGAATTCGTGACCAATTTGACCAAGGTGGTGCACACTTTAGCCCACCAATGCTTGAATACTCAAGGTACTTCCGCGACCACATGGGAAAAGTCAAAAGAAGAGCAAAGCATGAAGGAGAGATTGGAAAATTCGGTGAAAAAGGAGAAGTCAAATTTTGTGTTGGAACAATTGGAGGAGCCTATGATCATTGAAGAAAAGGAAGAGGTGGTTGAAGATTTAGGAGATGTTGAAAGTCCAAGGGAATGTAGTCTCATGGAGCACTCTTCCAAGGAGCTTGATATTGAAGTTGAAGAAGGTGCACAATCTCCAAGACATATCATCGTTGGAGACTTGGAAGGGGTTTATCAAGAAATGGATTCAATCATAGATGAATTGATCTCTACAATGGAATCCTCTCCCATTGGACATGGAGTTGAAAGTATAAAAGCGTGTGCACAACCTCCCATACCCTTGGTGAGCAATGAGAAAGAGAGCTACCAAGAGGATACCATTAGCATGGTGTATATCGAAATTGAAAAATATGAAGAGGTTGACCAAGAAATGGATTTATTCATCAATGAGTTCCTATCCAAAATTGAATCACCTCCCATTAAGCAAGAAATCAAAGTTCTTGAAGACAACACCAAGCTATGTGATAAAAGAGAAAAGGTTGGAATCAAGGAAGCTCGCAAAGAGGTGGAAATACACAAAGAAGAGCACAAGGAAGTAGACCTTGCATGGTCTAAGTGTGGGGAAGCCTCTCTCCCCAAATTACCATCCAATACAACTTTCAAGTGGGTAAAATTCTTATCCATAAGCTTTACTTTCTCGCTTGAATATGGTTTGCTTGAAAATGATGGTCAACTTAGAACTCTTTGTGGAATTAAACGTAAAAACGAGTTGTGTAGTGGTTGGAAAATAGGTGTTAAGCTTATCAAGGCCAAGGCCTCAAGGTATAGGGATGATGTGGGGACAAGGATTGCTTTATATGGATCTAGGAGGAAGCATTGGTGGAGTAAAGAGAATTCTCTGTGTCAATCACCTTTATGTCAACCGCTCATCCGACAAAACCATGAAACTCAACTAACGGATGGGTGTGAAGACAAGATATGGGATCCCGGTTTGCTACGTGAAGACCAACTATGGGGACTCATATCCTGGGTAGAACTTTGCCCAAGCTTGATGAAAAGGGTTGGAAATTCTGTCAACCAATTGAGGAGCAAAGATCTTTGGAGATTCAAGGATGAGTACAAACATAAGCCACCATGACAATAAGCATCTCAAAATGTCCAACTTAAGGACTTAAACTAAAAGTGCTAGGTGGGAGTCACCCCACCATGGTAAACTCTTTCCATTCTCTTTTAAATTTGCCTAATAAGTAAATTGAGTTACCATTGTAGGTAGATGTTTTACATACTTTGTTTGTACAACTCAATTGTTAGCCTAGTCACATGTATGTTGTGTTTCGTAGTAGATGAATAATGTCAAATTGCATTTTTGCAAATTGTGTGATGGTTGATTGAATAAAGAGCTGTAAGTAGTCTAGGGAGCTCCTGGGCATAATTTTTCTGCTTAAAAAAAAAAAAAAGGGGAGGGGGGACGCGCGCGCACAGCGTACGCGCACGCGCCCCTGAGCGGACGCATCATCACCCATTTTCCAGAGAGTTGGGCCTCTCTTAGGCCAGCCTTGTGCCTCGAGCCCAATTCATTCCACGCTGACGCGCACCACACGCGTGCGCGCCTATAAAGCTATAGGGAAACGCACGCGTACGCGCATCTGCCGCGTACGCGTCGACTCGCTGCTAGAACTTCTGGGCCAATTTCCAGAGAGTTGCGCTGGATTTGGGCCTCTTTTAAGCCCCCAGCTCAACTCCACTCGCGCGAACGCACGCTGTACGCGTCCGCACCCCTCGCTGTTCACGCGTTGGCGCACTTCACGCCTCCGCACCCATCCAATAAGATCAAGCAGCTCACGCGAACGCGCCCAGTGCGTGTGCGCGTCGATGCATATTAGCATCACCCAGGGCCACGGACCAGAGAGTTGGGCGTGCCTCAAGCCCATTCTAAGCCTCAGGCCCAATCTCATGTACGCGTGCGCGCAAGATATGCGCACGCGCTCCTGCCTAATATGCCACCCCACGTTAGCGCGCATTGCACGCTCACGCGTGGATCTCCATTCCCCTCAATGCACGCGGACGCGTACTTGCCGCGTGCGCGCAAATCTAGTGGCGCGACTCCCAGGCCATTCTCCAGAGAGTTAGGCCTGAGTTGGGCCAACTCTAAGCCCCTAGCCCAACTCCATGCACGCGTGCGCGCACGGTACGCGCACGCGTCCTTCCCTATTTTGCTCACCCCCGTTTAAGCGCGTTGTACGCGCACGCGTAGGGCCCACGTTTTTTTTCAATGGACGCGGACGCGCAAGGTGCGCGCGCGCGCCGATTCAAAAATAGGGATAACCCTAGCACGCGATGCACACTGCGCAGTCGCGCACCCCATTTCCCCAACCTCCATCTTCTTCTTCTTCTCTCTCCCAACTGCCGTCGCAGCAGCAGTAACGGCCGCCGACCACCACCGCTCACCATAAATCCTCTCTCTCTCATCCATTCACTCCCTTTTCCCTTCTCACCACCACCCACCCGTCCTCTCTCTCTCTCTGACCTCCTCTCCCTCTTCCCCTCAGTTTCTCACCCACCCATTCCATTTCCGCCGCCGCAGCAACTCTCGCCGCCGCTCCTCTGCCGTAACCGCCACCGTTGACGGCGGCGCAATTTCTGATTCTGTGGCCCTACTCCCGAATTCCCGTTCCATTCTCAGTTTTTCCCGGCACCCAGGTTCCTGCTCCATTTCTGTTATCTCTTATGTTAGTCCCTAGAATTGCATGTTAGTTAGCTAAATTCGAATTTTGTATGTTAGGTTAGATAGATATAATTGCTGCTAGGTAGCTAGGGCTGGATAGAGGATTCTAGGCCTGATAATTGCTCCGTATGTGCATATCTGCTGCTTGCTTCCTTGAGTACGGTATGTTGGTTTTGGGTTGATATTCCATGCAATATGTGTTGCCAAATAGTATCGGTTTGCTGCTGTGCTAATTGTGCGTGATTGATGTCAATTTTTGTGCTAATTGTGCTATTTTGCTATCCGGGGACGTCCAATTTTAAGCCGGAATGCTGTCCGATTTTCAAGGAAATTAGTTTCATCTTGATCTTTATTTCAGTTTTGGGCACATTTCCGTTTCCTTTTTGACTTCCCGGATTTGCACAATCATTGTGAACATGAACCGCAACTTCTCGTTCAAATTGAGCCTATATATCATCATATCACTAATCCACTTTTCTAACTTACTAATCCCTTAACCGTTTCACTTCCACTCACCTTTAACCCTCTTTAACAATTCTTTCAAAAATATGATGATATTGTTGCCTTTTGAATATGAGATGTTGCCTTTAATGAAGATTACAGTCTTGGTTCATTCACTTATGCTTACCTGTTCACTTTTACATATTCAGCGCAACATCATGATTGCTCTTTGATAATTGTATCCTGAACATGCCTTCTTTGTTACATGCTAAATGTTTTATATATTCTATCATATTTTTCAGGATGTCGAATAAAGGCAAAGCCATAGCCACCGCCTCTAAGAAGAGAAAACACTCTACCCCCTCCATTCCTTCCATCTACAAGAACTATGCTAAGAATCCATTGCATGACGAGGATAAAGAGAATCAGCAGTTGCCTTCTACCAATCCGGACAAATTCCCCAATCTCTACTGTGAGCTTCGGTTCTCTAGATATCGAACAACGAAGCTAAATATTGAGAAGAAGTTGCTCCTACCTAATGATGTGAGACGGCGCATTACCGGTCGGATCCTTGAGTTAGGTATTGACTTTGTTGACCGGGATTTGGGTGACATAAATATATCTTGGGTAAAGGAATTCTACTGCAACTTCTTCCGTCCGACCTTGGATTCAGTTCAGGTGCGGGGTAGAGAGATTATGGTCACCGAGACCGCCATTGGGGAGGCATTACATTGCCGACACATTCCGCATGACCTGTGTGCCCATCATCAGGCTGAGATAGCCATCCATACCATGACTTTTGATTATGAGGCGCTTCGGCGTGTGATTGGGATACCGGATGCTTCATGGGTTATGGATGCGGGCAACACCAAGCCAAAGGGGATGTTATTCACTCATTTGACTAGGGAGGCTAGGACTTGGCAGATGATCTTCGCCCACTACGTCCTGCCTACCACCCACTTTTCTGAGGTCCCCATGGAGATGCTTCTGCTGATCGGGTGTGTTATGGAGGGGAAGGATGTCTCCTTCCCTAGACTTATCCGACAGTGCATGTGGCGGGCGCATATTCGTGGCCTACTTCCATTTCCTACATTGGTCACGAGTATGGCAGCCTTAGCTGATGTCCCGTGGTCAGATGATGATGTGCGACCACCACCAGCTGATGCAGATGACAGGGAGGTTACTATCCCCTGGGGTGTTTGGGTGCACGAGAAGCCACCTACTAGACGCCGCTCTCGGGCTAGAGCTGTCATAGGGACACCTTCACCACCTTCCCCTGCAGCTGGCCCATCATCTTCTACACCCGCAGCTCCTTCACCATCTACAGGCCCTCCAGCAGCACATGAGCTTACCTATCTCCTGGTCCAGCGTCTCTTCCGGTTCTTAGAGCGAGAGCGACACCATGTCAGACGCCGTTTGGATCGGATGGACCAGGCACTTATCTCTCTGGGCGCTGAGCTACCTCCGCTTCCCGATTCTCCGGCCTCCGATGAGCTGGATCATCAGGAGGAGGACGCGGAGGCGCCGGTTCAGCAGGATGCCCCTGACACTACAGAGCCACCTCAGACACAGGAGACTCAGCCGGTCCCACAGCCACAATCAGAGCCAGAGCCTATCGTTGTACCTCCCACTGATCCTCCGGTTTAGCATCGAGGACGATGCTTGATTTTAAGTGTGGGGAGGGCACCGGTAGCATTATCTGGGAACCGGTGAACTTTTCAGCCTAGTTATCCTATTTTGCACATCTTTGTATATATTTTGATGCCATTTCTAGTTTGCTTTGGATACTTTTATTGCTTATTTTGGATCTTAGATATTTTGATGCTTTTGGATATTTTTAGATCTTTTGGATGATAGATTCCGTACTTTTAGTTGGATTCTTCTTTATACATTTTGTTTATCTTTGTTTTTAGTTTGCGGTTGTGATTAGAAATCATGTTTTAAGTGAAACTTAGGCACCCTTTTTGCATAATATATTGGTTCTAAGTGAAAAAGGAAAGGGTGAACTAAGAAAATTTTTGAACTTTTCAATCACAATAATGCTTAGTCAAACATTGAGGTTTTTCAAGGAGTTTAAATATAGGGCATTAACCCAATTGATTGAAAAAGAATTTTTGAAACTTGCTTGAATTTCATACCTTGTAAAGCATGTATTGAATTGAGAACACAAGCTTGTGAGACTTGAGCCTATTGATGTGGTTACATTTTATAACCACTTATTTTCCATTCTTGTGTGAATTTGTTCTCTTCCCATGCTTGTGATCCTTGATTTGCTTGATTCTATATATCCGTTTATTTCTTGTGTTTGTGCATTTATATGATTGAGGCCATTCTTTCATTAGCCACTCACCCAAATAGCCAACCTTTTACTCTCCATTGCTAGCCAATTTTGAGCCTATGCTTAACCAACTTATTCTTATTTTAGCACATTACAAGCCTAAGGCGGAAAACCAATGAAAAGTCCTTGTTTGGATCCTTGATTGACCTAGGCTAGTGAGAGTATTTTATTATTCAAAGTTGGTGAGGCTTGGGAACATTGGATGGGATAAAAAGGGGCAGTACACTTTTATGTTTAGGAATTGGGCACGTATTCATGTATTGATTAAATGTAGAGACCTTATGCATTGATGTTCCCGTATTTAGTTTGAAAGAAGAAAAAAATATATATATATAAAAAAAAATGATGAAAAGAAAAGAAAAAATGTATATAGAAAAAGAAGAAAAAAAAAAAAGAGAGAAGCAATAAAGGGGACAAAATGCCCCAAAGTGAAGCTCACTAAGAATCAATGCATAAGTGTTGAGAAATGAAAAGAAAATGCATGAGTATGTAAGAAAAAGTGAAGAATGGGTAGTTAGAATAGCTCGCATTTGTATAGGTCATTAAATAGGTTAGGTGGGAAAGTCTATGCTAATCAAAGATTCAAATCCTAGTCCACTTGACCATAAATGATCCTACCTTGACCCTAACCCCATTACAACCTAAATGAAAGACCTCATGATGAATGTATGCATGCATTGAATAAATGTTGATTGTTAGAAGAAAATCAAATTTTGGAAAACACGATTAGAAGAGAATTGAGTGAATTAACCCTTAAACACTTGAGTGAATAGAGCGGATACACATCCGGTGAGGGTTCAAAAGTTCAATCACATGTGTTCACCCATATTATCTATAATCTTGCAAGTTTAAACTCTTTTGACAATTCAATACAATTGTGGTTTGGACTTAGTCCTTATTACTTAGCTCTTGTGCTTACACATGCTCTCTTGGGAATTGATTTGTTTGAACTAAGCATTTCCAATTGCTTTAGATAGTTGCATTTAGATAGGACTCATATAGTTTAGTTGCATTCAATAAATGTCATACCCCTTAGTTCCTTCTTATTTTAGCATGAGGACATGCTAAGGCTTAAGTGTGGGGAGGTTGACAAACCCCAATTTGACGGTTTGTTTTGCATTGAATTTAGAGTATTTTGATAACCTTTGTCACATTTAGCCTAGGAATTAGCATGATTTTGTTATCTCTCCCATATTTGTGCTTAAGTGTAAAAATATGCTTGTTAAGCCTTATTTTGATGAATTCTAGTTCTTCTTTGATTCCATAAGATGCCTTGAGGTGTTTGCTAGTAATTCCAGGATTGAAATAGGCTAGGCATGGATCAAAGGAAGCAAGGAAGGAAGCATACAAGTGGAGAGAAGCATAAAAAGTCAAAGAAGCAAAGTCAGCCATGCACGCGCACGCGCACAAGGCGCTCGCGCGCACATTGCAGAATCGACCAGGGACGCGCACGCGTACCATGCGCGCACGCGCCGATGATGGCACATGACCTCATTAATGCAACACGTGCCTGGCGATTTGAGAGGGTTTCTGAACCCATTTTTGGCGCCAAATTGCTAAGGGAAAGGCATCATGGAGAAGGAATGATCATCATCATTCCCAACCACTAATTACTTTTTAGTTTTTAGTTTAGTTTTGAGAGTTAGTTTCTAGAGAGAGAAGCTCTCACTTCTCTCTAGAATTAGGATTAGGTTTAGTTCAATAATCTTAGATCTAGATTTTAATTCATGCTTTCATCTCCTTCTATCTCTCAATTCTTTGTTGCTACATTCATCTTCTTCTATTCTTTAGTTGTAATTTCCTTTATGTTGTTCTTATGTTTTGTTGTAGATCTACTTTTGCTCCTTCTATTTTCTTTCAATTCAATTAGAGGTAATTCATAATAATTGTGTTCCTTTTGATTGTTGTTGTCAATTCATTGCCATAATTGTTGTTAGATTCTATTTTTGTTATCAAATTACTTTGCTTTTCTTTTATGCCTTCTAAGTGTTTGATGAAATGCTTGGTTGGATTTTAGTATAGATTTTGTTCCTCTTGGCTATGGTAGAGTAATTAGTGACGCTTGAGTTATCTAATTCCTTTGTTGATTGATAATTGGAGAGATTGCTAATTGGTTTGGAGTGCACTAAAGCTAGTCTTTCCTTGGGAGTTGGCTAGGACTTGTGGCTCAAGTCAATTCATCCACTTGACTTTCCTTTAATTAGTAAGGGTTAACTAAGTGGTAGCAATGAACAATTCTCATCACAATTGAGAAGGATAACTAGGATAGGACTTCTAGTTTTCACACCTTTCCAAGAGCCTTTCATAGTTTTTAGTTTATTTTCATTGCCATTTACTTTTCATGCTCCTTATCCAAAACCCCAAAATAACTCATAACCAATAACAAGACACTTCATTGTAATTCCTAGGGAGAACGACCCGAGGTCCAATACTTCGGTTTATAAATTTTAGGGGTTTGTACTAGTGACAAACAACTTTTTGTATGAAAGGATTATTGTTTGGTTTAAAAACTATACTTTACAACGAGATTTTATTAGTGAATTTCTAAACCGTCAAAAATTCATTCGTCAAGCAGCGGTGGCGGCGGCGAAGAACGGCGGCGGCGACGACGAAGACCCTTCCCCCTCTTCTTCCCGAACCCCTCCCCCCCTCTCCCCCTTCTCCCTTCGCATAACCCCTTCCCCCTTTTCCCTTTACTTTACGCATAAAACCCCTTCCCTCTTCTTCCTCAACACCCCTCCCTCCCCGTTCATCCCTTTCCTCCCCCTCCCTCCGTTTCTCTAACCCCCTCCCCCTTTTTCTCTCTCCCGATCCAATAATATTCCAAATTCAAGCCAAATTCAATAACAACAATATTTCACAAAAAAATTAAAAATTTTACAAAAAAATCCAGTTCACAGAAGAAGAAGAAGAAGAAACGGCGGGCGATGAGGGTGAGGAGGAAGAGCAGTGGCGGAGAAGGAGAAGAAGAAGAAGCATGAGGAGGAGGAGGAGGAGGAGGAGGAGGAGGAGGAGGAGCAACGGCGGATCACAGGCGGCAGCGCGACGGTGCGGTGGTGCGGCGGTATGGCGGTGCGGCGGCCCTTCCCTCCCCCCTCCCCCCACCCCCCTTTCTCGTGCCCCAACTCCCCCCTTTCTTTCTTTGTATCCCTTTCTTTGCTTTCTTTTTTATTTTTTTATATTTATTTTATTTTATAATTTTTTAATGAGGGGTAGTTTAGTAATAAAAAAATAAAGTTGGTAAAAAGAACAATTTTAAAATAAATTAAAATTTTGGGAACTATTTTGTAGCAAAAAAAAAGTTGGGGACGAAATCGATTTTCGTCCTCTACGTTAGGGACCAAAATCGAACTTAACCCCTTTTATTACTCATAAGCAAATACAATAAAGTGAGTTGGGATCATGTTGTAAATATTTTAGACAATTCCATCAGATAAAACATTTTTTGTGAAAGTTCCCTCAAATACTTTGCCAAGCAAGATAACCCTTCTCTTTCGGTATTCTATATGCCTAAATTTTGTCCCAATCAGTGGTGGATTTAAGGGGCTAACATGGCTATGGTCCCATTTTTTTTAAAACATTAATATTATTAGTTTATTATTATTTTATATATATATATATATATATTAAATAGATTTTAGTATATTAACATATTTAAAAAAATTACATGTTAGTAATTTAATATGTATAAATTATAATGTGTATTATAATATATTAGTAGTAATTAATAAATAAATTCAAAAAATAATAAAAATGTATAAATATATAAATAATTAAAAAATTATTAAAAAAGATAAGTTTGAATTAATGTAAAAAAAATAACAAAATTTTTTTTATTTTAATTTTTTTTTATGACAACAGTAAATCAGTAATAATGGAATAAATTTTTTAAGCAATAAAAATTATTAAAAAAAAATTTTAAAATAAAATAAAAAATAAATTTCTAATAAATTATATAATTGTATATGTTAAAAAAATACTTTAAAATTTATTTTAAATAATAAATTAATAATTTTAGTTAAATAAAATATTATAAAATAAATTTAAAAATATTAAAATTTTAAAATATATAATTAAATGTTAATTTTTTTATATAATATAATTATTAATTTTTATCTATATACTATAAATACATTTTATTAACTTTTTATTATGTTATATTTTAATTTATATTGTATTTAATTTAATCTCCTCTTATAAAACTTTTGAATCTGCCATTGCTCCCAATGATGACATATAAAAACGAGATGGCACTAAAGAAAAAATAATTGCTCAAGGAAGTATCTAGAGTAGCTAGTAAATGCCATATCTTGCTTATGGTGTACGTGATTAGAGAACAATAATATTTGATAGAATTAGGCAAAATCAATTATCAATATATAATATATATTAAAACAAAAAATATAAATTAAAAAAAAAGTTAAAAATTATATATTTATATATAAATATATAATAATTAATTTTAATAATTAATTTTAGTGTACATAATAAATTTGTTAGAACATGTTGTAATAAGAATAATAAGGTGGATGTTCATTTATAATGGACGGTCCAACATTTTCAAGAGTGAATGAATTAAATAAAAGTTTAAAAACAAAGAATTTTTGCATGTATAAATAGAGGATAAATCCTTAGATAATACACACAAGCAAGCAATAATAATTCTCTCTCTTTTTTTACTGAACAATATCCCTCTCTTACTATAATATATATCTCTCTCACTTTTATATATATATACACATTACTTCATATAATATTAAGTAAACACATATATGAATCATCTTTATTAAACTAATTATATTAATACTAGAATTTCTATTTACACTTTCTTATTTTATATTATATCTTCCTTAATTATTTATTTTACAACACGTTATCAGCACGAGACTCTGATCAAATTTTTAAGAAGACTCAAGTAATACATTTTCATTATGTCGAAGCTCTCTCATCTTGAATTCATTGCTCTTGATATATCTAGAAACAATTATTTATCATGGATACTAGATGTTGAAATCCATCTTGATTTAATGGATCTTGGAGATACCATTAAGGTTGAAAATAATGCATCCTAGAAGGATAAAGCCAAAGTCATGATTTTTCTTCGTTATCATCTTGACGAAGGATTAAAAATAAATATCTCACATTAAAAGATCCTGCAGATCTTTGGAAAGACCTTGAAGAAAGGTACAATCATCAAAAAATGGTGATACTTCCTCAAGCCCGATATGAATGGACACACTTGCGTCTACAGGATTTTAAATCCATAAATGAATATAATTCTGCAATATTTCAAATCACCTCACGAATGAAATTATGTGGGAAAAAGATAACTGATCATGATATTTTAGAGAAAACTTTCTCAACCTTCCATGCCTCGAATGTGCTCCTGCCGCAGCAGTATCGAAAAAAAGGGTTTAAAAAATATTTTGAGTTAATTTCTTGCCTTCTTGTTGCTGAACGCAACAATGAATTGCTCTTGAAAAATCATGAAGCGTGCCCAGCTGGCGCCGCCCCATTTTCTGAAGTAAATGCGGCAAATTACCTCAGAAGAGGTAAATGGAAAGGTTTTAATAATAAGAAAAATTATGGAAGGAAAAAGAATTATATTCAAAAGAGAGGATCTCACCAGAAGTGGGATAAAGAAAGAAATATTGGACAAAATAAATCAACAGAGGATAAGTGTTTTCGTTGTGGTGGAAAGGGCAATTGGTCACGTACCTGTCGTACCTCAAGGCACCTAGTCGATCTTTATCAAGCATCTTTGAAAAAAGACGACAAAGGAAAGGAGACGAATTTCGTTTCAAATGATGTTGCTGAAAACTTCACCACTCATTATGACGTATCTGATTTCTTTGAGGACCCTGAAGGAAATATTGGTCATTTGATCAATGATGGAATAGATTAATATGTGGGATTGTTAAGTATCTATGTAAATAAATAATGTAAAGAACTTATTGTTAAGTTTTATTTTGTATGTATTTAAGTTTTAAATGTGATGTATATAAATAATGAAATATTAATGTTTATAAATTTTGAAATCATTAAATGTGTCAAGTTTTAAAATAAAATTTTAGTATATGACATTATTTTTATGTACAGTGTTTCTTAGAAAAATAATTCCGATCAAGTATTCAATTTAACTGTGTATACTACTCATTTTATTATTATTATTTGTCTTTGAAGAAAATGGCAAGGATATATAATGAAGATGTATGCCTTGCAGATAGTGCAAGTTTGCACACCATTCTCAAAAGTGATATATGTTTTACCCATCTTGTGCCAAAAGAGAAATATGTTAATACTATTATTGGCTCAGGCAATGTGATAGAAGGCTCTGGAAGAGCTATAATTTTGTTTCCTGGATGAACAAAATTTATAATAAATAATGCACTATTATCTACCAAGTCCCTGAGGAACTTGTTGAGTTTCAAAAATATTCGCCGAAATGGATATCATGTTGAGACAATGAATGAGAAAAATCATGAGTATTTATGTATCACAACTCATGATTCAAATAAGAAAGTTATATTAGAAAAATTATCCTCACTTTCATCTGGGTTGTATTATACGAAGATTAGTGCAATTGAATCAAATGCCATTGTAAACCAGAAGTTTACTAACTCAAATGAATTCATAACTTGGCATGATAGATTGGGTCATCCGGGAACAACCATGATGAGGAGAATTATTGAAAACTCCCATGGACATTCACTAAAGAACCAAAAGATTCTTAAAACTAGTGAATTTTGTTGTGCTGCATGTTCTCAAGGAAAGTTAATTTTAAGGCCATCACCAGTAAAGATTGGATTTGAGTCCCCTGAATTCCTAGAAAGGATTCAAGGTGATATATGTGGACCTATTCATCCACCATGTGGATCTTTTAGATATTTTATGGTCCTAATAGACGCATCTTTGAGATGGTCACACGTGTGCTTATTATCTTCTCGCAACCTGGCGTTTGCGAGATTACTGGCTCAAATTATTCAATTAAAAGCACAATTTCTAGAAAATCCAATCAAAGCAATTCATCTTAATAATGCTGGTGAATTTACTTCCCAAGCTTTTGACGCTTATTGTATGGCTAATGGAATAAGTGTTGAACATCCAGTAGCTTATGTTCACACACAAAATGGGTTAGCAGAATCACTTATTAAACACCTCCAATTAATTGCTAGACCCTTACTTATGAGAACAAATCTCCCAACCTCGGTTTGTGGGCATGCTATTTTACATGCTGCAGCACTTATTCGTTTGAGGCCAACGAGTTACCATCAGTTATATCCTATGCAATTAGCTTTTGGCCAGCAGCCAAATGTTTCCCATTTAAGAATATTTGGGTGTGCGATATATGTTCCCATTGAACCACCTAATCGCACTGATAAATCACTATTTTATGGTTTATCTTGTGCTTAATTGGGTGGTTTTTATCAACTCTTTACCCACTTATTCATACTATTTGCATGGTTTTACGTTTTCCTTCCTAATTTTGTGCTATGATTGAAAACATGTTTCCTGGGCCTTTAAATTGCTAATATTAATCCTCTCTTATTACCATTAGATACCTTGATATGTGTGTTAAATGATTTCAGAGTTTATAGGGTAGGAATGGCTTAGAGGATGGAAAGGAAGCATGCAAAAATGGAAGGAATACAAGAAGTTGAAGGAACTGCAAAGTTGTCAGCCTGACCTCTTCACACTCAAACGGCTATAACTTTAGCTACAGAGGTCCAAATGATACGGTTCTAGTTGCGTTGGAAAGCTAACATCCGGAGCTTCAATTTGATATATAATTTGCCATAGTTTCCTAACGATAAGTGATGCGAATGCGTGATCTACGTGGACACATTGCAGTGGCAAAAAAAACCAGTGTGTTTGAATTCGAAACCAGCAAATTCTGGGTTGTTTCTGACCCAGTTCTCGACCCAGAAAACATAGATTAGAGGCTATAAAGTGGGAGAATGTATTCATTCACAATCATCAGCTCATAATTCATAATTTTAGGATTAGATGTAGTTTTTAGAGAGAGAGGTTCTCTCCTCTCTCTTAGGATTTAGTTTTAGGATTTAGGATTATTTCTTCTTCATCACAGGTTCAATATTCCTTTTATTTATTTTTCTAATTTAATTTATGAACTTTTCCATGTTAGATTTGAATATTCTATTTAATATAATTTGAGGTATTTCAGTTATAAGATTGTTTTATTTATGCTATGAATGCTTTCGATTTATCCAAATTATTTTCATTCGAGTAGATTCTCTTCCCTTTTGGCTCTGGTTAAGTAATTGGTGACGCTTGAGTTATCAAATAAAGCAGTGGGTGAAATTAGCAAATTACTAATTGATCTAGATCGCTCTAAAGCTAGTCTTCCCACAGGGATTGACTAGGACTTGGGGATCAAGCTAATTAGTCCACTTAACTTACCTTCATACTTAGAGGTTAACAAAGTGGGAGAAAAATCCAATTCTCATCACAATTGATAAGGATAACTAGGATAGGACTTACAGTTCTTATACCTTGCCAAGAGTTTTATTATTTATTTAAATTAAATTCCTTACAATTTACTTTCTTGCCATTTACTATTCTTGCTTTTTACTTATACATTAAAAACCCAGAATTCTACCTTTTTCATAGCTAATAATAAATCATACCTCCCTGCAATTCCTTGAGAAGACGACCCGAGGTTTAAATACTCGGTTATCAATTTTATTGGGTTTGCTTAAGTGACAAACAAAACTTTTGTAAGAAAGGAATTTTTGTCGATCTAGAAGCTATACTTACAACGCGAATTTATTGTGAAAATTCTAGATCGCCCGAGAGTTTCGTTCTTCAAAATGGCGCCGTTGCTGGGAAATTGCAAACGTGTGCCTTATTATTGGTTATTGTAAATATTTGCTTTTTGCTTGTTTATTTGTTTTTATTTTTGCTTTATCGTAAATTAAGAGGTTATTGGTTTTTATTTAGTTATTAAAAATTTTTTTTTTAAAAAAAATTGTTCTTGGTGTTCATCTTGATCTTCAAGTTGTTCTTCGTGTTCATCTTGACCTTCAAGTTGTTCTTAGTTGTTTTCTTCGTTTTGATCTAAAAATTTTAAGTTTGGTGTCATTTTATTGTTTTTCTCTTTCCTCATTTAATTCAAAAATATCTTTTTTTTATTTTAATTGAATTTTCGAAATTTACATAAAATTTTTTTTCATATTTTGATTTTAAATTTTTTTTATCTTATCTTATCTTAGTTTTAAATTTCAAAATTCAAATTTTTTCAAAAATCATATCTTTTTCAAAATCTTATCTTATCTTATTTCAAAATCAAATTTCAAATTTCAATATTTAAATTTCAAAATTCAAAATGCAAATTTAAAATTTTAAATTTAAAATTTTAAAAATCAACCCTTTTCAAAATTTAAATCTTTTTTAAATTTTTATCTTATATTGTTGACTTTTTCAAAATTCAAATTTCAAAATTTAAAATTCAAAATTTAATTTTCAATAACCTTTTAATTTAAATTTGTTTTTATTTTTATTTTTAATTTTTATTTGCTATTATGAGTTCTCACCCCATTGCTTTGAGTTTGGTCCCAATGCTGTTGCAAGGAATGGAAATTATAACAGGAACATACATCAAGGTCAAAACAATTAGAGATGGAAGGAGTCACGAGGATCTGATCAACCCTTTCGGCAACATCACATTCCAAGATACCATGGACAACGACCATCCTACAATGCATGCCAAGACAATAGATATGGTGGACCCCCTTGTAGTTACCAGCAAGCTCCATCATATGCCAATGAACCACCTCCTCAAAATAGCTTTGGACCACCATACTCACAAGCCCCTTTCTACCATTCACCTCCATATGACCCTAACCCGTATCCACCATACCAACCACCTTATGAGCCAAATGAACCCTCCTATCCACCCCAAACCTCCATGGAGAAAGCACTTACCGATCTAAACTCTACTATACAAGCTCTCGTCGCCCAAATCGGACCACCAAATACCTTCAACAGTAAACCCTCAAGCTCTAGTGCACTTCCTTTTCAACCACAAAATGATCTCTCCATCCCATTACCACCATCCATGAAAGAGCACCCACATCCATCAATCCAAGAGCAACATGATCCCAATGATGCTATTGACATGGAACAAGAGAGAAGGGATCATCTTCGCAAATCCATACTTCATAAGGAGCTAGAGGAGGCCCTAAAGGTGAAGGTAGTAAAGACCCTTGAAGATGAAAGAATAGTTGAAATTAGTTGTCATGGAAAGAAAATCATCAAGGATGAGTACGATTTTATATTAAAACTACTGGATAAAGTAGTAATTATTGGAGAGGAAGAAGTGGTTGAAGACTTGGGAGATGCTGAACCTCCATGGGAAAGTCAAGACATAGAGCCTCCTTCCAAGACAGTTGCATTTGATGTTGAGGAGGGTGTACAACCTCCAAGGCATGTCATGGTTAAGGACTTGGAAGAGGTCGATCAAGAGATGGAGATTCAAGAAGAAGAAGCACAACCTCCCATGCCCTTGGAAAGTAGTGAAGAGGAGATTGAATTGGAAGAAAGCTACCAAGAGGAACAGGTTGAAATTGAAGAAACTTACAAGGAGGTGGAAGTTGTTAGAGAAGAGCATAAGGGAGTGGAGCTTGCAAGTTCATTAGAAACACCTCTCCCAAGGCCATTACCGTCCAACACAACGTTCAAGTGGGTAAAATTCTTATCCTTGAGCTTTACCTTCCCACTTGAATATGGGCTACTGGAGACGGATGGTCAACTTAGAGCTCTTTATGGCATTAAGAGTAAGAGGAAGATGGTCAGTGATAAGAATTGTCCTGCAAGTTTCATTATGGTTGGAAGCTTTAAGTTTAAACGCAAGGGTTGGTGTAGAGCTCAATTGAATAGGTCTGGGAAGTTATTTGGACGCTTCAGTGAGAATTCTAAGGCTGAACCACCCGGATGGAATCATGATAATCAACTTGAAGACGGGTGTAGAAACAAGCTTTGGGATCCAGGAATATATGAGGATCAATTTTGGGAGCTCAAAGCTTGTGAAGAACTCCATCAAGGCTTGAGGAATTTACTTGGTATTGATAGAGCTTATTGGAAGTCCAAGCATTGGTGGAAGTTTCAAGACGAGTTCAAGCACAAGCCACCATAACAGGGAGCCCACCAAATGTCCAACTTAAGGACTTTAACTAAAAGTGCAAGGTGGGAGACAATCCACCATGGTATGATCGTCCCTTTTTCAGTTTTAATTCTAGTCTGTTTTGTTTGTTTTTTAGTTTTGATTGGACCTGGAATCATGCATAATGTTCATATTAGCATTGCATTCTGCATACTGCATTATTATAAAAAAAAAAATACGCATGCGACGCAACAGCGTCGCCAGTGCATTGGGAAGAAAAGAAAATTGAACAGAGAGTCACGAGAGAGCATGGCTGGAGGCGTGCCTTTAGCACAAATTGCCCCACGCGACCACGTCGCTGACGCGTCCGCGTCATTTTTGAAAACATGCCTCCCATGCGTCCGCGCCACCCACGCGAACGCGTGCCCTGCAAAATCGACGTAAAAATGTGTTTGGCAGTAAGTTATGATGGAGTGAGGCTGGAACCATGCTGGAAGCACAACCCTACCACGCGAACGCGTGCCCCACGCGTCCGCGTCAGTATTCAAAAAGAGGCCATTCACGCATGCGCGTGACCCACGCGTCCGCGTCATTGACAAAAATCGCACACCACGCGTCCGCGTCGCATGCGGCGCACAGAATATCCAGATCAGCCAAAATATCTTATCTTTTCTTCCCCAAATCCTAATTTCTTTCTTCTTCTTTCTTCTTTCCTTCTCTTCTTCTCCCCCTCTACTCTTCTATCCCTTTAATTTAATGCATTTATTTGTTCTTTCCTTTTGGTTTCTTTTTTTAATTCTTTTTCATACATTTTTATGTTGGTGTTGGAGTTTTATTTGGATAGTACCTTATTTTATTTGAGCATGTGGCTACTCTGAGGAGAGATTTGACAATTGACATTTACTTATGGCTCTCATATACATTTGGATTACATTATTTTTATCCCTATTTTAACTTGCACACCCAATGTATTTGGGATTATCATTCACAATTGTTATCATTACACATGCTCTTTAATTTGGCACATTTATTACTTGATGCTTGAGCTATGCTTCTCATGCCTATTATTTGCATGTTTTTACCCTCTTGCATCTAATTATTTTGAATTGCCCTTTTTGATCTTTATTGTTGTCTTCCCTACATGTTGTAGCTACCATGTAGTTGGGCTATCATATTTCCTTTGGCATTCCTTATCACTTGGAATTTCCTCCCTTCCGGTCTGATTTTTCTATATTTCACACTCTTTCTTTTTCCTCTTCCTTAGGCATGGGTACCAAGAAAGGAAAAGAGAAGGCCACTGGCAAGACACCGGTACGGAGAGGAACCAAGAGACCTCCAGCTAAGGCGCCTCTATCTACAAGCATCAGTTGTAGCAACCCATCCACTTGTACATCTCAGCATGCACCGAGGACGGTGCAATCTTTAAGTGTGGGGAGGTCGATATCGATCTCCATGGGTTAGTTACTCTTCTATCTCAACACCAATGGTTAGCACCAATGGTTTATTTTCCTTGTTAGTTGTTGCATTTGCATGTTTGATTGCATATTTGTTTGATTTTGTGCATATTTTACCACTTGGTTGAAGTAATATTTTCTTTTTCAAGAAACTTTTTAGAGCATTTCACTAATTTGAATAAAATTTAATGTTAAACTTGTTTGAAGAAATATTATATTTGGAACATGGTTTAGAGGTCGAACACACACAACCTGTGAGATTTTGAGCTTATTTATATGGTTATATTATTTAACCATAAATTTTTATTCTTGTGTGTTTTCTTCTCTATAATTGTAATCTTTACTTTGTTCCACTCTATATGTCCATTATTTAGTGTATTTACATGCTTGCATATGATTGAGGCCATTACTTGTTTTCACTCACTTATCCCAAATAAGCCTAGTAGCCTACCCTTTTATGTCACCCTTGTTAGCCACTTTGAGCTTTTTAACCCCCTCTATTCCATAACCACATTACTAGCCTTAAGCAGAAAAACAAAATAAAAATCCCAAGTTGAATCCTTGGTTAGCTTAAGATAGATATTGTGTATAATTTAAGTATGGAGAATTTTATGGGAACATGGGATGATAGAAAAAAAAAGAAAAAAAAAAGGGGAATCAAATTGAATAAGTTATTTGAAAATTTGGGAAGCATGCTCATGTGAAATCAAAATAATTAAATTACCATGTGCATTGAAAAAAAAATATTAAGTAATTAAATAAGGGGATACAAAAAAAAGAGAGAAAGAAAAATAATATTACCCCAAATTGCAAAATAAAAAGAATCAATACACATGGGACAAAATTCAAAAATAAGTTTGATACATGAGCATGTAATACAAAAGTGGGAAAATTTTGGGTAGCTAGGTAAAGCATTTTAAATTATATAAAGTATGTATATGTTAGGTGAGATCTTAGACTAATCAAGGATTCACTTTGTTAGCTCACTTAGCCTTATATATATATATATATATATATATATATATCCTTACCTTTACCTCAGCCCCATTACAACCCTGAAAAGACCTCATGATGTTTGCATTGGTATACCAAATATTTGTTGATTGGTTAGATGAAGAACAAAGTTTAGAAAGCATGATTAGAGAAGAGTAGAGTGAATTACCCTATACACTTGAGAGACTAGAGTGATATACACTACCAGTGAGGGTTCAATGCTTGATTCTATGTTCCCTGCTTTCATGAGCTATCTTCTTACAAGTTTACTTGTCTTTTATTGTATAATTTGAATTAGTGAAATCTGATTTATGTTTGTCTTGGAAGATTTATTTACTTTTAAGCAAGTGGGTAGAAACATTCTGCATGTAGTTGCATTCATATAGATAGGTTGCATTTCATACATTCTATCATTGCTCTTCACCCCTTTATAGCTTCTCTTGAGCTTAGCATGAGGACATGCTAATGTTTAAATGTGGGGAGGTTGATAAACCACTATTTTATGGTTTATCTTGTGCTTAATTGAGTGGTTTTTATCAACTCTTTATCCACTTATTCATACTATTTGCATGGTTTTACGTTTTCCTTCCTAATTTTGTACTATGATTGAAAACATGTTTCCTGGGCCTTTAAATTGCTAATATTAATCCTCTCTTATTACCATTAGATGCCTTGATATGTGTGTTAAGTGATTTCAGAGTTTATAGGACAGGAATAGCTTAGAGGATGGAAAGGAAGCATGCAAAAATGGAAGGAATACAAGAAGTTGAAGGAACTGCAAAGCTGTCATCCTGACCTCTTCACACTCAAACGGCTATAACTTTAGCTATAGAGGTCCAAATGATGCGGTTTTAGTTGCATTGGAAAGCTAACGTCTGGGGCTTCGATTTGATATATAATTTGCCATAGTTGCTCTGACGATAAGTGACGCGAATGCATAATATACGCGGATGCATCGTAGTGGCAAAAAAAACCAGCGTGTTTGAATTCGAAACCAGCGAATTCTGGTTGTTTCTGACCCAGTTCTCGACCCAGAAAATACAGATTAGAGGCTATAAAGTGGGAGAATGCATCCATTCACAATCATCAGCTCATAATTCATAATTTTAGGATTAGATGTAGTTTTTAAAGAGAGAGGTTCTCTCCTCTCTCTTAGGATTTAGTTTTAGGATTTAGGATTATTTCTTCTTCATCACAGGTTCAATGTTCCTTTTATTTATTTTTCTAATTTAATTTATGAACTTTTCCATATTAGATTTGAATATTCTATTTAATATAATTTGAGGTATTTCAGTTATAAGATTGTTTTATTTATGCTATGAATGCTTTCGATTTATCCAAATTATTTTCATTCGAGTAGATTCTCTTTCCTTTTGGCTCTGGTTAAGTAATTGGTGACGCTTGAGTTATCAAATAAAGCAGTGGTTGAAATTGGCAGATTACTAATTGATCTAGATCTCTCTAAAACTAGTCTTCTCACAGAGATTGACTAGGACTTGAGGATCAAACTAATTAGTCCACTTAACTTACCTTCATAGTTAGAGGTTAACAAAGTGGGAGAAAAAATCCAATTCTCATCACAATTGATAAGGATAACTAGGATAGGACTTTCAGTTCTTATACCTTGCCAAGAGTTTTATTATTTATTTAAATTAAATTCCTTACAATTTACTTTCTTGCCATTTACTATTCTTGCTTTTTATCTTATACATTAAAAACCTAGAATTCTACCTTTTTCATAGCTAATAATAAGTCATACCTCCCTGCAATTCCTTAAGAAGACGACCTGAGGTTTAAATACTCGGTTATCAATTTTATTGGGTTTGCTTAAGTGACAAACAAAACTTTTGTAAGAAAGGAATTCTTGTCGGTCTAGAAGCTATACTTACAACGCGAATTTATTGTGAAAATTCTAGATCGCGCGAGAGTTTCGTTCTTCACGCACCAAAATGGGACCCCAAAGAAAATTGGGGATATATGTTGGATATGATTCTCCCTCTATAGTAAGGTATCTTGAGATACAAACTGGAGATGTATTTAAAGCCCGATTTACGGATTGTCATTTTGATGAATCAAAATTTCTAACATTAGGGGGAGAGAATAAGCTTCCTGAAAAGGAACTAAATTGGAATGCATCATTGTTGATGCATTTAGATCCTCGATCAGGGCAATGTAAACTAGAAGTTCAAAAGATTATACATTTGCAAAGAATAGCAAATGAATTGCCTGATGCATTTTCCGATACAAAGAGGATAACCAAGTCATATATACCAGCGGAAAATGCCCCAATTCGAATTGATGTCCCAATAGGATAAATAGCCACTGAAACAAATTCACTCCAGAAGCGTGGCAGGCCTGTCGGTTCCAAAGACAAAAATTCACGAAAGAGAAAAGAGGTAAATACTATCCCTATTGAAAAAGACATAGTAAAGACACCTGCAGTTGTCCAAAATTCTGATATAGTTTTAACGCTAGAGGACGTTCAGGTACCTGAAAATTGTGAAAATGACGAGATCTCGATAAATTATATCTTTACAGGAGAGAAATGGGACCGAAATAAGACAATTGTCAATGAAATATTTGCATATAATGTGGCATTAAATACCATGCATGAAAGTAAGGATCTTGAGCCAAGATCAGTCGAAGAATGTTGACAAAGAAATGATTGGCCAAAATAGGAAGAAGCCATGAAGGCTGAGTTAGACTTATTTGCAAAACGTGATTTCTTTGGACCTGTAATCCGTACACCTGAAGATGTAAAACCTGTTGGATACCAATGGGTATTTGTGAGAAAATGAAATGAGAAAAATGAAGTTGTGCGCTACAAAGCCCGACTTGTGGCACAAGGTTTTTCACAAAGGCCCGGTATAGATTATGAAGAAACATATTCCCCTGTAGTGGATGCAATAACATTGCGTTATTTGGTCAGTTTATCTGCATATCATAAACTGCATATGCATTTAGTGGATGTGGTAACAGCCTATTTATACGGCTCATTAGACCGGGATATCTATATGAAAGTCCCTGAAAAACTAAAGATATCTAAACCATCCAATGAATATTCGCAAGGGTTATACTCAGTCAAATTACAAAGATCTTTATATGGTCTAAAGTAATCTGGACGAATGTGGTATAATTGTCTTACTGAGTATCTGGCCAAAAATGGATTCAAGAATGATGATATCTTCCCGTGTGTTTTCATAAAGAAATCTGCATCTGGATTCATTATAATTGCTGTGTACGTTGATGATTTAAATATCATTGGAACTCCTGAAGAGATTCCAACAATTATAAAAACTCTAAAAGAAGAGTTTGAGATGAAAGATTTTGGAAAGACTAAATTTTGTCTCAGCCTGCAGATCGAGCATACAAAAAAGGGATCTTTATTCATCAAATGACATACACAGAAAAGATCTTGAAAAGATTTTATATGGATAAGTCACATCCCTTGAGTACCTCAATGATCGTAAGATCTTTGGATGTGGAAAAGGATCAATTTCATCCTAAAGAAGAGAATGAAGATATCCTTGGTCCTGAAGTACCATATCTTAGTGCCATTGGAGCGCTAATGTATCTTGCTAATAATACACGACCCGATATATCATTTGCTGTGAATTTATTAGCAAGGTATAGTTCCTCTCCAACCAAAAGACATTAGAACAGAATCAAACAAATCTTTCAATATCTTCATGGGACGGTTAATATGGGATTGTTTTATCCCTATGAATCCAAGTCACAACTAGTTGGCTATGCAGATGCTGACTACTTGTCTGATTCACATAAAGGGAGATCTCAAATAGGATACCTGTTTACATATGGTGGAACAGTTATATCATGGAAGTTCACGAAACAGACGATTGCTGCAACATCCTCTAATCATGCCGAAATACTAGTGATTCATGAAGCAAGTCGCAAGTGTTTTTAGCTCCGGAGTTTGATCCAATATATTCTGTCATCATGTGGACTGATTGATCATAAGATAGCTCCAACTGTCCTGTTTGAAGATAATACAGCATGCATTGCTCAACTTAAAGGCGGATATATCAAAGGTGATAGAACAAAGCATATTTTTCCCAAAGTATTCTTCACTCAAGATATTCAAAATCAAGGGACACTTGATGTCCAACAGATCCGCTCAAGTGACAATCTGGCAGATTTATTTACAAAGTCACTCCCAAAATCCTCCTTTGAAAGATTGGTACATGAGATTGGGATGCGCCGATTTCGAGATATTAAATGATGTCGACAAGAGGGGGAGACTGTACTCTTTTTTTCTTCATTAGGTTTTTTCCCATTGGATTTTTCTTGACAAGATTTTTAATGAGGCAGTCCCCATCACTAAAGGATATTGTACTCTTTTTCCTTCACTAAGGTTTTTTTCCCATTGGGTTTTTCTTTAGCAAGGTTTTAACGAGGCAATAATCCTAAATGGCCATCCAAGGGGGAGTGTTGTGATAAGGATGACAAGGTGGATGCCCATTTATGATGGACGGTCCAACATTCTCAAGAGTGAATGAATTAAATGAGAGTTTGAAAACAAGAAATTTTTGCATGTATAAATAGAGGACAAATCCTCAGGCAATACATACAAGCAAGCAGTAATAATTCTCTCTTTTTTTTACTGAGCAATATCTCTCTCTTACTATAATATATATCTCTCTCTCACTTATATATATATATATATATATATATATATATATATATATATATATATATACACACACACATTACTTCATATAATATTAAGTAAACACATATATGAATCATCTTTATTGAGCTAATTATATTAATACTAGAATTTTAGTTACACTTTCTTATTTTATATTATATCTTCCTTAATTATTTATTTTACAACAGAACAATCAATTTTTAAAGTCATTTCTAGAATCAACAGTAGAAATGTGGAATACTAGCAGACTAGCAGTAATATTAGCAAATATTAATGTATAAAATAATAAGAGATGAAAAAATGAGTAATAATTGAGTATAGAAGTATAAAAATAGAATATAGCAGTAAATCTCCTTTCGAGCAAGAGAGGATCCACTAACACAATATAATTCTTAGCGTGTCCTTTATATTTCTCTTGTCTCTCTTTTAAATTAACCTTCCACTAAGTTGTTATAACTAATTCTACTGTCGCTCCTTAAAATTATTCTTCTGCAATGCACCCCACTAAATTTCATAGTCTTTCATCCATACTGGTTGTTTCATTACTCTAGTACTCCTTTGCTCTGGTGTTTGGTCATTCGACCCAATTACTTCCACTTCTTTTAATGAATCAGAGCTATTGCTTGGTATAATTGGGTTCGTATCAATCATTCTCTTATTACAAGGACCTTGTCCTCAAAGTTTTCATTAGGATGCATCCTTGAGAGATTTGTCTAATTCACCCAAGTTGCTTTTTTGCACGAACTCCTTTGTCATTCAACTAGAACTTACACTTCCTTAGTCTCATCATCAAGTTGGAAGACTCGGATATCAACGATCGCTGCCGGTAGTGGTTCAAACAGCAATGATAGAGGAAGAGCAGGTGCAACAGTATTACTTGAAGGCTCACCCTTGAATTCTTTCAATAAGGAAACATGGAACACAAAGTGGATAGAGCTGCCAACTGGAAGTTCTAATTTATAGGCCATCATTCCCACCCTTTGCAACACCTTAAAGGGTCCGTAAAAGTGCTTGCTCAGCTTCAAATTTTCACGAGCGACCACTAAACCTTGGCAATAAGGCTACAGTTTCAAAAGGACCCAATCTCTAGAATTAAAGTGCTTTTCACGACGATGAATGGGAGAGGTGTGGCCGACATAACTCGGGATGGTACGGCCTTTGTATCCGTACAATGCCTCATGTGGTGTCATTTCAATTGTTGAGTGATACGAATTGTTATAGCAGTATTCTGCCCAAGTGAGGTAAGCAGACCACTTGTGCAGGTAAAAATGAATGAACACCCGCAAATACTACTCAAGGGGAGATTAGCCATTTCGGTCTGCCCGTCTGTTTGTGAATGATCATACTATATAACAACTTAGTGCCACAATTTTGGAAGAGATGCTTCCAAAAACAACTCAAGAACAGTGGGTCATGGTGAGATCATGGTGGCTCCTACCACACCATAATGGTGATAAATTTTTGAGAACCAACCTTCGTTGTAAAAACGGTCTTCATGGAGCAATGTGGGCTATTTTACTAAAGTGATCCACTACAACTAAGAGAGAAAGTGGTGAAACCAGCTTAATTTGGCAATTTTGTGATGAAATCCATGCTTAGATCATCCCAAGGTCGAGCCGTTATTGGAAGAAGTTGCAGTAATCCCTGAGGTTTAGTAGTGATATACTTAGTGCATTAGCACTCCTCACAACGGTAAATAAAATAGATGACATCTTAATGCATTCTCAGCCAAAAGAATAACTCTCCTACACTCTTATAAACTT
This sequence comes from Arachis hypogaea, assembly GCF_003086295.3. Classification (NCBI taxonomy): domain Eukaryota; kingdom Viridiplantae; phylum Streptophyta; class Magnoliopsida; order Fabales; family Fabaceae; genus Arachis; species Arachis hypogaea. Next base: position 117,356,834 of record NC_092055.1, on the reverse strand, counting down.
TTAAAATGCCCCCGTGACCAACTGTTACTTCTGAATGAAACTGGTGGAGAAGAAACTCTCTTAAATTCTCAAAGTCTGACACCTATAATTTATCCTTATAAAAGCGTAAGCCTGCCTGAATCCCATAATCAAAACCTAATTCACTATTCTGGATCTTCTCTTGAAGGTTCAATAGCTCTTCAACCTCTTGATTTTCCCGTAAAAGAGTCGAAAAGATTACAAATTGGGTAGCAGTAAAAGCATGCAATTGGGATGATGTATCAGTTTTCTCTTATCGTGACAAGGCATCAGTGGCCTTATTGAATTGTTCCAGTCTATAATTGATTTCAAAGTCATAACGAAGGAACTTGGAAAGGTAATGCTGATGTTTCCGAGTAAGAATTACCTAAGTTATAAGTTCACGAAGCCCTTGGTGATCCATTTTGATGGTGAATTTCCTACCCAAAAGATAATGGCGCCACTTAGCCACCGCTTAAGTCACTGCATAAGATTCCCACACATAAGTATAAGTTTGTTGTAATCTCATACCCAGTTTCTTGCTGAAGTAAGCAATAGGATGTATAACGACCCGCACTTTCGAAAAAATCTAAATATAAATAAGTTATAATTTATTTTACTAAGAATAATTAAATTGATTTTATGATTATTAAAGTTTAACTTAATTATGATTTATTCTATTAATTTAAATTATTTTTTAAAAATTATTTTATTAGACAAAATTAAATTTATTTTTATAACTATTATTATTATCATTTGAATTTGGATAAACTAATGTTATTATATAATTTTTTTATAATAAGATATTTTACATAATTGATTTTATGATAACTAGAATTTAAATTAATTAGGTTTTTTATAAAATTTTTATTATAGCAAGATATTTTGAAAAAGGATAAAATTATTATTATTATTATTTTACTCGCTTTGATTAAAATAAAGTTTAGTTAATATTATTATTATCGAGTTTAAAATACGCCGATATGACTAAATATCGGTACTCTTCGATGAGCTTAGCTTTATTAATGCTTCATCGTATATCTTTTATTATAATATTACTAATGTCATTTATATTAGTAACTCATATATATTTATCCTTATATATTATTACTTGTGTTTTAATATATCCAACTTTTATAGTTATCCGTTTAAGATATTTATAACTTTAATTGCTGACTCAGCAGCTTAAGAACGCGACACGTGGCCCTTTAGTGACACCCAACCTGTAACACCCTACCACACTTAATCTTATGCTTAAGTCATAAAACTGAGGTGACGAGGTATTACGACTACTAAAGTAAAATTATATATACAATATAAGTGAAAAAGATTTATATCTAGGAGCCTTTTGAAAAGAGTTAAAACGAAAGCATTAAACAGAAAAGCGCATCACTCATGTAAGCGATAGACGTGAACCAGACAGGATAAGCGTAAAGTGACATATATACATACAAACATAAGAAAGGAGTTCCAAGATACAGATAGCAAGGCTTTCGACTCGGCTCGCGAAGTTAAAACCGGCCAGAGCATACATACATATATACATATATACATGAGAATCCCAAAAAGCCCAAAATACAGTTTACAGAATCTGTTTCTCCAAATCAACCTCTAAGAGAGATAAAGCATAATATACATATACAGTGGAGATATAAGAGTATCTATATATACATCAAAATAAACTCCCAAAACACAAAAGATCTTCATTGTCAAAAGCTCCTAGTATGCCTCAGCGAGGTGCCTTATGTCCTGCATCTGAAAACTACAAATATGTATGGGGTGAGAACTAGAGGTTTTTAGCATGGTAACAGTGCCCACATAACTAACATATAAGGTCCCAGGAAAGCTAGAGGCAATCCTAGAACTTCCGACATTTGATTCAATCTTATAAAACACAACTAAACCAAAATAATTTAGTCAACTAACTAGGGATCTCCCTTCTACTCTAACACTCCCCTTTCTAACTCCTCCGAACCTCCTAACTGCCACTAGAATCATTTATTTTCAAACACATATATTACATGCAAAGAAATCACAATTAGAATTCTGATACAGTAGATAAATAGGTAGCAAGTAGTTTATGAGATCAGTTAGGCATTCCAAAACAAACACACCAAACAAACATATAGATGCATATGATGCATGCCTGTCCTATGGATGATGAGTCTCATCTGTCTGTTATATAGCCAATTCAACAAGTCCTAGTAGCTAACCATTGGACGGTCCCTCTGTCGTGCATCCACGAATCTCAAATCATAATCATTCATAATCATATAACACACACCGGTATATATCCACGGAGGCAGTTCATCTGGAAAGGTATAAGTGTCCGGCCACACTTACGACATAGGATCAGCAGAGTATCGAGTCTCAACTTAGAGCACGTGGTGGCAAGCCACTGCTTTTACCCAGGAAAACTTGTATCTCAAATATTTGGAAGTGCAACAAACCACATAATCAATCAATAACCATATAATTATTATCCGCCATAATTCATTATCAATATACCCATCCGGCTCATAACATAAACAACACTTCTATCATTATCATCAGTAAATTCATATAATCATTACCAGCCATGATTCATCATTAACTTTACCTCTTTCTTCACCAATAAGTTACCTTTCTCCAGGGACGGATCCAGAAATAGTATCATGGGGGGGCCAATAACATATATAATATTAAAAAATTATATTAAAAATTATATAATATAAAATGCATTATAAAAATATAATGATAGAGAATATATCTTAAAGTACAAAAAATATGTATGTACTTTTTATTAACGAAATGGTTGATTCTTCGTTTCATAAAATTCATCGATAATAGAATTTGTGTCAAATTTTTCAGCAATTTTCTTTTCAATATAATTAAAAGACAATTAGTAAGAAATTTATCTTTTATTTTGTTTCTGAATTATTCTTCACAATATTCATAGCTGAAAAAGAACTCTCAGTTGTAGTAGTTGAAACAGAGAAAATTAATACCAAATGAATCAAGAAGGACGCTCATAAGAAGAAAAAAATCTACTTTATGGGATTTAAAAAATTTTATTTAATTAAAAAAATTAGTAATAATATCTTTTCATTTTTCTAATATTGTTACTTACTTTTTAAATATTAGAAATCATTAATATTTAGGTTAGACTGGACTTTTATTTATATCAGATTAAATATTAAATAGATTTTTAAAAAATTAAATCATACTTAATAACTTATTACTATTAATCTTTTTTTAAAAAAGTTGGGGGGGCCGAGGCCTCCACTCGCCCCCCCCCCCCCCGTAAGTCCGTCCCTGCCTTTCTCACAATCCTAATTATACTCCACTATCCAAAATCCACCTACCAAGCTTTAAACAAGAGTTAAAATGGTTTTGAAAGTTGGAGGAATGCATTTAGAGACTAAAATTTATGTTTTGGGAAAAAACAGTGGTCCATGTACGCATCCCCCCTCTCGCGTCGCAGGGGGTGCAGCCCGAAACGAAAACTTGCGTCGCGTGTTAACCTTCGCGTACACAACCCTTCAAAATTTTACTTCTCGCGTACGCGTACACTTGCTCACGTACGCAAGACACCAAACCCGAGAATGGCCGCATCGCGTGCAAAGGTCCGCGTACGCGGATTATGCAAGACAAGCAAAAATTTATAAATGTTGCAGAATTGTAGTTTTACACACCAAACTTCCGTCACGCATAACTTTTTTGTTTTAAAATATTTTTCATCCGTTCTTCAAACGATATAAATCTCTCAGATGAAATTTTCATTCTAGATAAGTTTGATAAAAATCGAAGGTCTGGAGGCCAAGTTATGGCTCATCAAAGTTGGTCAAAAGTAAAAGATTTCATTAAAATTCCAAACATTAACTTTCAAAACATACCAATTTTAAACCTTTCAAAACCAAACTAAACCTTACCATAATAGTATCATACCCTCTCAAATCATATTTTAATCCTTCTTATTTATCCCACAACTTATTGATTCACCACTTCCATCAATTTCAATTCAATAATTCAAGTTCAAAACAATATTTCAATATACATCATCAATTATCTCTATCAAATACAATATCGACATCACAACCAATATGGCACCAAAAACAACCTCAAATTTATTAATCCTCATGCATATCAACCAATCACAATCATCAACAACATCAACATTTTAATCTTATCTTACGGTTAACTAGCCTAAGTTTTTACGATACATTATATTTTAGTTACGAGAAGTTGAAACTATACCTTGGTCGATTCCTCCTAACACACGGAACACCTCACGTATATACCACACCCCAAGCTTCAAAATCCCAGCTCCTCTCCAAGCAAAACCCAGCCTCCAAAGCTTGATCACAAGCTTCCAAATTCTCAAATTGACTCCATTCAACAACCAATTTCAATCTAACATCATAATTATCACTATAATCAATATAGATTTCACTAATTCAATACTACACAAGGGTTTTGAGGGTGCTTACCTGACCCACAGCTCAAGTGAGCTAGACCCAAAAATACCCGCAAGCTAACTCAAATCTAAACACCGAAATTATACAAAAGTCAACATAATTACTCATTAAAATTCGAAATTGAGGGGATGAGTGGTTGGGAAAAAATACAGGGCTTATCTATAAAATTATTCTGATAGATTCATAGAGCTCGACGCGGTGGTCGCGTGGTCACAAACGGTGCGGCAATCGGAGTTCGGAGTTGAAAGATATCTTGGTTTGAAATTGGAGTTAGGGTTTGAGCTTCATGTTCAGCCCCTGCCCTCTTGGTTCAGTGTTCCTCATGGAATGAGGAAGAAAGATGGCTGATTTTTTTTTATTTAATGAGGCTTAGGTTGGGCCTTGGGCCCAATACGGGTCTAGTTTGTCCGGTTCGGTCCGTTCGTCTCAATCTTAGGCCAAATTTTTTAAAATTAATGTCAAAATTCTTCTTTTAATTAGCTCTATCTCATTAAACTATAAAATTTAATTTTTTAATTTTCTTGAATAAATATTAATTTATGAGTTAATTATTTATTAATTATTCGGGTTTTACACAACCTTCTCTAATATACATTATCATTATTAACCATGAATCTTCTTCATTTTCAACGAAACCATGAGAGGAAAACAAGAGAGAGACCGAGAGACATTTCCATGAAAACATAAACCTTCTGAGTTTGATTTCTTGAGTTCTAAAATTCTAATAAAAAATCTAATCCAATTTAAGTGTTTGTATCTTCCTGTTATTCACATTGACGTCACTTTCATTCGGGAGAAGTCGCCAGAGGGAACCGCTGAACCTTCTATAGCTGGAGTAATAAGGAGTGTCACCATCAAGCTGTCACGAGAAGAGTCAGACGAGATAGAGAGAGAACGCAATAGAGAAGAGAGGAAGGTGTGGTGGTTTCCTTCACTGCCGTTGCGGCCACCGGTGCCGTCAGGAGCTGCCGCCGTTGCTGTTTGAGGCTGACCAGAAGAGTGGAGATAACGGTGGCACTGCTGCGTGTGACAACAAGCAGCTGCGTTGCCGCGAAAGCTCTTTGCCACTGTTGTTGGACAAGAGAAATAAGGTTTTTAGACATGTTTGGTTTTATGGGTTTGACTATTCGAGGTAGGGGCAATTTCTTAAACTCTTTTTTACTTTCAAGAATTGTTATAAGTTGATATTAATGAGAAAAATGTATGTTTATGATTTTTGTAAGTCTTATGGATAGAACTGAGTTGCTTTGAATAAATGTAATTACTTGCCTAGTTGGTTGTTATTGAATTGGTTTTTCTTGAATTACTGGAAGGGATTTAATATCGAAATTTAGTTTAATTTTGGAAATGATTTAACTTTAGAAAAGATTTAATATTGATATTTGGTTCAAAATAATTTTGAAAAGGATTTGATATTTGGAAATGGTTTGATTATTGAAAATAATTTGCTATTTGGAAATGATTGAGAAGGATTTGAGGGATGTTTGGATGGGAGCCTTGAAGGGTGGCAAAGTCCGAATTTTAGAGGAGATGCTGCTCAAATTTTTATAAAAATTGGAAGCTTCGTTTGAAATTGTTATTTGAAAATATTTTGATTTAAGGGTTATATGGTTTGATTTATTTAGAAAAGAATGAATTGTGTTTTGATTTTAAAATTATTGATGAATGAAATGGGAGGTGTAATAAGAAGAAATGAGGGATGATGAGGATTGATTTTTAAAGTATGATTGTTGAGTGAATTGAATGATATTGAGAAGTTGGGTAAGATGCGGTGGCATTGTCCACTTACTCCGAGTAAGAGATGAGGAAGAAGAATGATTGAAAGTGATTATGAGGACAACGATTATGAATGTAAAGTGTGACTGTATGTTCTGTTCCATTCTTGTGGTATCACTTTCTCTCTATTTGTAAAGTGTGTCAGGTACTATATCCCATGAGTGTGTCGGGCACTATATCCTAAGAGTGTGACGGGCGCTATATCCTAAGAGTGTGGGAGCACTTTACCTTGGGAAGTGTGTCTAACACTATATCCTATGAGTGTGTCAAGCACTATATCTCAAGAGCGTGGCGGGTATCCCAATAGTGTGGGAGCACTTTATCCTAGGAAATGCGGCAGACACTATATCCTATGAGTGTGGCGGGCACTATATCCCAAGAGTATGATCGGCACTATATCCCAAGAGTGTGGAGCATGTCAGAGAGACAATATCTGGGTTAACTACCTGGTGTGTCGGGTTTTGGCAAAGTAACTGACACGTGAGCTCACGGCCAGTAGGACAGGCATACATCATGTTGCATTTGTTTGCTTTGTTTGCTTTGTGCATAAGTGTTTTGGTTTGCCTATCTGATGAATTGTGTTTAATCGGTAACTGTGATACTTGCTGTAACTGTACTTTACATGTATATGCCTTGAATTTTATTTGTGCTTGTGATTGATTTCCGTTTTAAGTTTTGACGGATTGATTTAAATTGGGCTGGAGGCCAAGTTGATTTGATTTGGGTCAAAGGCCGAGTTAATTTGATTTGGGCCGAAGGCCATGATTTGATAAGTTTAATTAAGTTGTCCCTGGATATGTATTGAAATGATTTGGTAAGGTAACTTATTTGGGATTCTTATAAATAATTAAATATGGTGTGAATGTTAACTTTGGATAAATAAACGTTTAGATATTTGAAAAGATTCATAAGACGAACAAAAAATACTATTTTTGAACTATATTCTTTTTTTTATATGTATCCTCTTAAAATAATTCTTAAATCCTCTATTTAGCAGACTTCTCTTTTCAAGACGGACAAGGAAGCTTGCGGAGTTTTTGTTAAGTTCTTAGATATGTTATTTCTGTTTGTATACATGTGTTATAGTTTTTCCTCGCCTTTATTATTATATTCTTGTAAGAGGGATATGAATTTTGACTGTAATGACTTGTATATATGTAATATTTGTAAGTTGCTTAAGTAATAATGTTTGTATACATGTATATGCTTATTTGTTTTTATTAAAAAGTATTTTTGTATTTTTTTTAAAAGAAAATGACGATACGATTTTGAGTCAAAGGCTCATATTTTATTATTAAATATATGAAGTCATCATAACACTTCTTACTATTAGAGTGGCGCAGCTAAAAGCGTGATATTTTGATAGTAAGGGTGTTACAAGATGCCCCATTTGAGATAAGACCACGTCAATACCCGTACTAGAAGTATCCGTTTCCACCACAAACGGTTTAGAAAAATTAGGAAGTGCTAGAACTGGGGTTTGAGTCATAATTTATTTCATTTGGTGAAAGGCATGATCGGCCTCCAAAATCCACTTGGAAGCATTCCGCTTCAACAATTCGATTAGGGAAAATGCTAGTTGAGCATAATTAGCCACAAACTTGCGATAATAGCCCATGAATCCTAAGAACCCATGCAATTGTTTCAGCATCTTGTGCACCAGCCCAAATACTCAATTTGCTGCTGAAAAAAGGAGCATTTAGAGTGTTTGGCAAAGAAGTGGTGATCTGGTGCACGAAATTGTGATCTCAATGGCGCCAACAACTTGGTACGCACAATTGTAATCTCAACTCTTTTTCACAACTTCGCACAACTAACCAGCAAGTGCACTGGGTCGTCCAAGTAATAAACCTTACGTGAGTAAAGGTCGATCCCACGGAGATTGTCGGCTTGAAACAAGCTATAGTCATCTTGTAAATCTCAGTCAGGCATATTCAAATGGTTATGAAGTTTTAAGAATTAAAATATAAATAAAATATAAAATAAGATAGAAATACTTATATAATTCATTGGTGGGATTTCAGATAAGCGTATGGAGATGCTTGTTGCTTCTGAATCTCTGCTTTCCTACTGTCTTCATTCAATCATTCATACTCCTTTCCATGGCAAGCTGTATGTTGGGGGATCACCGTTGTCAATGGCTACCGTCCGTCCTCTCAGTGAAAATGGTCCAAATGCGTTGTCACCGCACGGCTAATCATCTGTCGGTTCTCACTCATGTTGGAATAGGATCCATTGATCCTTTTGCGTCTGTCACTATGCCCAACACTCGCGAGTTTGAAGCTCGTCACAGTCATCCCATCCCAGATCCTACTCGGAATACCACAAACAAGGTTTAGACTTTTTGGATCTCAAGAATGCTGCCAATTGATTCTAGCTTATACCACAAAGACTCTGATCTCAAGAAATTGAAGGCTCTGTTGTCAGGAGAGACATTCAAACGCATGGACCAGGAATCCAAGAGATATGCATTCAAGCTTGTTTTCATGTAAAACGAAAGTGTTTGTCAGGCACGCGTTCATAAGTGAGAATGGTGATGAGTGTCACTTGATCATCACATTCATCATATTCTTGTGTGCAAATGAATATCTTAGAATAAGAATATGCTTAAGTTGAATAGAAAAACAATAGTACTTTGTATTAATTCATTAGGAACAGCAGAGCTCCACACCTTAATCTATGGGGTGTAGAAACTCCACCGTTGAAAATACATAAGTGAAAGGTCTAGGCATGGCCGTGAGGCCAGCCTCCAAACGTGTACAATATGATCTATGATAGCATATAACTGATCAAAAGATATCTAAAATAAATTACTAAAAGTAGTTTTTATACTAAACTAGTAGCTATGGTTACAGAAAATAAGTAACTAAGTGCAGATAGGGCAGAAATCCACTTCCAGGGCCCACTTGGTGTGTGCTTGGACTGAGCATTGAAGCTTCCACGTATAGAGACTCTTCTTGGAGTTAAATTCCAGCTTTGGTGCCAGTTTGGGTGTTTAACTCCAGCTTTTATGCTAGTTCTGGCGTTTAACGCCAGAATAGGGTAGAAAGTTGGCGTTAAAACGCCAATTTGCGTTATCAAAACTCGGGCAAAGTAAGGACTATTATATATTGCTGGAAAGCCCAGGATGTCTAATTTCCAACGCAATTGAGAGAGCGCCAATTGGATTTCTGTAGCTCCAGAAAATCCATTTCGAGTGCAGGGAGGTCAGAATCCAACAGCATCTGCAGTCCTTTTTTAGCCTCTGAATCAGATTTTTGCTCAAGTCCCTCAATTTCAGCCAGAAAATACCTGAAATCATAGAAAAATACACAAACTCATAGTAAAGTCCTGAAATGTGAATTTTTCATAAATACTAATAAAAACATAGTAAAAACTAACTAAAACATACTAAAAACTATGTAAAAATAGTGCCAAAAAGCGTATAAATTATCCGCTCATCACAACACCAAACTTAAATTGTTGCTTGTCCCCAAGAAATTGAAAATCAAATAGGATAAAAAGAAGAGAATATACTATAAATTCTAAAATATCAATGAAACTTAGCTCCAATTAGATGGGCAGGACTTGTAGCTTTTTGCCTCTGAACAGTTTTGGCATCTCACTTTATCCTTTGAAGTTCAGAATGATTGGCATCTATAGGAACTCAAGAATTTAGATAGTGTTATTGATTCTCCTAGTTCAGTATGTTGATTCTTGAACACAGCTACTTTATGAGTCTTGGTCGTGGCCCTAAGCATTTTGTTTTCCAGTATTACCACCGGATACATAAATGCCACAGACATATAACTAGGTGAACCTTTTTATATTGTGACTCAGCTTTGCTAGAGTCCCCAATTAGAGGTGTCCAGAGCTCTTAAGTACACTCTTTTTACTTTGGATCACGACTTTAACCGCTCAGTCTCCAGCTTTTCACTTGACACCTTCACGCCACAAGCACATGGTTAGGGACAACTTGGTTTAGCCGCTTAGGCCAGGATTTTATTCCTTTGGGCCCTCCTATTCACTGATGCTCAAAGCCTTGGATTCTTTTTATTTTACCCTTACCTTTTGGTTTAAAGGGCTATTGGCTTTTTTTGCTTGCTTTTTCTTTTTCTTTCTTTTACTTTTATATATATATATTTTTTTCGCAAGCTTTTTCTATTCACTGCTTTTTCTTGCTTCAAGAATCATTTTTATGATTTTTCAGATTATCAATAACATTTCTCCTTTTTCATTATTCTTTCAAGAGCCAACAATTTTAACATTCATAAACAACAAATTCAAAAATATGCACTGTTCAAGCATTCATTCAGAAAACAAAAAGTTTTGCCGCCACATCAAAATAATTAAACTAACTTCATGATAAAATTCGAAACTATGTACTTCTAGTTTTTTTGCAATTAAAAATATTTTTCATTTAAGAAAGGTGATGGATTCATAGGACATTTATAGCTTTAAGACATAGACACTTAAACACTAATGATCATGTAATAAAGACACAAACATAAATAAAACATAAGGCATATGAAACGAAAAACAGAAAATAAAGAACAAGAAGATTAAAGAACGGGTCCACCTTAGTGATGGCGGCTAGTTCTTCCTCTTGAAGATCTTATGGAGTGCTTTAGCTCCTCAATGTCTCTTCCTTGCCTTTGTTGCTCCTCCCTCATGGCTCTTTGGTCTTCTCTAATTTCATGGAGGAGGATGGAATGCTCTTGGTACTCCACCCTTAGTTGTCCCATGTTGGAACTTAATTCTCCTAGGGAGGTGTTAATTTTCTCCCAATAGTTTTGTGGAGGAAGGTGCATCCCTTGAGGCATCTCAGGGATTTCATGATGAGGAATTTCCTCATGCTCTTGTTGAGGTCCATGAGTGGGCTCTCTTGTTTGCTCCATCCTTTTCTTAGTGATGGGCTTGTCCTCATCAATGAAGGTGTCTTCCTCTATGTCAATTCCAGCTGAATTGTAGAGGTGATAAATGAGGTGAGGAAAGGCTAACCTTGCCAAAGTGGAGGACTTGTCAGCCACCTTGTAGAGTTCTTGAGGTATAATCTCATGAACTTCCACTTCCTCCCCAATCATGATACTATGGATCATGATGGCCCGATCCACAGTTACTTCGGATCGGTTGCTAGTAGGAATGATAGAGCGTTGGATGAACTCCAACCATCCTCTAGCTACAGGCTTAAGGTCCGGTCTTCTCAATTGAACTGGTTTGCCTCTTGAGTCACTTTTCCATTGAGCTCCTTCCACACATATGTCCATGAGGACTTGGTCCAACATTTGAACAAAGTTGACCCTTCTAATGTAGGGGCGTGCGTTTTCTTGCATCATTGGCGAGTTGAACGCCAACCTTACATTTTCCGGACTGAAATCTAAGTATTTTCCCCGAACCATTGTAAGCCAAATCTTTGGATTCGGGTTCATACTTTGATCATGGTTCCTAGTGATCCATGCGTTTGCATAGAACTCTTGAACCATTAACATTCCGACTTGTTGAATAGGATTAGAGAGAACATCCGATCCTCTTCTTCTAATCTCATGTCGGATCTCCGGATACTCACTCCTTTTGAGCTTGAAAGGAACCTCAGGGATCACCTTCTTTTTGGCCACAGCTTCATAGAAGTAGTCTTGATGGACCTTTGAGATGAATCTCTCCATCTCCCATGACTCGGAGGTGGAAGCTTTTGCCTTCCCTTTCCTCTTTCTAGAGGTTTCTCCGGCCTTAGGTGCCATAAATGGTTATGGAAAAACAAAAAGCAATGCTTTTACCACACCAAACTTAAAGTGTTTGCTCGTCCTCGAGCAAAAAAGAAAGAATGAAGGAGAAGAAGAAGAAAATGGAGGAGATGGAGGGTGAGGGTGGGTTTGGCCAAGGGGGTATAAGGTGTTTGTGATGTGTGAAATTGAAGGATTGATGAGGGGTATATATAGGAGTTGGGGGAGTCTTGGTTCGTGTATTTGGGGTTGCGTTTGGGAGGGAAAAAGAGTTTTAAATTTGAAGATAAGTGGTATTTTGGGGAAAAGTAAATGAGGTGATTGGTGAAGGGTATTTAGGAAAGAGTGATATGGAAAGGTGTGAAGAGGAGAGAAGAAGAGGTGGGGTAGGTGGGGATCCTGTGGGGTCCACAGATCCTGAGGGGCCAAGGACTTTAACATCCCTGCTCCATTTAGGCGTGCAAGACGCCCTTAGAGTGCAATTCTGGTGTTAAATGCCAGATTGTTGCTTGTTTCTGGCGTTTAACGCCAGCTTTTCTCCCTTTCTTGGCGTTTAACGCCAACTTGGTGCCCTGTTCTGGCGTTAAACGCCAGTCTGGTGCCTATTTTTGGCATTTAACGCCCAGAATAGTGCCAGACTAGGCGTTTAACGCCCATTCTGCTACTCTTACTGGCATTTAAACGCCAGTAAGCTCTTCCTCCAGGGTGAGTTATTTTTAATGCTATTTTTTTCATTCTATTTTTTATTTTTCAGTTGTTTTTGTGACTTCACATGATCATCAACCTAAAGAAAACATAAAATAACAATGAAAAATAAATAGATATAATTAAATAACATTGAGTTGCCTCCCAATAAGCACTTCTTTAATGTCAATATCTTGACAGTGAGCTCTCATGGAGCCTCACAGATAATCAGAGCAGGGTTGGAGCCTCTCAACACCAAACTTAGAGTTTAGTTGTGGCCTCTCAACACCAAACTTAGAGTTTGGTTGTGGCCTCCCAACACCAAACTTAGAGTTTGAATGTAGGGGTTTTGTTTGACTCTGTATTGAGAGAAGCTTTTCATGCTTCCTCTCCATGGTTATAGAAGGAGAACCTTGAGTCTTGAATACAAGGTAGTCCTTATTCAACTTAAGGACCAACTCTCCTCTGTCAACATCAATCACAGCTTTTGCTGTGGCTAGGAAGGGTCTGCCAAGGATGATGGATTCATCCTCATCCTTCCCAGTGTCTAGGATTATGAAATCAGCAAGGGTGTAAAGGTCTTTAACCTTCACTAGCACGTCCTCTACTAGTCCATAAGCCTGTTTCATTGATTTGCTGCCATCTCAAGTGAGATTCTTGCAGCTTGTACCTCAAAGATTCCCAGTTTCTCCATTACAGAGAGTGGCATGAGGTTTATCCCTGACCCCAGGTCACATAGAGCCTTCTCAAAGGTCATGGTGCCTATGGTACAAGGTATGAAGAATTTTTCAGGATCTGGTTTCTTCTGAGGTAATGTCTGCCTCATTAATGCATTCAGTTCATTGGTGAACAAGGGGGGTTCATCCTCCCAAGTCTCAGTACCAAATAACTTGGCATTCAGCTTCATGATTGCTCCTAGATATTTAGCAACTTGCTCTTCAGTGATGTCTTCATCCTCTTCAGAGGAAGAATATTCATCAGAGCTCATGAATGGCAGAAGGAAGTTCAATGGAATTTCTATGGTCTCTGTATGAGCCTCAGATTCTTTTGGTTCCTCAAAGGGAAATTCCTTTCTGTCCAGAGGACGTTCCATGAGGCTTTTCTCACTGGGACTCACGTCCTCCTCACTCTCTCTTGGAATTTTCTTCTGTATTGCTTGGGAGAGTACTGGGAGGAGTTTCAGTAATTTTCTTACTCAGCTGACCCACCTGTGCCTCCAAATTTCTAATGGAGGACATTGTTTTATTCATGAAACTTAGCGTGGTCTTAGATAGATCAGAGACTGTGGTTGCCAGGCCAGAATGGCTCTGTTCAGAATTCTCTTTCTGTTGCTGAGAAGATTATGGAAAAGGCTTGCTATTGCTAAACCTATTTCTTCCACCATTATTATTGAAGCCTTGTTGAGGCTTCTGTTGGTCCTTCCATGAGAAATTTGGATGATTTCTCCATGAAGGATTATAGGTGTTTCTATAGGGTTCTCCCATGTAATTCACCTTTGCCATTGCAGGGTTCTCAGGATCATAAGCTTCTTCTTCAGAAGATACTTCTTTAGTACTGTTGGATGCAGCCTGCAATCCATTCAGACTCTGAGAAATCATATTGACTTGCTGAGTCAATATTTTGTTCTGAGCCAATATGGCATTCAGAGTATCAATTTCAAGAACTCATTTCTTCTGAGTTGTCCCATTATTCACAGGATTCCTTTCAGAAGTATACATGAATTGGTTATTTGCAACCATTTCAATGAGTTCCTGAGCTTCTTCAGGCGTCTTCTTCAGATGAAGAGATCCACCAGCAGAGTTGTCCAATGACATCTTGGACAGTTCAGACAGACCAACATAGAATATGCATATGATGCTCCATTCTGAAAGCATACCAGAAGGACACCTTTTGATCAATTACTTGTATCTTTTCCAAGCTTCATAGAGGGATTCGCCTTCCTTCTGTCTGAAGGTTTGGATTTTCACTCTAAGCTTACTCAATTTTTGAGGTGGAAAAAACTTTGCCAAGAAGGCATTGACCAGCTTTTCTCAAGAGTTCAGGCTGTCCTTAGGCTGTGAGTCCAACCATGTCCTAGCTCTGTCTCTTACAGCAAAAGGGAAAAGCATAAGTTTGTAGACCTCAGGGTCAACCCCATGAGTCTTAACAGTGTCACCGATTTGCAAGAACTCAGCTAAAAACTGATGAGGATCTTCCAATGGAAGTCCATGATACTTGAAATTCTGCTGCATTAGAGAAACTAATTGAGGCTTAAGCTCAAAGTTGTTTGCTCCAATTGCAGGAATTGAGATGCTCCTTCCACATAAGTCAGAAGAGGGTGCAATAAAGTCACCAAGCATCTTCCTTGCATCTCCACCATTGTTGTTGGGTTCAGCCATGTTTGTTTTGTCTGCTTCCTTTTTGAAAATTTCTGTTAGGTCCTCTCCAAAGAGTTGTGCTTTAGCTTCTCTTAGCTTTCTCTTCAAGTTCCTTTCAGGTTCAAGATCAGCTTCAATAAGAATGCCTTTGTCCTTGTTCCTACTCATATGAAAGAGAAGAGAAGAAGAAAGTATGGAATCCTCTATGTCACAGTATAGAGATTTCTTGAGGTGTCAGAGAAAAAGAAGAATAAAAGGATGAGGTAGAGAGGAGAATTCGAACTTATAGAGAGGGAGTGAGTTCGAATTGCTAATAGAGGAGAAGTGTTGGTCTTAAATAGAAAAAGGTGAGGAGGGAGAAGAATTTTCGAAAACAAAATTAAAAAAAATTTTAATTAATTAAAAGAAAATTAAAAAAATGGTTGATGGTTTTCGAAAATTAAAAGTGAGAAAGTGGTTAAGTGGTTTTGAAAAAGATTTTGAAATTAGCAATAAAAAAGATATGATTGAAAATTATTTTGAAAAAGATGTGATTGAGAAGATATGATTGAAAAATAATTTAAAAAGATTTTATTTTTAAAATTAATGACTTGGCTAACAAGAAATTTAAAAGATATAATTCTAAAATTCAAATATTGAACCTTTCTTAACAAATAAGTAACAAACTTGAAATTGTTGAATCAAATCATTAATTGGTAGCAAAGATTTTTGAAAATAGTGAGAGAAAAATGGAAAGGATTTGATTTTGAAAAAGATATGATAAAAAAAATATGATTTGGAAAAGATTTGATTTTGAAAAATTTTGAAGATTTGAAAAAGATTTGAATTAAAAACTAACTTACCTCCCTTGTTATCCTGGCGTTAAACGCCCAGAATGGTATCTATTCTGGCGTTTAACGCCCAAAATACTACCCCTTTGGGCGTTTAACACCCAGCTAGGTACCCTGACTGGCGTTTAAATGCCAGTTTTTCCTTTTTCACTGGGTGTTTTGAACGCCCAGCTTTTCTCTGTAATTCCTTTGCTGAATGTTTTGAATCTTCAATTCTCTGTATTATTGACTTGAAAAGACAAAATTTTGAAAAAATTTTTTTGAATTTTTAATGATAAAAAACAACAAAATGAAACTAATCATGGAGAACTAAGATCAAATAAACAATGCATGCGAGACACCAAACTTAGAAATTTTCATATTGGACATACTAACAACTTGAGAATACACATGAGAAACAACAAAAGACACAAAATAAGAGAATTTAAAGATCAGACCCAAGTAAATCATCAAGAACAACTTGAAAATTAATGAAGAACATAATGCATATATTCGAAAAATGCAAGAAAATTAAAAATATGCAGGACACCAAACTTAGAAATAGCCACTAGACTCAAACAAGAAACACACATTATTTTTTATTTTTATGATTTTATTTATTTTTTTGTAATTTTTCAAAAATTAATTGGAAAAAGAGAAAATAAGGAATTCAAAATTTTTAATGAGAATTCCAGGAATCATGCAATGTTAGTCTAAAACTCCGGTCCAAGAATTAGACATGGCTTACTAGCCAGCCAAGCTTTCAGTGAAAGCTCCGGTCCAAAATACTAGACATGGCCAATGGCCAGCCAAGCTTTAGCAGATCATTACATTCAACAGCAAGATTGATAGAAATCAACAAGCTCTTGTGATGATAAATTGAAACCTTGGTCCAAAACATTAGACATGGCTTCACAGCCAGCCAGACTTCAACAGATCATCATAAAACTCTAGAATTCGTTCTTAAAAATTCTGAAGTCATAGAATAATTTATTTTTTTTGAATTTTTTTTTTGAAAATAAAAATAATAAAAACAATAAAGCTTAAAATCAAAATAAAATTACCTAATCTGAGCAACAAGATGAACCGTCAGTTGTCCAAACTCGAACAATCCCCGGCAACGGTGCCAAAAACTTGGTGCACGAAATTGTGATCTCAATGGCGCCAACAACTTGGTACGCACAATTGTAATCTCAACTCTTTTTCACAGCTTCGCACAACTAACCAGCAAGTGCACTGGGTCGTCCAAGTAATAAACCTTACGTGAGTAAGGGTCGATCCCACGGAGATTGTCGGCTTGAAGCAAGCTATGGTCATCTTGTAAATCTCAGTCAGGTAGATTCAAATGGTTATGAAGTTTTAAGAATTAAAATATAAATAAAATATAAAATAAATTAGAAATACTTATGTAATTCATTGGTGGGATTTCAGAAAAGCGTATGGAGATGCTTGTTGCTTCTGAATCTCTGCTTTCCTACTGTCTTCATTCAATCATTCATACTCCTTTTCATGGCAAGCTGTATGTTGGGGGATCACCGTTGTCAATGGCTACCGTCCGTCCTCTCAGTGAAAATGGTCCAAATGCGCTGTCACCGCATGGCTAATCATCTGTCGGTTCTCACTCATGTTGGAATAGGATCCATTGATCCTTTTGCGTCTGTCACTATGCCCAACACTCGCGAGTTTGAAGCTCGTCACAGTCATCCCATCCCAGATCCTACTCGGAATACCACAGACAAGGTTTAGACTTTTTGGATCTCAAGAATGCTACCAATTGATTCTAGCTTATACCACGAAGACTCTGATCTCAAGAAATTGAAGGCTCTGTTGTCAGGAGAGACATTCAAACGCATGGACCAGGAATCCAAGAGATATGCATTCAAGCTTGTTTTCATGTAGAACGAAAGTGTTTGTCAGGCACGCGTTCATAAGTGAGAATGGTGATGAGTGTCACTTGATCATCACATTCATCATATTCTTGTGTGCGAATGAATATCTTAGAATAAGAATACACTTGAGTTGAATAGAAAAATAGTAGTACTTTGTATTAATTCATGAGGAACAGCAGATCTCCACACCTTAATCTATGGGGTGTAGAAACTCCACCGTTAAAAATACATAAGTGAAAGGTCTAGGCATGGCTGTGAGGCCAGCCTCCAAACATGTACAATATGATCTATGATAGCATAGAACTGATCAAAAGATATCTAAAATAAATCACTAAAATTAATTTTTATACTAAACTAGTAGCTAGGGTTACAGAAAATAAGTAACTAAGTGCAAATAGTGCAGAAATCCACTTCTGGGCCCACTTGGTGTGTGCTTGGGCTGAGCATTGAAGCTTCCACGTGTAGAGACTCTTCTTGGAGTTAAACGCCAGCTTTGGTGCTAGTTTGGGCGTTTCACTCCAGCTTTTATGCCAGTTCTGGCGTTTAACGCCAGAATATGATAGAAAGTTGGCGTTAAAATGCCAGTTTGCATTATCAAAACTCAGCAAAGTATGGACTATTATATATTGCTGAAAAGCCTAGGATGTCTACTTTCCAACGCAATTGAGAGCGTGCCAATTGGGTTTCTGCAGCTCCAGAAAATCCATTTTGAGTGCAGGGAGGTCAGAATCCAACAGTATCTGCAGTCCTTTTTCAGCCTCTGAATCAGATTTTTGCTTAGGTCCCTCAATTTCAGCCAGAAAATACCTGAAATTACAGAAAAATACAGAAACTCATAGTAAAGTCCAGAAATGTGAATTTTGCATAAATACTAATAAAAACATAGTAAAAACTAACTAAAATATACTAAAAACTATGTAAAAACAGTGCCAAAAAGCGTATAAATTATCCGCTCATCATGATCCCTCAGCACTGGCAAAGTCAAAGATAGATGTTCCAAATGCTCAGCTGTAGTGTGACTATAAGTTAAAATTTCGTAAAAATAGCAATGAAACATCGCAAATATGGTTGGAAAACCCAACTCAGGCATAACAGCAAACTCATAGTGGCCCATATGTGTTCGAAAGGCAGTCTTTTCAATGTCATCGTAATTCATTCTAATCTAATGATAGCCGCTTCACAAATGAATTTTTGAGAAGAACACTGCACTATGAAGCTCATCTAGTATTTCCTCTATTGTTGGAATCGAAAATTTATTTTTCACTGTAATGGTAATTTAGAGCCATGTAATCAACACAAAATCTCCATCCCCATTCTTCTTCTTAACCAACAAGACAGGGCTAGAAAAGGCACTCCTGTCTCGAATAACCCTAGTTTGCAACATCTCAGTAACTAGCCTATACATTTCTTCCTTTTGGAAGTGTAGGTACTTGTGTGGTCGAATACTCACCGGTGCTGTCCCTGGTAGCAATTGGATAGAGTAGTCCACGACTTGCTGTGGTGGTAATTGTTTTGCCTCTTCAAAGACATCAGAAAATTTTTTAAGAACCTGCTGCGCATTAGTGTCAACTGTAGCCTCCTCATCATCTCCTCCAAGGCGTAGGGTCATCTCTAATTGGAACAAGGAGGTGATAAGCTTGTTGTTATGCAACTTCTTTAATTTGCGGAATTTCAAGCAAGCCTCCCTCAATAGTTCTTCACCTTTTAACACCACCGATTTACCCATGACCTTGAATTTCATAAATAGCCCTAGGTAATTGATTTGGATGGTCCCAGTCGCATCATCTAGTGACCTCTTAAGACCAAATCAAATCCCTTCAAATCTAGCACATATGCATCCACGGCAAAGTCATAACCTTTCACTGACAGCACCAAATTCAACCACTTAGCCCCACAGTGAATAGAGTTCTTATTGCCCACTATCACTTGAAGCGTAGGTGTTAGATTAGTGGAGCATTCAACCTCTTTACTACTAATCTTAACAAAATTATGGGTACTTCTCCTGTCAGTCAAAATCATCAGGGGTCGACTAGAATAGGAGCCACAAACTCGAAGAGTCTTAGGGTGGAACTCACCTTCAAGGGCATTAAGACTGCTTCTGAGAGTTAGAGAGCCGTCGTCAGTATCCTTACCCTCCGCATCCGATTCGAGGTTGTCATCCTCTCCCCCCTCTGTGCGTTGTAGCAGTTCGCGTAGTTCTTCTTCACCAACCAATAGCTAGAAGGTGGCCTTGCAATGATGCTTTGATGCAAATTTTTTATCACAGTAATAGCAGAGTCCTTTCTTGCGACGTACTCGGATGTCAGCGAAAGTGAGTTTCTTGAACGGAGTAGTGGTGGTTTTGGGTGAGGGAAATGAAGCTTGTGAAGCTTGAAAAGAAGTTGTGGGTATTGTTGTTTGAGTCGTGCTTTCTTGGTGCAAGAAACTGGGTTAAGGGTCCGATTAAGGGAGAACCGGTTCGGGTTACTGGGTTCTAGAATGGGCCGAGTCATACGACTCTTAGAGAGACCTAAAGTCACAACGTGTTTTTGTTCATAGAGCTTTGCAATAAAAACTGCTTGAATGTAGGAAGTGGGTTGGGCAACAGTAGCTCACATTTCAGATGTTCTTGAAGCCCAGCTATGAATAAAGCAATAACACATTCCTCGCTCAGCCCAGTTACACAGTTGTTGAGATCTTTAAATTGGCATTGATACTCTTTCACTGACCCTCCTTGTCGTAGATCCTTGAGGGCAGTCTGATGATCGTAAAACACGTTCTTGGCAAAGTGTGTGTTCACGGTGTCGAGAAAGGTCTCCCAATTATAGGGAATGTTGTTGTTGACACCCCAACGGTACCATTGAAGAACGAAACTCTCGCGCGATCTAGAATTTTCACAAATAAATTCGCGTTGTAAGTATAGCTTCTAGACCCACAAGAATTCCTTTCTTACAAAAGTTTTGGTTGTCACAAGTAACAAACCCAATAAAATTTATAAACTGAAGTATTCAAACCTCGGGTCGTCTTCTCAAGGAATTGCAGGGAGGTATGACTTATTATTAGCTATGGGAAAGGTAGAATTTCGGGTTTTGAAAGGTTTGAACAAGGAAAATAAATTGCAGGAATTAATAAATTAATATCTAATAAAACTCTTGGCAAGGTATGAAAATTGGAAGTCTTATCCTAGTTATCCTTATCAATGGTGATGAGAATTGAGTTTTAATCCCACTTAGTTAACCTTTACTAAAGCAAAGGAAAGTCAAGTGAACTAATTAGTTAGATCCTCAAGTCCTAGCCAACTCCTAAGAAAGGACTAGAGTTAGTGGAATTCAATTCAATTAGCAAAAATAACAATTATCAATCACGATGAGTTTGATAACTCAAGAGTTACCAATTAATCAACCAAAGCCAAAAGGAAAAAATCTAAATTAAATTAAAAGCATTCATATAAATAAAGCAAAGCAAAGTCAAATCTGAAATACCTCAATTTATATTAAATAAAACATTCAAATCTAAATACGAATAATTCATAAGCCAAATTGGTAACATGAGTCAGATACGAATAAAAGTATTAGAATAAATAAAAATATAAAAGGAATATTAAACCTGAGAAGAAGTTGAAATAATAAGTTGAAATAATAAGAAATCCTAATTCCTTTAAGAGGAATCCTAATCCTAAAACCTAAGAGAGAGGAGAGAACCTCTCTCTCTAAAAACTACATCTAAATTATGAAAATTATGAATGATGATATCCCCCTTTCGATTCCTCCATTCTCTGGCTTATATTCTGTGTTTCTAGATTCAGAATTGGGCCGAAAAAGGGTCCAGAAATCGCTGGGGGCGTTTTCTGCAGATTATGCACGTGGCGTCTGTCACGCGTCCGCGTAGGTCACGCGTCCGCGTAGGTCACGCGATCGCGTCATCTGGAGTTCTGCTCTTCCACGCGGTCGCGTCGGTCACGCGTACGCGTCATTTGCGTTCTGCTCAAGGCACGCGTCCGTCACGCATTCGCGTCGCTGCCTTTTCGCGCTAGGCACGCGGCTGCGTCGTCCATGCGTTCGCGTCGCTACCTTTTTCTTCAAGACTCCATTTTTGTGCTTTCCTTCCATTTTTGTATGTTTCCTTTCTGTCTTCTAAGCCATTCCTGCCTTAAGAGATCTGAAAATATTTAACACACAAATCACGGCATCGAATGGTAATAAAGGGTAATTAAAATTAATATTTTTAAAGTATAGGAACCATGTTTTTCACATATATCACATAATAAAGAAGGGAAAGTAAAACCATGCAATTTACATGAATAAGTGGGTGAGGGATTGAATAAATCACTTGAATTGGGCACAAAATACATCATAAAATATGGGTTTATTAACCATGCATAAGCCGCATTGATTAAATGAAAAGACAGAACCCAAATCCATTGCTCCACCAAAATGTCAAAGGTTTCTAGATACTGTCTTGCTCGAAAGATCCAGTCCTCGACCCCTTCGCCGTCAAACATTGGCAGATCGACCACTTTCAATTTGCGAGGCCAATGTGGTTCCCCATACAAGCTAACCGAGCCTAATCTTTCCATTGTGCCATCATTGTTGTTCAGCGGTTCATCGGACTTAGCTTTTAGTTTCAAATAATCGTAGAGAAGCTTCTCGATGGATCATAGCAAGGAATCCATGGTTGTAAGTTGCGATTAAATTTCCGCAATTCGTTCATTAGTCTTTTCAAGTCCTCGACTCAATGTTGCAACCTCATGCTTGTTAGAGAGGGTGAGTTCCTCTAACTGATTTAGACGAGTTTCCTCAGTCATGCTGACAATCTCTCCACAAAAGTATCAGTTGGTAAACCTATTAAGAAAATCAATTTTTAAAACAATTTTCAAAATCAAGAACAGAATACTAGCAACAGTATCAACAAATATTAATGTATGAAACATAAGAGATGAGAAAATGAGTGATAATTGAATATAGAAATATGAAAATAGAATGTAGCAGTAAATTCCCTTTCAAGCAAGAGAAGCTCCACTAACACAATATAATTCTTAGCATGTCCCTTATGATCTTTTTACCTCTCTTTTAAATCAACCCTCCACTAAATTGTTATAATTAATTTTATTGTCGCTAATAAAATTATTCTTCTATAATGCATCCTACTAAATTATTTTATAGTCTTTCATCCATGCTGCTTGTTTCATTATTCTAGTCTTTTCTGTTATAGTGTTTGATCATTCAGTCCAATTACTTCTACTTCTGTTGATGGGTCAGAACTACTATTTGATATAATTGGATTCATATCAATTCACATAATATTTTTGTATTTAATATAACCGGTAAACCGTATATGTTAATTTTAAAGAGGAATTACATTATTTTTTGTAGATTTTTTATATTATAAAAAATAAAATTTTTATTTCATCTTATAGTTTGTTAATCATATAAATAAAAAATAAAAAAAAAAAAATATATATATATATATATATATATAAAATACATGTCTATCGAAATAGTTTATATAATATTTCTCAATTTTAAAACCTTGATCAGCCCGTTATGGAAATAATTTCCAGTTTCTTGTTTAATATGAATATTAATCCCGAGTTTGCCAGCTGATTAAATTTTTAACTCACATAATTGATGGATAAATTATTATTTTGCAAGGTACCACCTCCCCTGGATAAAGAATTGTTGAAATTAAAAACAAAAAATAAAAAATTATATTTTATTTGTCTTCTTTGTATTAATTAGTCTTTTGGCTAGAATCTAAAGTGGGTATTATCGTTTGGAGCAGTGTTGAGATGGGAACAGACTACCTAGTTACCATCAACTTTGCAATAATGCATTCCCATGTCCTATCAGTCTCGCAACATTCCATTCAACGTTTGCCGGGTAAGATATGGAAACTTTAGGTTATTACCTAGTAATCTTTTAGGCAACTTAGGTTAGTAGAATAATTTGATTATCTGTCCATTTAAATAAGTTTTGAAAGTTTGAATTCTATTTTATGTATATAATAATTTATTGATTAAAGATAAATTTTTAAATAAAATTTAAATTTATAACAAATTAATTCATAATTTATTGGATTAAGGTATACCATAAAAAAAATTAAAATTTTTTAATTAAAATATATATATTATAATATATTTTAATACGGAAGACGAGAACAAAAATTTGTATCTATTTATAAATTCTCCAAATAGATGGATAATACCCGGAATAACAAAATATATATATATATAAAATAATTTTTTTATTCAATTTTAATAAATTTTTAAATCCTAATAAAATAATAATATAATGAATAATAATGGAAGCCAACTTTTTTCAGCTGATATCAACTAATTTTTTTAAAAATAATTTTATTTATCTTAAATTCTAAAGTCTAAATTATAAACATTTAACCTTAAATTCTAAATTATAAAACTTAAATTTTAAATTCTCAAAAAATAAAATTTCTAAAATTAAAAAATGACTAATATTGACTAATAAAAGTTAGCTTTTTATATTTTCTTTAATATAAAAATAAGATGTTAATCCAAAATATTGGTTCTTATTGATAAAATGTTTTAGTCCCTAATATTTATATATTTTTATAAATAATATTACATGACCAATAAAATTTATTATTTTTGATCAAATACTTGACTAATAACAATATTTTTATATTAAATTTTAATTTTTAAATTTTAATAGTATAAAAATAAAATATTAACAAAAAATATTAACAAATATTAATAAAAAGTATTATTCTTCTAAATTTTTTCTTTATTTATTAACATTTTAACTACACAAATAATATTCATCTCTTTAATGATCTAATTTCAAGTCTTCAATATAAATGAACCAATTCAGTCAATAATACTTTTTTGAGAATATATGTATACCCACACACACACACAAGAGAACAACTTTGGGGTTTTGTCCGGTAAAACCCTAACTTGTTTAAGTAATAATACAATAAGACAATTATCCCAACAGAAAAAAGTGAAACTCAATGGGATCAATTATTATCGATTGATCTTCCAATTGGAGGGAAAGAACTGAGAAAAGCACATTTATTATCATTGGCTCATTCAATTTGTCATGTTGGTATCATCACGTGGCGTGCCCTCTGCTTAACATCAAAAGGCAAAACCACGCTTGTTCCAACTTCCATTATTGCGAATAAACAATCATCATTTATTCATTTTATTTCAGCAATCAGTTTTTGTGAACTAATTACTAATTGAAAAAGAAAGTTTTGGACTTCATCTAGAATTATTAAGTTTAAGATGTTGATGTATTTAAATATAAAAAATTATGATGCCACTTAATCAAAAGGCATCATCTATGATAATAAAATAATAAGTGATGATTGAAATAAATCTTTTTACTAATTAATTGATATGGCTTAGAGTGAACATCTTTTATGATACGAGGATATATAGAAACTAAACTCGTTTTTGTTTAATAGTGATGATGAATTTACAATTAATCTTTACATTTAAATTATTTAACCTCCATGCGCCACTATTTTTAATAAAATTTTAACTTAACGCACAAATATATATAATAGCCTTTTTCATGCTGCGAAAGAAATAAAAGAATAAACAAGACAAGAATTGAAATTGAATAGAAAAAATAAATTATAATTGAAATAAAAATAAAAATGATAGGTTGAAATTGAATACAAAGAGAATCATTCTATTTTCTACCAAATTTCTTGACGCAACAAGAAAAGGACTCCTCAACCTAACTTATCAGCGCCATAGTTTGAGAATTAAATCGAAGGGACTCCTCAACTTTTTACCAAATTCTTCGATGCAACAAGAGAAGGACTCCTCAACCTCAATTGTCCACACCATGATTTTATCACGAAACCAAAAAAGGGGTTTTCAAAACATCTAAATCATTCTATACTGCGACTACCCTAGTTTATGAGGTTTTATAACCTCTTATTAGGTTAAAATATAGAAAATCTTAAGCCCACAGACATAAGGCCCAATCTAGTAATTAAATAAATAAAATCAAAATACATTAAATTAAATTAAAACATTCTAAAAATGTAAACTAATATCTTCTAAATAACACTTGAACTCTTCATATCACGAACATTTGAAGTAATGATAAAGAAATAAAAGGATAAACAAGACAAGAATTGAAATTGAATAGAAAAGATAAATTGTAATTGAAATAAAAACAAAAAGGATAGGTTAAAATTGAATACAAAGAGAATCACTCTATTTTCTACCCAATTTCTTGACGCAACAAGAAAGGGACTCCTCAATCTAACTTGTCAACGCCATAGTTTGGAAATTGAATCGAAGGGACTCCTCAACCTTCTACTCAATTCCCCGATGCAACAAGAGAGGGACTCCTCAACCTTAATTGTCCACATCATGGTTTCATCATTAAACCAAAAAAGGAGTTTTCAAACCTCTAAATCATTATATACTATGACTACCCTAATTTATGAGGTTTTATAACCTCTTATTAGGTTAAAATATAGAAAATCCTAAGCCCACAGACATAAGGTTCAATCTAGTAATTAAATAAACAAAATCAAAATACATTAAATTAAATTAAAATATTCTAAAAATGTAAACTAATATATTCTAAATAACACTTGAACTCTTCATATCATGAACATTTGAAGCACATATCACATACAGGTTTCATTTTTTTTCAAATTTTCTCAACGTTTTTTACATTCTCTACGTTCTCTTCCTTTTCTGTGTTCTCTTCCTTCTCTGTGTTCTCTTTGTTCAAAAGCAGTACTACTGTTTTATCTGATTTAAAGCTTTGAGCAGGTATTTCGTTTTCGAAGACAATGAATGATTCAAGTTCAGACTATCAATTGAACCAGGACGAATTGGACTATTGTTTTGAATCAAATCAAGTGGTTGAGGTGTGGTTCGAATCTAGTCAATATAGTTTGTTAATAGTTTATGATTCTGTAGTTGAATAATTTTGTTTCGTTTATAAAAATTGTTGTTCATAGTTAATGGTTTGAATTTAAATATAATGTAGGAGTTCTGAATCTGAATTATTATTTTGATGAATCTATTTCGTTCCCAGTTTTGGTGCATTTGGAATTATAATTTGGTTTATTTTGGAAATGCTTTCAGTGTATTTTTAAGTTCAGACTGTCAATTGAATCAGGACAAATTTGATTATTGTTTTGAATCAAATCAAGTGGCTGTGGTGTAGTTCGAATCTAGTTAATATAGTTCGTTAGTAGTTTATGATTCTATAGTTGTATAATTTAGTTTTTGTTTGTGAAAATTGTTGTTCATGGTTGATGGTTAGAATTTGGATGTAATGTAAGAGTTTTGAATCTGAATTATTATTTTGATGAATTTGTTTCGTTCTCAATTTCGGTGCATTTGGAATTATAAATTAGTTTATATTTTAAAAATACTTTTGGTGTATTTTCAGTTTCTGTGTGATGTTGATGAGCAGTTTGTGCCAAAGGTTGGAATGACTTTTAATACGCTTGAAAAAGCTAAAAAATTCTACAAAGATTATTCTAAACTTACTGATTTTTCTACAAAAATTCGGAAAACAAATAAGAAGAAAAATGAAATTAAGAACCAATTGATTACATGTAATAGAGAGGAAAAATAGAAATCGAACATATCTCCAACTCAGAAGACAAATCTCTCAGTTGGATTAAATTGTCCTACAAAAATTTATATACATGTATTTAAGGATATTGCTAATATATAATTTATTTTTTGCAGTTGAACCTTTTAGATGGTGGATGTGTGGTGCAGTCAAATTTTAGCCATTATCATGGACATATTATGAATTATCAATTTAGAGATTCAAGAGAATACGACAAATTTTTCGATGTTTATGTAAAGGCATTTCGGTGTTTTGTTACATAGTTTCAGTATAATCTATGCAATATTTTTTTTATGGAAATGAGGTTTATTTTTTATATTTTTTTGTTTTGTTCTATTTTACCATGTTATTGTTTGTTTTGAAATTAGTTTTTTCAAATTTTTAAGAAATTTGTTTATTTTAAATATACAGTATACATACAATTCAATAGTTAAGCAGTGTATAAATTCAACCTACATAATTTCTATATTTGCTAATGAAAATTTACAGAAAAAATTATAAGCATTTTTCGTGTTTATTTTAATAATTTTTTGTGTATTCGATGTATTACAAAAATTATTCTTCTTTTTCTACATTTTGTGAACTTGGATTCATTCAAATTAACAAGATTTTAATATAATACAGACAGGTTCATAAAAGTTTAAATTTGCAAAAAAAAATTTATGAAAAATTTGGATTGAATATTTATAAAGATACAAAGTATGTGTTTGTTTTAACTATACATTACACAGACAATTTAGTAGACAATTAGTATAAAAATTCTTAACAATTTACAACATTTAAGCTATCTATTATCAATATCTCCTTATGAAAATTTACAGTAAGCACTTAATAATATTTAAGATGGCTTGAACAGTTTGATGGCTTCAGATTCTTAAATAGCTTTATCTCTTAGTTGATTTATTTCATTAAAGAAAACGAGTAAAGCATATTCAACTATGAAATGATCAATTTGTTCCTACAGTTTAAAAAAATTTATTTATTAAACCTTGTTAATTTAGTAATAGAGAGCTATCTACTTTTAACAATAGTTACCTGTTTTTAATTTTTTTTTCATACATATTTTTTCTTTTTCGGATCAACTATTTCTAGCAATTTCATCACATATATTACACAATTTCAACTAAAGACAAAAATAAAATAACACATTAAACTAGGACAGTAACAAAAAACATAGTAAATTAGGTTAATAGATATCAACAACATCAAGTGTATTTCAATTCACATGAAATATACTGAAAGACAAACCAAATACACCGCTATTATCTCTTGATTGCATCACACAGTGTGAGTTCAAAAAGACATGCAACTCAATCAAACATGCACAAAATAGCACCAAAAGCACTACAACAAAATTCTATGGACTAGTTACAACAAATTCATGAACAAAATCTCTCAAAAATGGACAAAAACATATGTAAATCACTCAAACATGCACAAAATAACATCAAAAGCACTACAACAATATTCTGTTTCCTAGTTACAATAAAAAAAAAAGGACAATAACAACACCAAGTGCACCTCAATTCAGTTAAAATACACTGAAATACAAACTAAATACACCACTATTATTTCTTGATTGCATGACACAATATCAATTAAAAAAGATGCAACTTAATCAAACATGCACAAAATGACACCAGAAGTACTATAACATATTTTATGGACTAGCTACAACAAATTTATGAACAAAATTTTTAAAAAATAGAAAAAAAAAACACATACAAATCACTCAAACATGCACAAAATAACTTCAGAAGTATTACAATAACATTTTGGTGTCTAGTTACAACAAAAAGAGGACAATAACACCAAGTGCACCTCAATTTAGACAAAATATATCAAATTTTGTTACTGAGTACTACACACGAACTCAGTTCAAAATATGCAAACACTCAAACATGTAAAAAAATACATTCAAATTCCTCAACACACATGTAAATATAGGTTAAAATGTACGAGAAACACTATGTAACATTTTTACACCGACTTAATAATGTTATCACCAAATAAACAGTATAATGAGAATAGTAATATGTACTTTAACGCAAGAACACAAAATGAATCTACTAAATAAATAGAAATATAATTATCTAGTATTTCATGATCGAAAATACAAAAGAGAAAAGTGAAAAAACTGGACGATTAATGAATAATACCTTTAATAATCTTTCATCTTCTGTTTTTGTGTTTTTTGGTGAAGATTTGGAATGTAGCTTTGAGATTTCCTTGAGTTTTCGCGAAGATTTTGAGAGATTTTTTAGAGATGAGCGACGTTTGAAATTTGATCGTTTTAGTTTTGATCAAGAAAAAAAAAGTATTTTTCATATTAACATTCGCGCCAGTAAACAGTTGCAGGAGTGCGTATTTACACGCTCTCTATTCTGAAGTTGATTTTTTTTAGGCTTGAGCCAATTTGATTTGACTTGGTTACCAAAAAAATTTATATGTATAGCATAATTGATGAATTTATATATGATTAGATTAGTTAAAAGTTTTACTCTAAGTAGATATTAATTTATGGTAAATACTTACGTATAATTATATTAATATGAAGTTAATAATTGACCGATGTTAAATAATAATTTAGTAAAATATATTAAATAGTCAAATAATTTTCAACTAACAACTTTATATATACATAATTGTACGTAAATTTTTATCTTAATTTATATTTCTATACTATATATATATATATATATATATATATATATATATATATATATATTTGTGTATGTGTGGGAGAGAGAGAAGGGTTAGCGTATCAATTTTTTTATACTTCTATACTATATATTATAGAATATAAAAAAGGGTTATTATACAATTATTTTCTTAATATACTGTTATTATATATAATTCATAAAAATATTTTTTTATTAATTTTAAAATTTAAATTTAAGATTTTTTAATTAAATTATAAATAATTTATCATTTTAATTGTTAGAAATAAGAGACTGAGAGAATAATATGAAAAGTGTATTATTGAGTTGTGTTGTGAGGTACAATATACAAGGGGTATTTATAGGTGCTAAATGAATCATAGAAATAAAGACATAGAATCCTACAATTAATGTACAGATATGCTATATAAATATAGACGATGCTAATTGATCTAAATTGATTTATATTGATTCTCTAACATCCCCCCTCAAACTCAAGTGGGAGCTAAGGATACCAACTTGAGTTTGGATAACAAAGTCCGAAAGCGAGTCGGGTGATGAGCTTTCGTGAAGATATCAGCAGTCTGATCCAGTGTCCCAACAGCAATGAGACGAACAGCATCAATAAGGATACGTTGCCGAACAAAGTGACAATCAATCTCAATGTGTTTGGTGCGTTCATGAAACACATCATTATGGGCAATCTGAATAGCACTGCGATTATCACAAAAAACATCAGTAGGGGACGACTGAGGAGCACCCAGATCTTCGAGAAGCCAACGAACCGAGATAACCTCAGCAGTGGTGTCAGCGAGGGCACGGTACTCAGCTTCTGTGCTTGAGCGAGCAATGAATGTTTGCTTCTTAGCACGCCAAGAGATGAGAGCGTCGCCAAGAAACAAACAGTAACCAGTAGTAGAACGACGATCAGTGGGATCACCAGCCCAATCAGCATCAGAGTATGCCCGAAGGATCAAAGGGGAATGGGCAGAAAAATATAGGCTATGAAATAGAGTGCCTTTGACATACCGAAGAATGCGAAGAACTACCGCATAGTGAGTAGTACGAGGAGCTGACAAGAACTGGCTGAGGACATGAACTGGATAGGCAATGTCTGGTCGGGTGACAGTCAAGTAGACGAGACCTCCAACTAACTGGCGATAAAGTGTCGGATTATCCAAAACAGTGCCATCCATAGGAGTAAATCGAACATTAGGCTCAAGAGGAGTAGACTCAGTGCGACTATCTATAATCCCAGCGCGAGCAAGAAGATCTGAAGCATACTTAGCCTGAGAGAGATAAATGCCATCATCTGTGGAGATGACCTCGAGACCAAGAAAATAGCTGAGAGAACCAAGATCCTTCATCTCAAAGGTATGATGAAGTGAGGCCTTGAGATCAGAGATACCATCAACATCATCTCCAGTAATGATCATGTCATCAACATACAAAAGTAGAAGAACAACTCCACGTTCGCTTTTACGAATGAAAAGCGCATTCTCATGAGGACTAGAAATAAAACCAAGACTGCATATGGTAGTGCTGAACTTGTCAAACCATTCACGAGGAGCTTGCTTGAGTCCATAAAGTACTGGAAGGACAAGGATATCCTGGAGGTGGTTTCATATAGACTTTCTTTTTTTCAAATTCCCATTAAGAAATGCATTCTTCACATCCATCTGACTGAGAGACCATCTCTTAGCCGCAGCAATGGCAAGGAGAGCTCTAACAGACGTAAGGCGAGCAACAGGAGCAAAAGTCTCTTCATAATCAATACCATACTCTTGCGTACAACCTTAAGCAACCAAGTGTGCCTTATAACGGTCAATAGAGCCATCAGAGCGAGTCTTGATCTTGTATACCCATCTACTGCCCACAACTTCCTGATCAGAAGGAGGATCAACCAAATCCCA
This sequence comes from Arachis hypogaea, assembly GCF_003086295.3. NCBI lineage: Eukaryota > Viridiplantae > Streptophyta > Magnoliopsida > Fabales > Fabaceae > Arachis > Arachis hypogaea. The sequence goes on along the minus strand of NC_092055.1, from coordinate 117,325,015 downwards.
AGTGTGTGCTTTTTCAAGCGCCTGTATTTCTTCCTGCATTGCTTGTTGCCAATTTGGATTTGTGGAGGCTTCTCTGAATGACTTAGGTTCATGTTGATGAAGAATAGTAGAAAAGCAATGATAATCAAGAAGATGAGGAGGTGGATTCCTTACCCTAGAAGAACGAGTGGGAGGAGGAGGCATGACGCTAGGAGCGGGATCGCCATCCGGATTGGAATCATCGGGAAATGGAGAAGGCGGAGGATCAGGAGCCTCGAGGGGTGGACTTGGGGTAGACCCTGTAGTATCATCACTAGGAAAGAGATCAACATTTGGATTAGTAAAAAACGGTGACGGAGTAGAAGGAATGGACTCAAAAGAGGAAAAACTAGAGAACATGTGATGCTCCCAGAAGACAACATGACGAGATATACGAATACGGCGAGAGATAGGATCCCAACAACGATAACCCTTATGTTCAGAGGCATAACCAAGAAAACAACACATGCGAGCCCGAGGTTTAAGCTTATTATGTTCATGAGGCTGAAGAAGAACAAAACAGACACAACCAAAAACACGGAGAGAACTGTAATCGGGAGAAGTACGATAAAGACGCTCAAAGGGAGTAGTGTTACCAAGAACAGAAGAAGGGAGTCTATTGATAGCATGAACAGCAGTGAGGACAGCTTCACCCCAAGCACGCTCAGGACAGGAAGAGGAAATAAGCATCGCACGGACAGAGTCAAGAATATGACGGTGTTTACGCTCAGCTCTGCCATTTTGTTGAGAGGTACCAGGACAAGAAAACTCGGACAAAGTATCCTGTTCAGCGAGAAAATTTAAAAGTTTGGAGTTACGATATTCCATAGCATTATCACGTCTGAAAATTTTAATGACCTTTGAAAACTGAGTTCGAACCATAGTGGCAAAGTTAATATAAATCTGAGGCAACTCGCAACGATTAGTTATCAAATAGACCCAAGTAAAACGGGAATAATCATCAATAAAGAGGACAAAATATCGGGCCCCTCCCATAGAAGCGGTGGGAGCGGGTCCCCAAACATCAGAATGAATAAGATCAAAAGGAGAGCATGCAATAGAGGAATTATTATTAAATGATAAGGCAGGTTGTTTTGCAGTGCGACAAGAAATGCAATCTAAAGACTCATTTTGAACTTGACCTAAAACACCCGTAGATATAAGAGGACGTAATTTGCCTAAGGAGCTATGGGCAAGACGACGGTGCCACAAGTGAAGAGTAGATGGAGAGGAAGCAGCACAAAGATTTGTAGAGGGAACATGAAGGTTCTCAAGCTCAAATAAGCGTCCAACCTTACATCCAGTCCTAATGATCTTTCCCGTCCGACGATCCTGCACACGACATCCAGAATTTGAAAAAATGACATCAAAACCAAGTTCAACAAGTTGACCGACAGAGATAAGATTAAAATTCAATTTTGGAATAAAATAAGCATCAGAGAGATGAATATTGGACTGTGAAATAACCCCGTGATGTGTTGCATGCAAGAGGGAACCATTAGCAGTGTTAACAGAAGGTGCATTTGTAGTGGGAGACAGCGACGAAAAAAGATGACGCAAAAGAGACATATGATTGAAACAACCAGAATTAAAATACCATTTTGAATTACCTGGAGGGGTGGAAAGAGTAGCGGGGGTATTACCAGAAAAAGAGAGAAGTTGCTGAAGAAGGGTTTCAACATCTGATGGAGAGACAGAAGGTGTGTTGAGAGATGTGGAAGAGGTGGACTCAGTAGCAGCAGCAGCAGTAGAGGCAGGCACATGCGAAGAGTTGTTGGGACGAGGTTGATACTTGTTCTGATCTGAGCGTGGTGGTCGAGTAGGACAGGTAGCAATCAAGTGACCCAAGAGCTTACAATAATGGCAGAACAGTTTCGGGCAGTTGGAGCCAATGTGGCCTTTTTGTTTGCACTTACGACATTTAATAGAAGGACAATCGGAGAAGGAATGCCCAGGCCAATTACAATTGCGACAGATTTTTTCCTTTCTGTCGGTGGCAGCAAAGACAGTTTCACTTTTAGAACGAAGCAATCCCAAGCGCGTTTCTTCAGACTTAAGACGAGGAAGAGCATCTTCAAGACTAGGCAAGGGATTCTGATGAAGAAGAGAAGCCCTGACCGGCTCATAGTCATCAGTAAGTGCCATCAGAAATTGGATGAGACGTGTCCGGTTCCGATAATCCTCATATACCTTAGCATCGGTGGGATCTTTAAGAACAGGCTCACAGGAGGTCAACTGATCCCAAATAATCTCCATCTGAGCAAGAAAATCAAAAATTGCTTGGCCGCGTTCTTGCTTAAGGCTATGAAGTTCCTTAAGCAGTTGGTACTGATGAGAGAGATCAGAGATAGTGTAACGTTTCGCCAAATGATTCCATACCTCTTTAGCAGTTTCAAAACGCCCAAACTGTAAATGAATGCCAGGAGTAGAAGTGTTGCGAAACCAGGTGATAATCTGATGATTTTTACTATCCCAATCTTCCAATTTCTCTACATAGTCCTTCTCCTTCTCAGCATCCTCCTTGGATTTGGAGGCACCATCTTTGGATACAGTTGGCTTAACAGGACAAGCAATATCACCAGTCACATATCGCCATAATTTCCTCCCTTTAAGAAATCCTCGCATGGCTTCAACCCAATGTGCATAGTTGGAGCCATTAAGAATAACAGGGATAGGCTGAAAGACATCCGGTTTTTCCATAGTAATAGAAGAAATAGCAAAAGGAAGAAGAAAACTGCAAATTCGGGGCAGAAAACGAGAAAATAGAGCGCGGAATCGGAAAGAGCTCACCAAAAAACCTTAGGGAGGGTCCACTTGGCAGCCACGTCAGCGCCACGTCAGCGGTGAAGTCAGTGCCACGTCAGCAAGTGACGACACGTGGCGGCACCTAATACGCGGAAGGAGGCACGCTGGCGACAGGTGGCACGCGGGTCGAAGGGCGGGTCGGGTCGGGTTGTCGCGGGTCAGGGTTGCCCAACCAGCTTGCGTGTGACACGTGGACGCTCCAGGAACGTCCGATCTGTACGAAGATCCAACGGCTGCTGAAGCCTCTGGATGAGAAAAGAATGGTGGTGGACAACAACGTTCTGGAGGCGCGTGGGGGCGCGTGCGGCGGTCTCTGGAGGCGATCTTGGCGGCGTTTGAAAGCTGACAGAGAGAAGAACACAATGATGCCGGAGGTGACGAACCAAAGCATCGGAAACAGCTCGAAAATTGCGAGCAAAGAGGCACGGGTGGAAGCTGGAAGGAAGATCAACCTGGTCGTGGCAGCGTCTTTCGGCGGCGCGTCCGGAGGCGGATGGTGACGGTTCTTTTTGCGTTGGAATCACGACGACAAGACGAATAAGATGGTTATGGGGGTGACGAACCAAAGCGTCAAAAAGAGAACGAAAAAGGTGGCCAAAGAACACTGTCGACAAGGAAAAACAAAGGGGCTATGAACTAATATTCATCGGAAAAAAAAAACCTAAGCTCTTGATACCATGTTAGAAACAAGAGACTGAATTGAAAGAAGGATTTGTGTGTTATTCAAGTTGTGTGGAATGATACAATATGAAAGGATATTTATAGGTACTAAGAGAATCGTAATAATAAAGACGTAATCTCTTATAATAAATATTCAGATATACTAAATAATATTAATTGATCCTAATTGATCCTAATTATATTCTAATGTTAGAAACAAGAGACTGAATTGAAAGAAGGATTTGTGTGTTATTCAAGTTGTGTGGAATGATACAATATGAAAGGATATTTATAGGTACTAAGAGAATCGTAATAATAAAGACGTAATCTCTTATAATAAATATTCAGATATACTAAATAATATTAATTGATCCTAATTGATCCTAATTATATTCTAACATCCCCCTCAAACTCAAGTGAGCAACTTGAGTTTGAAGCTTATTTAAAACAACGAAATAAAGAGAAAAAAAAACTGCATAAACTGATAAAACGGATGCAGACGGAACTGCCGGAAGGAAGCGCAGATGGAACTGCCGCTTGTCTGAAGGAAGCGCAGACGGAACTGCCGCTATCTGAAGGAAGTGCAGATGGAACTGCCGGAAAGAAACGCAGACAGAACTGCCACAAGGAAACACCGACGAAACGCAGACGGAACTGTCACGAGAAAACGCAGACAGAACTGCCACGAGAGAACACAAACAGAACTGCCACGAGAGAACGCAGATGGAACTGCCACGAGAGAACGCAAACGGAACTGCCACGAGAAAACGCATACAGAACTGCCGAAAGAGAGCGAAAACTATATGATTTCTTCATGAGAATAGGTAAGCAGCGGATGACAATGGTGTTTGATCATTCGACTAAAAAAAAATACAAGACAGAGAAAATAGGCTAGTCGGTGAGGTAAAAAAGCATCAAAGGAGTGACAAAAGGGAAAGAAGAATGGCATAGAAAATAAAATGTAAAAACTACGGTAATTTCACCGCAAGAAAAACAACATATCCTCCTTAAGGAGGATACCATGGCTCTGATACCATGTTAGAAACAAGAGACTGAGAGAATAATTTGAAAAATGTATTATTGAGTTGTGTTGTGAGGTACAATATACAAGGGGTATTTATAGGTGCTAAATGAATCATAGAAATAAAGACATAGAATCCTACAATTAATGTACAGATATGCTATATAAATATAGACGATACTAATTGATCTAAATTGATTTATATTGATTCTCTAACATTAATTAATTTTATTTTTATTATGCTTTTATATATTTAATAAATAAAAGAATGATGAATCAATAATGTGTCTATACTAGCAATATAATATATATTGCTAATTTATGTTTTAAAGAGATATTAATATAAAGTGTTATTATAAATTAAATAATACTATATATTTAAATTATTTTTAATAAAGTTAAATTAAATTAGTTTAATATAATAAAAATTAATTAAAATTAAAATTATTTAATTTAATTAAATTTAATTCATAAAAAAATTTGGATACGTAGCATTATTCTTATAAATTTTATTAGCGCAATCTTTTTATGCGTTATAACTTCTTGCAAATTAGTGGATGTAGCAGACGGATAATATATTTTATCAGATCAGATACAATCACGCCACATAAAAAATTGAAACCTATAGAATTATGTCATATATCTAAAAATGGGCACGAATATAGCTTAATTATGTTCTTCACACCTCCAACAACGAATGGCTGACATTTCATAGTTCATACCTTTTAGGAAAAGTGGCAACACATAACATGGTATACGCGACTTGTGTTCCCCAGCCCACATCTCTTAGTTTGCTTCATTTTCCTAACCACCAAAATAATGCAAATTAAAATTGAAATCAACTAGTGGACAGTAGTGAAAGTTTGGTAGAGAATAATTCAACTGGTTAATTAATATTGTTTCGTAATCAAATAAATATTGCTCAGGTACTTGCTTGCTTTACATTTGAGGCCCATATATTTCTTCTATAAATAAAATTATAAATAAAATTTTAAGCAATCATTTTTGTATAAGCTTTTGAAAAACGCTCTTAGTGATTGTTTACATGAAAATATTTTTATATAAAAATAATAATTGAAAGTGATTAAATAATTTAATATGTTTAATTCAATTGATTAATATAACATATGTCCTGTTACGATGGGTAACCGGAGATTAATGGGTTGGACTCGTGAGATTAGCCCAATCGTCTAAGGATGGAAGCCTCCGAGCATGTCTGCGTTTGAGGGCCTCCGTCCGACTTGTATGCGTGAAAGAATGGGGGATGGTACCTGCAAAGACACTCCGATGCCTAAGTCAGCAAGGGTGTAAGCAAGTTTAGAGAGTATTGGAACTTAGTGATACTTAACGGGTATCAGTGTATTTATAGTGGTGAATCAATAACAACCGTTGGAGTAGTTCCACCTTTCAAGGAGGATAACAGTCCTTTTATCTTAGGGAAGTTAGGATATGACTCCTGGAAGTGGGTGAGAGATTTTGGGGGGCGGTTACCCATTTAAATGGGTGTTATCCGCCAGCTACTCTGTACTCCCGACTTCCTTATACCAAGTCGTAGTTGGATCCGACTTCTAGAGAGAAGGTCAGTGTAGAGGGAGGGACCAATCTTCTGGGTTGGGCCTTTATTTTGGACCTAGGCTTTAGCATTGGGCCAGGGTATGAACAGTGCTCCTACTCGAGCGCAATCTCTTTTAAGAGTTGGGTTCGAGTGTTTTAACTCTGGTTCGTAGCCGACCTGATGAGGAACCGACGTGATTTTTCAGAACCAACGTGATTTAAAATTTCTCAACAGTCGCGTCTAATCAAACGTCGCGTCCATTAAGAGTTTGCGTATTTACACACGGGGATCAGTTACATTGGTAACTGTGCATTTCTTAAATGGTCATTTTTTACTTTTACTATTATGCCCCTGACGTGTTTATAAATACTTTCCCTCCCTTTCTTTGTTTCGTTTCTGGAAACTTTTGCATTTGCATTCTTCATACGAGAGAGACTTCTTCTGCTCAAGGGGACTTCTCCTTTCTTTGAGCCACTACTGCTTCTGCCCCTCTTTCAAGCAAAGGTTAGTTCTTCTCTCTTCTCTCTTTTTTACGAATGCTTTAGTTTGCGTGTTTTTTGAGGGGAGTATTGGCTGTTATAGGTCCAGTGACTCTATTTGCCTGAGAAGTTTATATTAGGCCTTTTAGAGACTCTATTTTTGATTTTTTTTTCTTTTCTCTTTGTAGGATTCGTCACCCTTTTTTTATAAAAAGATGTCTTCTTTAGAGTCTCTTTTCCAGTGGGTGGATGTCACGGTTCTTGGGGAGGAACCTCTCGTAGATGCTGATTACGTCACTGATCTTCATACTCATCATAGAATTTGTGTCCTTGATGAGGATGAGCCAAGATATGAACTGATTGCCCCGGGTCCGGAAGACCGGTTTATTTTGGGAGGACTTCTGATGAGGACCCTTATTTCTTTTTTATGTATGAGAGTCTTTTTACTCGATTGGGAGTTTTTTACCTTTTTCTGCTTTTGAAATTTCTGTCCTGCATCACTGTTGTGTCGCCCCTACTCAACTTCATCCCAACTCTTGGGGTTTCTTGAAGGTTTATCAGCTTGTTAGTCAAGCTTTAGATTTTCTGACCTCTTTGAAAATTTTCTTTTATCTCTTTCATATGACCAAACCCTTTAGTGGGCAAAATAATAAGCAACAGTGGGTGTCTTTCCGAGCTATTCAATGCCGGAGGGTTTTCAACCTTTTTTATGAGTCTTTTCATGACTTCAAAAATTTATTTTTTAAAGTTCAAGTTGTAGAGGGTCACCACCCCTTTTTTCTGGATGAAAATTCTGCTCCTCGCTTTTCTCTGTACTGGTCGGAAGCCTTTCCTGTGGAAAAATATAGTCTGGATGATCTGAATGAGGTAGAGGAGGCTATTGTGGGGTTCTTCCGAGAAGTTTGGGGAAGAGCCCCTTATCTTGATACGAAAAAGTTCCTCTAGGGGTCTCCGACCTTTGTACAGACTCAATTAGGTAGATATGGTTGTTTTTTATTTGCTCCGACTTGTTTTTAATTATCTCTGACTCTGGAATTCTGATTTCCTTGTAAATTGATTTTTCTGTCTTCTTCTTTTTCAGAAATGGTGAAGAAAGCTTCTGCCTCTTCTTATCAAAAAGTTCAAGATGCCAAGAAAAGATCTCGGGCGAGGGCCATGGCAATCTTCCTCCTCCTCCTCCCCCTCCTCCCCCTCCTCATAATTTGGGGACTTCCTCTCGTCCCCTCACGGTATCCTCTTCCTCTATTTCTTCTCTTCCTTCTCATCCTCCTCTGCCCCGATCTTCTCTTGAACCCGAGAAGAAGAAGCGAAAGACTTCTGGCTCTTCTTCCGGGATTACATTCAATGGTCCCCAATTTGTCCGGAACCATATTTTTCCTCATTCATCCATTAATATGGATGATGCTATGGTTCGGAACCATCTGAATGTCATAGTTCAGGGGAGCATCCGGGCAGCTGGGGTGTGTACGAGACTCCTGGATATTTTTTAACATACTCCCCCTTAGCTCTTTGGGTTCTGCCCGAAAGGTTGAAGAGGTTGAGGGGAAAATTTCTTTATACCAGGAGGAGGAGAAGAAGTTAAAGGAGGAGGTTACCAAGTTGAAGGAGGAGAAGGATCGGATTCGAGAGAGGGAGAAGAAGTTGATGGGCCAGTGTGCCATGGCGGAGGGCCTTAAGGAGAAGGCGGAGCAAAATTACATTAGGCTTTTTGGGGAGAATTTGGATCTGAAAAAGGAGCTTTCGAGGTGTCGGGACGTTTTCCAGGACTTGGAGGATTCCATCACTGAGGGTGCGAAGAAGGCATGGAGAATATTTAAGGAAGATGTCGGAGTCATTGCGCCCGACTTGGACCTCTCTCCATTAGATCCTGACAAGATCGTGGTGGACGGCACTATTGTCTCCCCTCCCCGACCTACGACTGACTCCGAGTTGAAGATGAGGGGACAAAGAATAGTGGAGTCTCCTCCTCGGGGGGATATGTCGAGTTCCTCGGGAGTTCCTGTTCAAAATCCCGATCAGCCTGTTCCGCCCCCTCCTGGTGCTGCTCCGACTTCTCTCCCTGGTCCTGGTGGTGATGGCCCTTCTCCTGGTGGTGATGGCCCTTCTACTGGTGGTGGTGATCTTCCTCTTTCTTAACTGACTGTGGCTATAAGGGGGTCCGGCCTGGGCCCCCTATTTTTAAACAATTTTAATTTTATTTTTGTTTTATATGGTGGTGCCGTTTGCTTGACACTTCTCGGCCTTTCATGGTCGTAAACAAAATATTTAAAAATACCCTTTTTTGAATAAGGGTTTAGGATATCCTTTTATTGTGTGCATGCTTTCTATTTAGGTTTTTCCAAAACCTGTTTTGACTTTTTACTTTGAAAAAATCCTTTATCCTGGCTGGCTATCTCTTGTCTAATATATTTTGAATTTTCTCTGAGACTTGGGATAACCTATGCCTTTGGTTTTTTGTTGGATTTTCTTTTTCTCTTTTCATATTCCTTATACCCAATTTTTTGATTTATTGAGTTTCTGTAACTTAAACTATTTTTGCGATGCATTTCTTCTTTCCTCGGTTTTTCCGACTTGTAGGTCGAGTAATTTCCGAGTTTATCATGATCTACTTTTATAACCTCTTTACACCGACTTGTACCTCGTCGTTTTATCCTGACGACCATCTAGGTCGGTTCATGGAACTTTCACGTTTTGTCGAGCTTAAGTCGGCGCATTTCGTAGAAAAAATAATGTATAAAGGAACTTAAAGAGATGTAGGAAAAAGATCTTTATTTACTTGTGAAGGTACTTTTTGCTACTAAGGGCTTTGACAATTTGTTCCCCTTAGCCCCTGCTTTGATGCCTCGTTAAAAACCCCCTTCAGAAAAATCCTTTTCTTTTGGGAAAAAACCATGAAGTTGGGAAAAGAGTACATTAGTGAGCGGAGTTCACTTTTAACTATAGTACCTTTTCATATTACAAGCATGCCACGACCTAGGTAGCTCGGTGCTGCTTAAGTCGGTCACCTTATAGTAACCTTTTCCTAAGACCTCACTAATTTTGTATGGTCTTTTCCAATTAGCAGCGAGCTTTCCTTCCCCGGATTTATTGACTCCAATGTCGTTTCTAATCAAAACTAAGTCATCTTGGATGAAGTTTCTTCGAATGACTTTTTTATTGTATATTGTAGCCATTCTTTGCTTTAATGCTGCTTCTCTTATCTGGGCTTGCTCTCGGACTTCAAGGAGTAGCTCCAATTCTTCTTTGTGCCCCTGTATGTTTCCGACCTCATCGTAGAAGCTCACCCTTGGACTTTGCTCGCTGATTTCTACTGGTATCATGGCTTCTATGCCATAGGCAAGTCGAAAGGGTGTTTCCCCTGTGGCAGACTGAGGTCTAGTCCGATAAGCCCAAAGTACTTGAGGGAGTTCTTCAACCCAGACTCCTTTTGCATCTTGTAGCCTTTTCTTTAATCCTGCCAGTATGACTTTGTTGGCTGCCTCGGCTTGCCCATTCGCCTGTGGGTGTTCTACCGAGGTGAATTAATGCTTGATCTTCATGCTGGCTACTAGGTTTCTGAAGGTTGAGTCGGTGAACTGAGTGCCATTATCCGTGGTGATGGAGTGAGGTACCCCATACCTTGTGATAATGTTTTTGTAGAGAAACTTTCGACTTCTCTAGGCAGTGATGGTGGCCAATGGTTCTGCTTCTATCCACTTCGTGAAGTAATCTACTCCCACTATCAGGTATTTTACTTGTCCAGATGCTTGGGGAAAGGGTCATAATAGGTCCAGCCCCCATTTAGCAAAAGGCCATGGAGAAGTTATACTTATGAGCTCCTCGGGGGGAGCGACATGGAAGTTTGCATGCATTTGGCATGGTTGACACTTCTTTACAAACTCGGTGGCATCTTTTTGTAAAGTTGGCCAGTAGAATCCGGCTCGGATGACTTTCTTTGCCAGTGACCTCGCCCCGAGATAGTTTCCACTGATACCATTGTGGACCTTTTCTAAAACTTCTGTCGTTCTTGAGGTCAGAACGCACTTTAATAATGGTGTTGATATCCCCCTTTTATAGAGGATATTTTTCACCAAAGTATAGTTTTGTGCTTCCTTCCGAATTTTCTTAGCTTCTTTTTCCTCTTTTGGTAGGATGTCGAATTTTAGATATTCTATCAAGGGGTTCATCCACCCGAGGTCCAATCCGGTAACTTTAAGGACGTCTTGCTTGGCCTCTGTTTTTGCTACAGAGGGTTCTTGGAGAGTTTCTTGGATCAGGCTTCTATTATTCTCCCTGGTTTGGTACTTGCTAGCTTGGAGAGGGCGTCTGCTCTGCTGTTGAGATCTCGAGTTATGTGCTTGATCTCGGTTTCTGTAAGGCGCCTAAGGTGCTCCAAGGTTTTGTCCAAGTATCTCTTCATGTTGGGGTCTTTAGCCTGGTACTCTCCATTTATCTAAGAGGTCACCACCTGAGAGTTGCTGTATACCACTACTTTCGTTGCACCGACTTCTTCTGCCAGCTTTAGTCCTGCAATCAAGGTTTCATATTCTGCCTGGTTGTTAGAAGCTGGGAATTCAAACTTGAGGGAGACTTCTATTTGGGTTCCCCATTTGTTGACCAGTATTATGCCTGCACCGCTTCCTATTTTGTTTGAGGATCCATCTACGCATAATTCCCATGCAGTGGATTCTTCCTCTTGATCTCCTACATATTCTGCCACGAAGTCGGTGAGGCACATGGCTTTTATTACTATCCGAGTTTCATACTTTAAGTCAAACTCGAATAGCTCTATTGCCCATTGAACCATTCTACCCGCAATATCCGTCTTCTAGAGGATTTGCTTCATGGGTTGGTTCGTTCGGACTCTTATTGTGTGAATTTGAAAGTAAGGTCGTAACCTTTGAGAGGCTATTGTTAAGGCGTACGCAAACTTTTTGAGTTTTTGATACCGTAATTCAGGGCCTTGTAGAACTTTGCTGGTGAAATATACAGGATGCTACCCGACCTCATCTTCCCGTATTAGGGCTGATGCTACAGCTTTGTCTGCTACGGACAAATACAGGACGAGTTCTTCCCCGGCTTTAGGTTGGGTCAGAATGGGAGGTTGGCTTAAAAACCTTTTGAACTCCTGAAATGCTTCTTCGCACTCAGGAGTCCATTCAAACTTGCATCATTTTCTTAGTAGGGAGAAGAGTGGTAGGGATCTTAATGCCGATCCCGCTAAGAACCTGGAGAGGGCGGCAAGTTGACCGTTCAGCTGCTGGACCTCTTTTAAGCAAGCTGGGCTTTTCATTTCTAGGACCGCTTTACACTTGTCGGGATTAGCTTCGATTCCTCTTTGTGTAAGCATAAAACCTAGAAACTTTCCAGCCTCTACTGTGAAGGTGCATTTCACGGGATTTAACCTCATCCCATACAACCTTATGGTGTTGAATACTTGCTTGACGTCTGTCAAGAGGTCGGTCTCATCCTTGATTTTTACTAGCATGCCGTCTACATAGACTTCCATCAGCCCCCAAGGTGAGATGCAAACACATTATTCATCAACCTTTGATATGTGGCTCCCGCGTTTTTTAGTCCAAACGGCATAACCACATAGCAATAGTTTGCTCTAGGTGTGATGAATGATGTTTTTTCTTGATCCGACTTGTACATCGGGATTTGATTGTATCCCGAGTATGCATCCATAAACGACAAGTATCGATACCCTGAGCTGGAGTCTACTAGAGTATCAATGCTTGGAAGTGGATATGGGTCTTTGAAACATACCTTATTCAGGTCGGTGTAATCGACGCACATCCTCCACTTGCCATTTTGTTTCTTGACTAGCACCACATTTGCTAGCCATGCCGGATATTTGACCTCTTTGACAAACCCGGCTTCTAGGAGTGCTTGCACTTGTTCTTCCACCACTTGAGCCCTTTCTGGTCCGAACTTTCGCCTTCTTTGTTGAACAGGTCGCGATCTGGGGTAAACCGACAGCTTGTGTGACATGAGTTTGGGATCTATCCCTAGCATGTCTGAGGCTTTCCAGGTAAAGAGGTCGGAATTTTTTTGTAGGAGTTTTATGAGCTTCTCCTTCAATTCTTCTTTCAAGTCGGCTCCTATATTGGTGTTTTTTCCTTTCTCTTTTTCGACCTGTACCTCCTGAGTTTTTCCCTCAGGTTGTGGTCGCAATTTTTCCTTAGCTCTGACTCCTCTGAGTTCGATGGTGTGCACTTCCTTTCCTTTCTCTCTCAGATTTAGGCTTTCATTGTAGCATTTCCTTGCTAATTTCTGGTCTCCCCTAATGGTTGCTATTCCCTCTGGTGTTGAAAATTTCATGCAAAGATGAGGGGTGGATACCACTGGTCTGAGCCAGTTTAGGATAGTTCTGCCTATTAAGGCGTTATAGGCTGACCCTACGTCGATAACTATGAAGTTGATGCTCAGAGTTTTGGATTTTCCCCTTTTCCAAAAGTGGTATGAAGGGGTATGTATCCCAGTGGTTTTATTGGTGTATCCCCCAGTCCATACAGGGTGTCAGGGTAGGCTCTCAACTCCTTCTCGTCCAACCCCAGCTTGTTGAATGCCGGTTTGAAGAGGATGTCGGCTGAGCTTCCCTGATCCACCAGAGTTCTATGAAGATGGGCATTGGCAAGGATCATGGTTATCACTACCGGATCGTCATGTCCAGGTATGATTCTTTGTCCATCTTCTTTGGTAAATGAGATAGCGGGGAGGTTGGGAGCCTGGCCCCCGACCTGGTAGACTTCCTTCAAATGCCTTTTGCGAGCCGACTTTGTGAGGCCGCCTCCCCCGAACCCCCCCCCCGAGATCATATGTATATGTCTTTCTGGGGTTTGTGGTGGGTGGATCTCTCCGGTCCTCGTCGTCTCGCTTCCTTTTTCCCTGATGGTCCGACCTTTCCATGAGATATCTATCGAGCCGACCTTCTCTGGCCAACTTTTCTATCACATTTTTAAGGTCATAACAATCATTTGTTGAGTGACCATATATCTTATGGTACTCACAGTAGTGGCTGTGACTCCCTCCCTCTTTGTTTTTGATAGGTCTAGGAGGAGGTGGTCTTTCGGTATGGCAGATTTTCCTATAGACATCAACTAGGGAAACTCTTAGAGGAGTATAAGAGTGATATCTCCTAGGCCTTTTGGGGCCGACTTTCTCTTTTTTCTTGGGGACTCCTTTCTCTTTTGATGAGTGAGAGTGCCCAGGTCGCCAACTCGGTTCTCACAATCTGGCATTCTCCTCCATGTTGATGTACTTCTCAACTCTCTCTTGTACATCACTCAAGGAGGCAGGGTGCCTTTTAGATATGGACTAGGAGAAGGGACCTTCTCGAATCTCCAGGTACGCTTTATTGAACCTTTCCATGTAGTTCCGTAAAGGCTCCCCGACCTCCTGTTTTACTCCCAGGAGGCTCGGTGTGTGCTTTACTTTATCTTTCTGGATGGAGAACCACATTAAGAACTTTCGCGAGAGGTCCTCGAAGCTAGTAACGGACCTTGGAGGGAGGCTGTCAAACCACTTCATTGCTGCTTTCGACAAGGTGGTCGGGAAGGCTTTGCAGCGAGTGGCATCAGAAGCGTCAACCAGATACATCCGACTTTTGAAGTTGCTTAGATGATGCTTTGGATCCGTGGTTCCGTCATAGAAGTCCATATCAGGGCTCTTGAAGTTTCTCGAAACTTTTGCCCTCATTATGTCCTCACTGAATGGATTTTCTCCTCCCAAGGGGAAATCTTCTCGGTCATTACGGGAGTTTTGATTTTTGAGAGCGGATTCCAGCCTTAAGAGCTTTTCTTCTAACTCTTTTCGTCGCTCTATCTCATTCCTCAAGTTTTTCTTCGCCTCTCGCTATCGTTCTAACTCCTGCTCCAGTTGCCCCAGACGCCCTTGGTGGCCGTGGAATAGTCCCATAAAGTCGGTTGCATGGGTCTGTCCTTCTTTTCCGGACTCGCGCCCTTCGAAAGAATTTGCCTTTAGATCTTTTAACCCAGAGGTGCCTTCTCTGTTCTGGTTAGTCGTGCCTTGGTGAGCGGCCATGTCTGCATCATTGTTTTCGACGTCCGGATTTTCTTGCTCAGAATCGGACGCCGTATGACCATCTTCTGGTGAATTGTCCGCCATTACTGGTTGATCTCTCAGGTCCCCAGCAACGGCGCCAATGTTACGATGGGTAACCGAAGATTAATGGGCTGGACTCATGGGATTGGCGCAATCGTCTGAGGATGGAAGCCTCCGAGCAGGTCTGCGTTTGAGGGCCTCCGTCCGACTTGTATGCGTGAAAGAATGGGGGGTGGTACCTGCAAAGACACTCCGATGCCTAAGTCAGCAAGGGTGTAAGCAAGTTTAGAGAGTATTGGAACTTAGTGATACCTGAGGGGTATCAGTGTATTTATAGTGGTGAACCAATAACCACTGTTGGAGTAGTTCCACCTTTCAAGGAAGATAACTGTCCCTTTATCTTAGGAAAGTTGGGATATGGCTCCTGGAAGTGGGTGAGAGATTTTGGGGGGCGGTTACCCATTTAAATGGGTGTTATCCGCCAGCTACTCTGTACTCCCGACTTCCTTATACCAAGTCGTAGTTGGATCCAACTTCTAGAGAGAAGGTCGATGTAGAGGGAGGGACCAACCTTCTGAGTTGGGCCTTTATTTTAGACCTGGACCTTAGCATTGGGCCAAGGTATGAACATGTCCGTATCTTATTTATTATTTTTATATAAAAGCATCTTTATACGAGTAACTTATATATATATATATATATATTTAGTAATAGTTCTTTCTATTAATACTTCTATATTAATACTTATAATATAAAAGGATTAATCGTAGAAATTAGTCGTATAAATAGAATAAATAAATAGAATAGTATTGAATAGTATTCAATTTGAGAAGAGAATCTTTATAGAGGATTTCGAATAGATTCAAAATTTAATAGATTAATGAAATATATAAATCTGAATATATATATATATATATATATATATATGTTTTGCTATAGAAAAAAAATTGATAGTATACAACATATGATTGAGAGAGAAAAAAAAAAAGGAAAAAAAACAATACAGACAAAGTCTATGTAAATTTAAATATAACATAATGTTAAATTTCTGTTCAACTTGCAGAGAATGGTGGTGAAATAATGAAACTTCATAAAGGGAGAGGAATTTAAAAGATAAAAGCTGGTTTTGAGAGAAGTGAAATTTCATCCATTCTATTATTCATTCTTAGTTTTAAGAATAGTAAAATCTCACCCATTCTATTATTCATTCTTATTTTATATATATTTACTTACACGTTTATTTTATATACAAAAAGAATAACAAAAAGAATATGCTAACAAATTATCCTAACAAATTTATCACATCACCTCAATTTTGTACCAGATTTTTCAAAATATCCATACAACATTTTTTCACATTTTTCACCAAGTTGTTACTTTATACGTCTATTATATTACTAATATCCTCCCTCAATCTAAACACTAACATCCTAAATATTTACAAATTTCAAACTGCATAATAGAAAAGAATATATTTTTTTCTCGATTTCAACTAGTGAACCGACTATTTTTCAACCAATATAAACCAATTTTTTAAAATTTATTTTATCCTAAATTTTAAATTTTAACTTCTAACTCTAAATCCTAATTTTTTAAAAAAAATAAAAAATAAAAAATAATTTTATAATAAAAAATAACAAATGTTGGTAAATTAAAATTATAATTTAATTTTGATGCATTGATAGTATAAAGTGTTTTTTACACAATTGTACAATTACATTTGTTCTTTTAAATGATTATTCATACGGTCAATATAAAAGGTAGTTATTTTTACTGATGCTTTATGTAATTAGATATATGTGTAAAATTATTTTATACTCACAGTGCATCGAAATTTAAATTCTTAAAATTATTTCCTAGTTTTTTTTTTTTTTTTTTTTTGGGTTAAAGTCTTAAAATTCTTAAGATCCATACAAAGCCCAAATTGGAGTAAGATACTTGAAGTGCAGTCCAAAAAGCTGAAGAGAACATGCAACTGACCCATTTTGGTCCACTGAGTGAAAGAATAACATTACCCTGAAAAAGCTGTGCATGTAAATTCAAATTTTTTTTAATTCTTGGGTCGAAACCTCTTAGTGAAAGCCCATTAGAAAATCGCTCGGGAACCAGAGACCGGCTGAACCGAAACCGTTCTGAGTTCTGAGTTCTGACTTTTGACCCAAAACGACGACGCCAAACCCTTGCCTCGCATTCTCATCTCCGATTCGGAAACCGCAATTCCTCTTTGTATCAACATCATCTTGTGAATGCACAGAAAATATTCTATGCTCTGAAATTGGAGAAGATTTTAACGAAGAGATTAGTTCTGGTCTGTGGAATTCGAGCGAGAGAGAGAGAGAGAGAGAGCTCAAAAGCAGTGTGTGAAGTGAAAGAGCAAAGAGGTGTTTGAATTCATTTGAAGAATGGAGGAAGATGAAATTGCAGGGTACGTGACAGCGTACCTGAAGAAGAAAGGGTTCACGCAAACGGAGAAGATCTTCCAGGAAGAATTCCAAACCAACAAGACCAATTCTTCCCCTCTCGAACCAGACATTGCCAAGCACATTCTCTCTTTCTCTCAGTACATTATTCCCCCTTCTTCGTTCTTACACTTTCAGTTTAGGAAAAAACCGGGTTTTCATCTCTCTATGTAGCGATGGAGCTAAAATCTAAGTCCACTTTAATTTTGCAGGTTGGAGAGTGGCCCTGCAAGATTTCACGATGGTTATAGCAGACTCAGATCATGGACTCACTGTTCCCTAGATTTGTACAAGGTTCTTATTTACTCTTTTTTTTTATTAAACAAAAACATTATACATTAGGCCTTTTCATTTAATTTTTTTATTGTTGAAATTCGTTTATACAAGATTATTATTTCGTTTTAGTTGCTGGCTTGTGTTTAGTTATAGTAGCGGTTTGTGAATTGCAGCATGAGTTGCTTCGTGTGCTTTATCCAGTGTTTATCCATTGCTTTATGGATCTTGTTGCAAAAGGGCATGTTCAGGAAGGTATTGAAATATCCACCTAAGTTCCAAACGGCCTGCGGCATGTGTTTTGTCATTTATGCTTCTACTTATGAGATTTTGATTGTGGTGTGTATTCTCAGCTCGGCACTTCTTCAATACCTTCCGTGAAGATCATGAAATGATGCACTTAAGGGACCTGCAAAAGTTGGAAGGTGTTCTTTCCCCCACTCATCTGGAGGTTAGTTGCTGTGTTTTAACTTGGAAGTTTCTTCAAGTTGTTCAATCTTTAGCAATCAACATTATATAATCCTTCATTGTTATTCTTACTCAGGAAATGGAATTTGCCCATTCGCTTAGGCAGAGTAAATTCAACATAAAAATATGTGAGGTAATATATCATTCTCTTGGAATTGTCTATCAGCTTATGTTCCCAGTTTCATTTTCTTATTAATACAACTATTCCTTCATCCAAACAAGTAAAATCAATTTCTTTTTTTGCTAGTATTCCTATGAGCTTCTATTGCAACATCTACACAGTACACAATCCACTACTATACTTGGTATTATCAATGAGCATATTAACTTCCAAGGTACATTTATTTATTTTAAGTTGCTTCTGCTTATTTGAATTTCTTGTTGCATGTAGTTCATTCTTCGTTGTCATAATGCAGTTACTCCTGGACAACCTAGCTCAATTGTTGATGATCCTGAGGCTGTCACCCTTAGTGGAAGCAGCCAAGATGCAGCAAACCAGATAAATCAGAAAGAAATACATTGGGGGGTGAGTCCATTAATATATATACAAAACTTTGCAAAATGGAAGTTAGAAATTATATTGCTTATGTTCTTTCAGTTACCATTGCTCTTGCTACCTTTGGTTGTAGTAGAAGTGTCTCCATGCATGAACATAAAGCTTCATTTTGCTAACAAATACTTCCATGACATATATTAGTTAAGCAAAGTTATTGTGTTGAATGTTCTATGTCTATTACATGCATATATAATGTTGATATTCCTATGTTCAATAATTAATGTTATTTTTAAAATATGTTTTAAAATCCCAGTTTTGACCATAATAGTTAATATTTTTTTAGCCCTTCACGTTGTCATTTTACTGGTCCAACGACTTGTTTGGTTTTTAAGGCATTGGATTAGTGGCGCATAGTTGGCTGAAAAAAGGGATTAAATTGTATGTACTGCCATCATAATCCTTGGTATGGGGTTAGTTTCTGTTGGCAATAATTATTGAATAATAGACCTGGCATCATTGGCATCATTCAGCGTTGATTTGTGATGTACAGTATTAAGGACTTATTCATTATCTTGTTTCAATCTCATTATCCTTATTCTGTAGTTGCTTGAAGACTCTCTGGAAGAGCGACTGGAAAAGGCTAGCTCCTTGCTTTCGGATTCTGAGAAGGGTGAAGGGGAAGCAAAAGAGGGGGAGACAGAGGAGAATAAGGTATGTGTTTTCTTAAAATGAACCTTTTGCTCTGTCTACAAAATGTATGGATACCAATTAAATTATTTCAATTACTTATATTTTTCTCAATCCACTGGTCAAATGCTTTCTCACTTTTGTTTTTGGCATGTTTCTCCTTTAGAAACGACCAGTTGAAGGAGGAAAGCAAGGTGCCTCGATCAAAAAGGTAAAGAAGGACAAGGGCGGAAGTGCAACAGGGAAAAACACCAAAGCTGAAGTTAATACTGTATCTGCAGCTCCGCGAGTTAAACCAGAACTTCCCATGCCCATAATGTATTTTTCACGTTTAAATTTTCATTAAATATGGTTATAAATTAATTATATTATGTAGATCAAAGCAGGTTCACTATGCTTTCCTGTTCATTTTTGGGATGAATTTGAGTTGGTGTTAGTATCACAATTCTAAAACACTTTAATGATATTGAAGTAAGAACAAAGCTTAAAAGGTCATTCGATAGGATTTGTACCCCTTGAAATAATTTTTCTTGGGCTGAGAAGGTTCTTTACTGTTTGATTTGTGTCATTGTTAGCTGTACAATGCAAGATGTTAGAATATTTGAAGTTACAGTTTTCAGTTACAAGCTTGTAAATTTGTGATTTAATTCCATTGAATTGTCTAATGGTGTATTCTTGCAGCCCGACTGAGGTGGAACAGTCAATCCTTGAAGATTTGAGGAACCGTGTACAACTTAGCAGTGTAGCACTGCCATCAGTTAGCTTTTATACTTTTCTAAATACGCATAATGGGTAATGTCTAATACTTGGTCAAACAATGTTATTATGTTTGGGGTTCTGTTGCTGACTACTTATATTTTGGTGAACAACTCAGTTTAAGCTGTTCATCAATATCCCATGATGGATCATTGGTTGCTGGAGGATTTTCTGATTCATCACTGAAGGTACTTTTACTTCCTATTCCATCATCTAAGAGAAGAAATCTCTATTTGTAGTTTTATCTTTACCTTATGGTTGAATTTTATGTTAATCTGGTTTGTCTCCACAGGTTTGGGATATGGCAAAGCTTGGAGAACAGACTGCCAGTTGTAAGTTTGTAGTAGCAAAATATGTTTCTAGACTAAGCCTTTACTGTTGCATTCTTTGCTTGATAAATGTAATGTGGTTAGAAAAAATGCTGATGTTCAGAGGTTATGATTTTTTGCCTTGCAATGTATCTGCTACAGTGTCTAATATATTTATATATCACACCCTGCAAACAACTATATATTAATTAAACTGAGATGTTGTGACGTAGTAGTCTCTGATATGTAATACCTTTTTAGATCTTAAAGTGTAAAACTTAGTTGAAAAAGAAAAAGCCCAAGTGGGATGAAATATTTGATACATATCAATATGAGATTCTATTTCAAAATGTTTGGGAGAAGATTTAAGGACCCTTGGATTAAATGATGTTTTTGTAATTTACATGCGAGAGTAGTTCTTCAAGCAAGGATGGTGCTGGTCAGGTCTGCCAATCTGCTTGTGGCTACTTGAGCTAAAAAACTATGCCGATTTCTGAAAACACCAAGGTCTCTAGTAAAATAAAATATATGGCAGTTGAGTTGAACTAAACAAAAATTGAGATGCTATTTGACAAAATGATCTTGATTGAAGAGAAGTTTATGCAACTCTTGTAGCATTTGTACATGACTAATTGAGTTTTATCTTCATGTTTTTCTTGCCATAATGTCCATTTGACAATGCTTCTATCATCAGCTCTTTCACAGGATGAGAATGATACATCACAAAATCCACAAATGGGGCAAAGTGGTGGCGGGAAAAGGCAGTATACATTGTTTCAAGGTCATTCAGGGCCAGTTTATGCAGCCTCTTTTAGTCCAGTTGGAGAGTTTATTCTTTCTTCCTCAGCAGACTCAACTAGTATGTAATTGATTTCATGTTCTTCCTCAATTTGTTTCTTCACTTCAGGTCGTAATGTAGGTTTCGTTTATTTTATGTTTGAATTTGAAGCTTATTCTTAGACGTGAATTTTATCTGGATTATGCAGTTCGATTATGGAGCACGACTTACAATGCTAATCTTGTTTGTTACAAAGGTCACAATTACCCTGTCTGGGATGTTCAGGTAAACAACTTGTACTTGAATGAATAAAATAAAATAAAAATTAAACAATGATATGCCATGTCTTTTTATTTTGGAAAAACTACCAAAAGTACCTATGAAGTTTACGAACATTAACAAAAATATCCATAAACTAAGGAAATTAACGCTGTACCCATGAAAGATGGGTTCCGTACGACAAAAGTATCCAAACCCTAATTTTTTGTTGATTTTTTAATAAAATTCCCAAACTACCCCCCCTCAACCTCAACTCACTTTTTCAACCTTCCATAACCCAACCTACACCTTTAAAACCTTTGCCATGAAGTCCAAAACTACTCCTACAACAGACCAGGCCGAAATCAATGGTGGGGGTGGGGGTGGAGGATCGGACCTCGACCGGTTTAGTCATAAGTTTACTGAACCCTCTTTCTGCATGCAGCAGCACCACGACCCCTCTCTCTTCTCAGGTGCGCGACGACGGTGTTCTCCTTGGCTGGGTCAGGCGTGCCACGACAACGTTCTCCTCGGCTGGGACGGGCGCGCCATGGCGACGTTCCCCTTAGGTTGGGTCACAGGCGCGCAACGAAAGTGTTGTAGTCACCTTAAGAGTGAGAGGAGGAAGCACTGAGAGGGGAGGAGATTGGCGGTGACGGGTAGGTGGGTGGCGGACGGCAATGAGGAGGTAGGAGTAGAGTTATGTGACTCTGTGAGGGTTTTTGAGAAAGGGAGAAGTGAGGAGAGAGGAAGAAGTGAGAAGAGAGGGAATGACGGTAGAATGGGGTAAGGTGGGGTAGTTTGGAAATTTATTAAAAAATTAACAAAAAATTAGGGTTTGGATACTTTTGTCGTACGGAACCCATCTTTCGTGGGTACAACGTTAATTTCCTTAGTTTAGGGGTACTTTTGTCGGCGTTCGTAAACTTCATGGGTACTTTTGGTAGTTTTTCCTTTTTTTTTTTTGTTTCATGTTAGGTCATTGCCTGCCTGTTCATTTTGATTATAGAATGCCATGTATTTCTTTTCTCTATGCAGTTTAGTCCTGTAGGGCATTATTTTGCCAGCTCTTCGCATGACAGAACTGCTAGGATTTGGTCGATGGAAAGGATACAGCCGTTAAGAATAATGGCAGGGCACTTGTCTGATGTTGATGTGAGTTATAAAGTCCAATATTTTTCAGTTATAATATGCTTTAGAAGCAAAGCTTACCCGTTTCATGATCTTATTTAGTGTGTGCAATGGCATGCCAACTGCAACTACATTGCAACTGGTTCAAGTGACAAAACAGTTCGACTATGGGATGTTCAGAGTGGGGAGTGTGTCCGAGTTTTTGTTGGTCACAGGAGTATGATCTTGTCATTGGCAATGTCTCCTGATGGACGGTATATGGCATCTGGCGATGAAGATGGCACGATCATGATGTGGGACCTCTCTAGTGGCCGCTGTCTCACACCCTTGATTGGTCACACATCATGTGTCTGGTCACTTGCTTTCAGGTGATTCCTGCCTTGATCAAAATATTTCAACTTGATCATTGTTTGGAAGGAAATTAAAGGTCTTTGAAATTTCTATATCTAACTATTTAACACCACTTATGCTATCAACTATTTTCGGATGTATCAGTTGTGAAGGTTCTGTTCTGGCATCTGGATCTGCTGATTGCAGTGTAAAATTATGGGATGTAAATACGAGCACTAAGGTTTCCAGGGCTGAAGAAAAGTAAGCCTGCTATGGTGATAACATATAATTTTCTACAATAATTTTGTCCCATTGGTAGGAATAACTGAATGACTTTTTTACCTGTAGAAGTGGGAATGCTAGCAGACTTAGATCACTGAAAACATTGCCCACCAAATCTACTCCAGTTTATGCTTTGCGGGTTAGCTCTCATATGCTTTATTACCTAGTTACATGTTTTTATCCAGTTCAATAATATAATATAATGCTTGTACTCTTGAAAGCAGTTTTCTCGAAGGAATCTTCTATTTGCAGCTGGAGCTCTTGCAAAAAATGGCTAATGCATTTCCCGAGTAGGTCTACAAATATCAGATCAAAGTGGCAGACCGAAAAAACAATGCTTACCAATTACCATATTCCCCATAAGTGCTATGTATTCAATTTTTTGTTTTGTTTTTAACTATTCCTGTAAATTTATTTCAACATACTTTCTCCACTCTGCATCAATATGCATTATGTATCGTGAATTATTCTGAATAGGAGAGTTACAAGTTTTTGTTACATGGAACTCAGTTTTCTCTTTGGTTAATTTTGGTTCTGACGATATGCATAATTGGCTGGCATAGACATTCCTCCCGGGTAATTTACATAGATAAATTAAATGAGGATTAAAATTACACAGATATCGTAAATTGAATTTGGTTATATGAATGTCTTGTTTGATCCTCTGTAAATCGAAACAACTAAATTCGATTTATGTAATACTGATAGCACATGGTAAATCGAATCCATTGAATTTGAATTATGTTAGGTACTATAGTTAAAGCTATTGAACTCGATTTACAAGAGAGGCATGTAAGGTAAATTAAATAGATTCGATTTACAAGAAAACGTCACCTATATAAATTGAAAACAATTGATTTGATTTAATGTTGGTATACTCTATATAAGTGTTAGACAAAATATAATTTTTACAAGAAAATTATAAAAAAAAAAAATTAGTTACGTGGTGATGTCTCCATATATAATATTTATATCTATTTTGAATTAAATTAGATCATTTGTAGTTGGTTATCTATTTGATTTTTGAAATTAATATCAAGCAAGAAGTGCGGGAACAGTTACGGACAATTCAAATTTTCTGCAAGTAGTGTACAAATGGTAACTGTAGGTTAGTCTATAAATAAAGTTTTAGGAGCACATTGTAGGCAGTTCAGTTCTTTTTGGAAAACACTTAGAAACCCAAAACGCTCTCAACCCCTTGGCATCACAGAGTAAAATTGGGAATCTTAAGTAATTCCTCTGAACTCAAACACTTGTACTTTATTTTTTTCCAGTTTTTATTAATAAAATTCCTCTACTTTTACGTCTTCTTCTCTTTTACGTTCATGTTTCTTCCTTCATCTTCTTTTTAATTTCCTGTTTGTTTTAATTTCTGCAATTTACTTCGCCACCGGCACCTTGCATTTATATGTTTATTTGTTACTTTTATTCCTTTTAATTTTATTTGACGTTACAATTGCAACATTGAGATACCCACATTTTCTTTTAAACATTAACAAAAATTTTAGTAAAACAAATTGGCACGCCCGGTGGGACCTTGTCAATAGATTGTATTTGTCAAAAGGAAAAGCAGGAATTTTGGATTTGCATGTGGTTGTGCAGTGGTAAGTTCGTGCGTCCAGAGTCAAGAAAATCAGCGTCAGTTGACATGTCAAATACTTCTGCATCATCTTCTTCTACTTCCAGTGATGAGACTAGAAGAAATGGATCCGAAAATTCTCATGTGATTTCAAACGCAGAGCCTACCTTGCTGTCACTGAGGCATGATGGCATTGGCCATGCCCATACAGGGTTAAATGCAACTCACATAAATACCATGGGGTGGCCGCCATATGGCTTGCTATCGGGTATGTCCCCCCCATGGTGACATAAGGATTGCCTGTGCCTCTCTACTCAAATTTTCAAAATTCTCTTTATCAAAATACATATGGCATGTCAAATGTACCTGTTTCTGAGGTGTCAGGTTCACACATATCACAACAAAATTTTTCACATGCTATTAATACAGGAAATAACAGTGCATCTAATTCTACTACATCCACTGTCACTAGGGTAGAAAATTCTAGACCTGTATTTCCTGACATGTCAAGAGCAATGCCTGTTAATCAACCTAGTCAAACCGTGGGATCTTTAGCAAATATTAGGCAACAGATGGATGAAAGTCACCATGATCTAGTAAACATGTTAACTCATCAAATGGTGACAGTTTTAAATCCTCTTTTAGAAAACACAAACACTAGAATTAACAATTAAATAGGCAAGTTAATAGGATTGCTACTGTGGTAAATTTAGAAGAAAATGATAACCAGGGATTAAGATTTGATAATGTCAATCAAAACGATGGAGCAATTCCTAATTATGATGTTCATATGCCTAGACATGGTCAAAATGCTGATGATATGTTAGAAAGACTTAGGCAAAACAACTTAGGGGGTATTATAATCTAGCAAGAAATGTCGAACAAGTTTTAAACCGTTTGAGATTTAATATTGATTGCTTAAATAGGCCATATTTTGTGCCTGCTTTTCCTGAATGTGTCCAACAAGCAGAGCTCCCAAGGGGTTGGAAAATTCCAAAATCTCTTACAAAATTTTCTGGAGAAGAAAATGAGTCTACAGTAGAGCATATTGCTCGATATACTGTTGAAATTGGGGAAGCATCTTCTAATGAATATCTCAAAATGAGATATTTTTCTTCTTCTTTAACAAAAAATGCATTTACATGGTTCTCCAACTTGAGACCAAATTCTATTCATTCTTGGGCACAGTTAGAAAGAAATTTTCATGATCAATTTTTTCGAGGTGAATTAAAAGTTAGTCTTACAGATTTATTCTCTGTTAAACATGCAGAGGGAAAATCCATTGACACCTATTTGGCACGGTTTAGAAATATGAGAAATAAATGTTTTACTCCGATTCCAGAATCTGAAGTTGTCAAAATGGCTACTAATGGGCTATAATTTGGAGTCAGGAAGAAACTTGTTAATCAACATACTTTAGATCTTTTCCAATTAACTGAGAGAGTAAGACAGATAGAGCAAATTAAGAAAGAAAAAGAAAATTTTAAAAAGGGTTCAAAAAAGGTTGCATATGTTGATTGTTTTTTCGATAGTAGTGATTCAGATGAGAAAGAGATTTAAATTTCCGAATTACGTGGGGGTCCTCCTTATATATGAAAATCTTTGAAGCCTGTTAAAGAAAAAGAAAAAGTTTCTTATTATTCTAAAGTTGAAAATAAGACTTATTCTTTTGATATTTCTAAGGCAGATCAAATATTTGAGGTTTTATTAAAAGATAAGCAGCTTATTTTACCAAAAGGGAAAAAGATGCCTTCAGGTGATGAAATAAAGAATAAGAAATTTTGTATGTTTCATCAGGTATTTTCACACACCACTAATAATTGCGTCCGTTTCAGGGACTTGATACAAAAAGCAATTGAGGAGGGAAGGTTGAAGTTTGAGGATAAAACTACTATGAAGGTGGACACTGAACCATTTGCTGCTGACTCAAATTATGTTGAGCCATTCAATTTGTCAGTCAACATGGTAGAAGTTGATGCCACAATGGTTAGTGCTAAAGATGAAAATAAGGACCTGAGGATCTTTGAGCAAGAGAAGAAGCCAGTTTATCCTCGTCCTGGTGAGGATCTGCTAGATTTTTTGTTGAAAATTAAAGAATCTGACAGCACTATCGCCATGTGCCCAAAGTGCAATGCTGTTTTTGACAAGGAAGCTACAAAAGAGTTTGAAAAGTACAAAGTTGAAGAGAAAGAAAAGGCTGAGTTGAGAAAGAAGATTGCTGAAAAAGAAAATGAAACTAACGAGCTAAAGCGGAAGATAGCCGAGGAAAAACAAAAGTTGGGCAGTCAGGCTCCTTTGAACAAGTGTGTCAACAACACTGGGATACAACCCGTCAACCAGAAGATGAAGACTGTAGTCATGATTGATAAAAAACCTGATGGATTTTCTCAAAAAATAAGAGTTCCTCCCACTAAAATTGCAAACAATAAATGGGTCTAGAATGTGAGAAATGTGCAGAATCAATCTATTGCCTTTGCAAGAGGAAAAATAAATGGGTAAAGCCTAGACCTTTTAAGCCCAGGTACTATGAGTCTCAGTTATGGAACATGAATCATGCACAAGATGGAGGTAGTATATATATTCCAAAAAATGTGCCTATTCCCTCAAAGCCAATTTATTCTTGTTATAATCCTAACATGCAGCAGGTTCCTAATTATTCTCCTTGGCCAAATTGTCAAAATATTCCAAAGTATTCTCCTTTTACAAATTTTGAGCAAAAAGAGAATATACCTGAGTATGTTCCTTTAGATCCATACAAGGAACACGGTGTAGATTTTTCTCCTTTGCTAACCATGGCCAAGTCTGTAGAAACAGGCAATTCTTCTAACCACCCTAAATGCAATAAAAATGTAAAGAATAATCTTGTTGGAAAGAAGGTAATGGTTGAACATAAGAGAGAAAAGGATGAAGATTTAATTACTGATAATTTTGACACTGGTTTTGATGATAGTTTAGAAGCAATATTTGGTGTTAAGCAACCTATAGCTGTGGTGTTAATACTGCCTGAGGAGTAAAGTCAAGTCCGGGAAGTAGAGTCATTAGAAGATGATTGTTATGATGTCTTTCCTGGAAGCGAATGCTTATTGCTAGATGACAATATGTGTGGTAGAGGATTGTTTGAGAAGCCTACTAAAAATGACAAGGAACACTTGTGTCCACTGCATATCAAGGCTTGTGTTGATGGAAGGATAGTCAATAAGATTTTGGTCGACGGGGGAGCTGCTGTCAATCTCATGCCTGAAAGAATGATGGAAAGGCTTAGAAAGACTGAAAAAGATCTGATTAAAAGTAGCATTGGAGTAACCAATTTTAATGGAAGGACTTCTTCTGTTAGAGGTGTGGTTCTGCTGTCAATTGAGGTTGGTTCTGTCAATAGGCCAACTCTATTTGTTGTTGTTCCTTCTAAGGCTGGTTTTAACTTGCTTTTGGGCCGTGATTGGATTCATGGAATGGGTGCTATTCCATTCACTCTACATCAAAAGTTGATTTTCTGGAACGAAGATGGAAGAGTGGAAGAAGTTCCTGCTGATAATAGTACATGTTACTATGATGAGATGCATGTGGAGTTCAGGATGTATAATCCTGGAGTCAAGCCACTGACGGTTAACACCAAGGCATTTAATCCTGAAAGTATTGAACTATGCAAAATAGATATGAATGGTTTTATTTTGGTCCCTAAGGCCGGGGCGGATACGGCCTCAGAAGAAACTTAGATGATGAGTTTGACGAGCCAACTGGCTCGGCTGTCAGCCTATATGGCAGACAGAGAAGGGTGCATTGACAGTGTACCTTATGATTGTATATATGATGATGGTCCTTTAGGTTTTGAAAAAGATAACGCTGACACTGTAAAAAAGGTTGAGGTGCAGGATCCTTTGGAGGAAGTAGATATTGGTAACGGTGATTATCCTAGACCAACATATGTGAGAAAGATGCTGCCTGATTATTTCAAAAAAGAAATGGTGAAGATTTTGAAGGAATATTGCGACTGTTTTGCATGGGATTATGCAGAGATGCCAGGCTTGAGTCGTGAATTAGTAGAATATCAATTGCCATTGAAAGCCAATGTCAAACCTGTCAAGCAGCCACCAAGGAGATTTGCTCCTGAAGTTGTGCAGAAGATTAAAGAAGAGATTGAAAGACTTCTTAAAGCTAAGTTTATAAGAACAACAAGGTATGTCAACTGGATTTCTAATATTGTTCCTGTCATGAAAAAGAATGGAAAATTAAGGGTTTGCATTGATTTTAGAGATTTAAATTCTGCAACACCAAAAGATGAATATCCCATGCCTATAGCTGATATGTTGATAGATTCTACTGCTGGTCATGAAATGTTAAGTTTTATGGATGGATATTCAGGTTATAATCAAATATACATAGCTGAGGAAGATGTGTCAAAAACTGCATTTAGGTGTCCAGGTGCTTTAGGAACTTTTGAATGGGTTGTGATGCCATTTGGGCTCAAAAATGCTGGTGCAACTTATCAAAGGGTGATGAATAAAATTTTTCATGACTTTATTGGAAATTTTATGGAAATTTATGTTGACGATGTGGTTTTCAAATCAAATGCTAAAAAAGAGCATCTAGAAAATTTAAAAAAAGCATTTGAAAGAATGAGAAAGCATAAATTGAAAATGAATCCCTTAAAATGAATCCCTTTATTCATAACACTTTTTTTTTAATGCACATGCTAATTCAATTATTTTGATTTTACATGAGCATGCTTCCCAAAACTTTTATTTTGAATTATTTTATTCTTTTCAACTTTTCTACCTTTTGTTTTTATCATCCATGTTCCCAATAGGTTTTTTTCACATTTAAACCATACATACTTCCTATCTTAAGCTAACCAAGGATTCAACTTGGGATTTTTATTTTGTTTTTCTGCTTAAGGCTAGTAATGTGGTTTATAGAAAAAAGGGATTTAAAGGCTCAAGGGGGCTAACAAGGGTGATGTGAAAGGTAGGTTATTTTGGGATAAGTGAGCTAAAATCAAATAATGACCTCAATCACTCTCTTGGTATGTATTTCTATTCTATAATTGGACATATAGATTAAAACAAAATAAAGAACATCAGAATAAAAAAGAAGGGCGGAACACACAGGAATAAAATATTATGGTTTGAATGTAACCATACAATTAAGCTCAAAAATCATTTATCACTTATGTATGTCATGCAGGTTTAGTTAAAAATTCTCATTATTCTCAAAGTAAAACTTATATTGAATGGCTTTAAAGTTCTAGTGTTTCTCCTTGATGAAATATCGTTAACTAACTAACATGTAATGCTATATATACAAGGTGTGTGGATTGTTTCTATTGTGTTCAAGTTCCTAGTTTACTTCCTTTTTATATTTTCAATTTAAACTAAGCTATCTTATGCTAAAAAGGGTAAACTATACTAATTAATCCACAATTTCTATAACTAATAAGTTAGAATTGCAACTAAAACTAAATGGCTAAAATATGAACTAAAGTGCAATATAGAATAAATATATAAAAAAAAATAGCAATATATATAAGTACTGAGAGAATAAAAATAAAAAGAAAAAGAAAAATACAGAAAAGTAGCAAAATAAATAAAAAGAGTATGTAGTGGTTCACCAAAAAAAAGAACGCCAGAGATGGCGACCTCCCCACACTTAAAATGTAGCATCGTCCCCGATGCTCACTCAAGCAGGGTGTGAAGGGGTGTCATCAATGGAAGGGTGGGTAGCTGGGGTCTCCGTGGTGGTGGTCTGAGGATCTGGCTGCTGCAGAGGAGGTGCTGACTGGATAGGGATCTCGAGGTCTACAGCCTGAATCTGAGGTGGAGCCTCCTGATGTGATGCTGTCTGCTGGGTGCTTGCCTGCTCTGCCTCGCTCTGGGGATGGGTCTCTGCCTCGAGATCATCCGCCTCCTCCTCAGATGCCTCGGATGGTGTGTCAGGCTCGGAGGGGATGTCGCCGGATCGTATCATCAGCTTTAGGTGCTCATAGCGTCGCTTGTTGCGACGCTCCATCTGGTCAAGCCTTTGAAACAAGCGGTGCACTAGATGATAGATGGGCTATGGGGCAGGTGGAGGTGCAGTGGTGGTGGCAGGGGTAGCTGTGGAAGAAGAAGGGCCGGCAGATGGTGTGGCTGTGTCAGCAGTAGCAGTGAGGAATGGAGGTCTGTAGCCCAAAGCCAGAAAGTTCTTGCTGTGAGGGATAATCTTCTTGCATTCTGCAGCAGGTGGCTTTTCATCAGCATCCTCCCAAGGCACGTCAGCTCGACGGCCTAGCTGTGTAACCAGATAAGGAAAGGGAAGAGTGCCTCGGACGTGGACCCTGGCCATATAGTACCGGATAAAGCGTGGCAGGTACAGGTCCTTACCCTCCATCACACACCATAGGAGGGTGATCATAGCGGCTGGTATCTCAGTCTCGTGAGTACTCAGAATAATGAAGTTGCTAAGTATTTGATGCCATAGCCGAGCCTCATCATTCAGGTAAATCCGCTTGATTCCCTTTGGCATGGTGGTGTTCTGACCCATAATTCAAGGAACGGTCGGGTCAAGGGCTATCCGGGCCTTGACTGCATCCCAATCAAATCGCGTGAAGCGCATATCTTCTTCAGCTTTCTGATAACCATCCAGCTGATCAGTTTTAGGCAGAAGCTTCAGAACTTCTTCAATTGCCTCTTCAGTGACCAGAATCTGCTTTCCTCTAAGGTTCACTGCATCTACGGAGGTTTTGAAGTAATTGCAGTAGAATTCCCTTACCCAAGATGCATTGACCTCAGTCAGGGGTCTTTCCAGGAAGAACCAGCCTCTTTGTTTGATTTGCTCAGAGGTGTATTGCTGAAGTTCTTCTGGGATCTTCAAAGTTCTCTCCAGGTATAGGTTCCTGGAGGCTGCAAACACCGGATACCTCAGCTCACAGTATCGGTTTGCAAACTTTACTGGATCAGTAGCAGGGATAAGCTGGTCGGCCTTCTCCTGTGGGGTAAAATTTTTCTCCCGCGAGGAGGCATCATGCATGAGATCTATGATAGACATAGAGGCTTCTCCTCTTTTTCGTTTGCCGGTTGTTGCCTTTTCTTTCCCTTTTCTGTGGGAGTCCGACATCCTGAAAAACAGAATTCAAGGATATAATAAAAATAGGAAAACAAGGAGGCAATTAACCAAAGAAGCACATAGTGGCAAAGGAGCAGGAGAGTAAAGAATATGAGCTAAGTAAATGTGCATTAAAGATTGAATAGGAGTTAAAAGTTCGAAAAGAAGAAATCACAATCCAAAATGTAATTGAATTCATGTTAAATAGAAAAATTAACATCATGCCATGGTTAGTATGTTAAAAGAGAGTGAAAAACAGAAGAGAAGTTTTGAAAGGTTAGGTTGGTTAGTATTAAAAAAAGAGTTTAGTAAGTTAACATTAGTGAGTTAGTAAAAAGTGGTTAAAGTAAGTGGCATAATGAAAATAATCCAAGTAACAAGTATTCACAGTTAGAAGCTAGAAGTAACTCATATCCAAATAAGAAAAACAGGGTGATGATGATTCAAATAGATATAGAGAAAGCAAAAATTGGAATCAAACATAAAAAATGCAGTTTATGAACCAGGAAATCAAAAAGAATAAGAATGCTTGCCCTGGGCATTCATGAATTGGTTTGGTTAAAGCAGAGGAAAGCAGAGTTCAAAATGCCAAAACCAAAACATGAATGAAAATATTTTACAGAAATTTGGGCAGCATTCCGGCTAAAATTGGATTGTCCCGAAAAATAAACAGCAATCAAATAGTTCATATGAATCAAAATTAAAGCTGCAATTACATATAAGGAATATAAACATGAAAATTCAGTGTACAGAGCAGCAAGAAACAGGAAAGTAAAGCATATGAACATTACAATCATCACAGCAACAACAGAATAAAACAAGAAACAAGAACAGTGCAATTAAACAGACCTAAATCCACTAACCACATCCTAGGCTACCTAACAACCTAAAATCCACTACAACATGCATATCTAACTAGCCTAAATATGAACAGAAACAGAAAAAAAAGTATGAATTAACGACGAAGGATAGAAGGGTGGCGTTCGTCGAAACCTGGTAGGCGGAAGAGAAAGAGTGAGCAGAAAGGTGGCTGGGGATGGTGGTGACGGCGTCTGGTGCGGCGGCTAGCGGTGGCGTGGCGGCGCGGCTGCTGTCGGAGGAATGGAGGGAAAAGGGAGGTGTAATGGGGGTAGGGGGTAATAGGGGAAGGAAGGGGGCGTGGGTGGTGCTGGGCGGTGACGGCGGCGCGGTGGTGGTGGTGGTGGCACGGCGTGGGCAGTGGCGAAAAGGGGGGGAAGGAGAAGAAAGAAGAAGAAAGAAGGGGGAAGGAGGAAGGGGGTGGGTGACGGCGGGGTCTGGGTGGTCGGTGGCGTCTGGCGGTGGCGGTGATGGCGACTGGGTGGTGGTTGGGAGTTGGAGAAGAAGAGAGGGAGTGGAGGGGTTTGGGGGGGGGGCGCGACTGATAGGGTTCGCGTGACTGGGGGATTATAATTTGAATCCACGCGATCACGTGGGGCACGCGGTCGCGTGGTTGGGGCGAAAAGGTGGTTGACGCGATCGCGTGGGGCACGCGATCGCGTGGAGGAAAAAAGAGTGAATGACGCGATCGCCTGGGGCATGCGATCGCGTCGCTGGAATTTGTGCTAAACGCACGAATCCAACGTCGTTTCAGCGCAACTCTCTGTCTCCTTTTGGGGTGTTGTGTAATCCTATGCGACACGATCACGTCGCTCACGCGGTAGCGTGGGATTGGTATTGTGCAAGTGACGCGATCGCGTGGGTCAATTGTGCGAAACGCACAATGGCCGCACGATTCCAACCTAACTTTCTGGACGTTGGATCTTTACGCCGATCTCCAGGTCACGCGATCGCATGAGTGTTGCGGTCGCGTCGCGCACCCCTTTTTTTTATGCAGTATACAGAATGCAATGATTAATATGAATGAGATGCAAAGATTCCAGGTTCAATATAATAAAACAAAATAAAACTTGAAAACAAATAAAACTAAATAAAAATTGAAGAGGGAACGATCATACCATGGTGGGTTGTCTCCCACCTAACACTTTTAGTTAAAGTCCTTAAGTTGGACATTGGATGAGCTTCCTGTCATGGCGGCTTATGCTTAAATTCATCCAGAAATCTCCACCAATACTTGGAATGCCAATAGCCTCCGGGGTCCCAAACTAGGCAGGTGAAGCTTCTGAGCAGCTTCAAACAGATTGTCAGGCTCCCGGGGTGATGAATGTTAGCACAGATTCCAGGATCCCAAACATTGCTTTTGAATCCGCCTTCGTCTTGATCTATACTTTTCTATCCGGGCGGTTTAGAGATTAGATTCCCACCAGGATAACCAAACATTTTTCGAGATCCATCCGATTGATCATGATGCCAATTCGTGCACTTTAAGTTGAAGCGTGGAACCTTATTGAACCTTGTGCACCAGCTCTGAGTACGAGCCATATCCCGCTTACTCTTAAAGCCGCAGAGAGCTCTAAGCTGGCCATCTGTTTCAAGCAAACCATATTCAAGTGGAAAAATAAAGCTAAAGGTTAAGGATTGTACCCACTTGAAGCTTGTATTGGGTGGTAATGGCCTTGGGATAGGTGGTTCCAGTGATTCTGTGAGTTCTACACCCTTGTGCTCTTCTGTAAAATTCTCCACTTCCTTGCAAGATTCTTCAAACATATCCATGTCCTGATCAAAGCTATCTATGTCTTCCTCATCACTTAAGTCATAGACTGGAGGTTGAGAGAAATCTACCTCCGTATCATCTTCGTATTCACTTGGGGAAGATTCTTCGATCTCAGAGAATTCACTTGCGGATGCAAGTTCATTACTAGAAGAACTTGACTTGTGACTATCATCATCAAGGAAATATGCTTCTTGGGTTATTCTGTCTAGTTCTTCATGAAAGACTTGCTCTGGGGATTGCGCACAATCCTCCTTAGCATCAATTGTAACATCCTGGACAGAATGCTCCACAACTTTGGATTCCTATGGAGGTTCAGCGTCTCCTAAGTCTTCAACCAACTCTTCTTCTTCAATAATAACAGCTTCCTCTACTTGTTCCAGTACGAAGCCATGCTCTGTCTTGTCCACTGGAGTTTCTAGTATTTTCTTCATGCTACGCTCTTTGTTAGATTGTCCACATGGGGCTGTGGGATGTCCTTGAATGTTCGAACGTCTAGAAGATAATTGACTTACTGCTTGCTCCATTTGATGAAGGGTTGTTTGAAGTCTATTTACTGTTTCCTTGAGGCGAACCTCTAATTCTCGGGGTGATAGATTTGGATATGGCATAGGGGGAAGTGGTGGTGTTTGGAAGTGATTGGATTGGAACTGGGGTAAATGAGGATCATGTGGTGGCAAATGGTGAAAAGGAGCTTGTGAGTGTGGTGGTTCGAAGTTATGTTGGGAGGATGGTCTATAAGCACAGGGTGGGGCCTGTTGGTAATTATAAGGTTGTCCACCATGTCTATTTGCTTGGTATGCATTGTAGAATGGTCTTTGTCCATGATATCTTGGAGGGTGTTGTTGCCTAAAGGGTTGATCAGATCCTCTTAGCTCCATCCATCTTTGATTGCTCTGACCTTGATGCATATTCCTGTTATAACTTTCATACCTTTCAATAACATTAGAACCAAACTCAAAGCGAAAGGGGTGAGAATTCATAGTAGCTAAAAAGAAATAAAGAGGGGAAAAATAAAGACAAATAAACAAGTAAAAGAAAAATATTTACAATAACCAATAATAAGGCACACGATTGCAGTTCCCCGGCAACGGCGCCATTTTGACGTTAGGATTTTATGGTGGTAAAGAATTTCATAAAAACAGTCGCGTTGTAGATATAGTCTCTAAACCAACAGAAAACCCCTTCGTACAAACGTTTTGGTTGTCACAAGTAACAAACCCCTAAATAAATTGATAACCGAAGTATTCAAACCCCGGGTCGTCTTCTCAAGGAACTGCAGGGAAGTATGTTCTTATTATTGGTTATGGAGATTGTAAATTGGGGTTTTAAGAATGAGAAGGGAATGATTTAATCAGCAATTAAAGTAAATGAAGAACGAGTAATTTAAATGGCAAGTAAAATAAATAAATGACTGTAAATAAACTTTTGGCAAGGTATGAGAAATTAGAGGTCCTATCCTAGTTACCCTTATCAATGATGATGAGAATTGAATCTTAATTCCACTTTGTTAACCTTTACTAAGATAAAGGAAGGTCAAGGGATTAATTGGTTTGATCTTTGAATCCTATTTATTTCCTAAGAAAAGATTGGGATTATTGAAGTTCAGTTTAATTAACAAAGATAACAATTATCATTCATGTTTGAGTTTGATAACTCCTGAGTTACTGATTTCTTAACCAAGACCAAAAGGGAGAAAAGTAAATCTACTGGAATAAAAATGTCTTCAGAAGGGAATAACAATAATGTAAATAAGAGAAAGCAATATTAAACTGAAATACCTCAAATAACATTAATCCAAAAGAGTAACCTGTAACATGAATGTAGCATAAACCAAATAGGCAACATAACTAATATAAGCATTAAAGTATCTAAAAGTAAGAGATAAATATAAAGTAAAAGAACATTGAACCTGGGATCGAGAGTCACTCCTAAAACTAAGAGAAATCCTAAATCCTAATCCTAAGAGAGAAAAGAGAGAGGAGAGAACCTCTCTCTAAACTAAATCTAAATCATGAAAACTAAACTCAAGTCGTCTCTCGTCTCTCGTCTGAATGGATGCATTCCCCCACTTCATAACCTCTGGTCTATGCCTTCTGGACTTGGATTTGGGCCAAAAAGGGCTTCAGAATTCGCTGGGAGCGTCTTCTACAATTTCTGGTGCGTGGCCTCTGTCACACGTCCGCGTGGGTCACGCGGTCGCGTCATTCGGAGTTTTCCTTGTCACGCGGTCGCATCAATCATGCGGTCGCGTCATATGTGTTCTGCTTAAGGCACGCGGTCGCGTCAGTCATGCGGCCGCGTCGCTGCTTCTTCGCGCTTGGCATGCGTCCGCGTCGCCCATGCGATCGCGTGGATGCCAGTTTCTTCACAAACTTCATTTTATGCTTTCCTTCCATTTTTGTATGTTTCTTTTCCATCCTTTAAGTCATTCCTGCCTTAGAAGATCTGAAACTACTCAACACACAAATCACGGCATCGAATGGAAATAAAGGTAATTTAAAATAATTAATTTTAAAGCATAGGAAACATGTTCTTCACATACATCACATAATAAGGAAGGGAAAGTAAAACCATGCAATTAATATGAATAAGTGGGTGAAGGATTGAATAAATCACTCAGATTAAGCACAAAATATATCATAAAATATGGGTTTATCAAAAAGCTAACATGTCCTTGTGATTTCTCTTAATTGCAAGTTCCATTGACAGTGTAAAGCATTAAGATTATGAGACAAATATGTGTCCAAAGCATTAATTTAAAATAAGAGTCAATACAGAAAATAACTTATCATTTTGTGAGTGCAGTATAGGAGATGCCAACATATAGAACTAAAAGTTTAGTGAATAGACCTGTATGAAGCTAAAGGCATGTCAATAAATGCACATTTGATCTAATTTGACAGCACTTGAGGTGAATGCACACAAGATGGCATGCACCAGTGCAACCTGACATGGACAAATATGGAGGTCATCCCAGATGAAATACAAAAGAGTCACTGTGATATTGATAATTGGTTTAGTGTGAAGTAATGTAATGACTTCCCAAAAAATAGCAAGTGTCTAGTCTCCAAAATAAGGATAAAGTGCATACAAAAGCAAGTAATAAACAAAACTCTAAAAGTTCAAAAATTGAAGATTGCAGACACATTAAAATCACAAAAGTTCACATAAGAAATGCAAGACTAAGTTTCAAAGATCTCCTTCAAGCGAGTAACTTCAGCTTGGAAAGCGGTTTGGAAGTTTTTGGCTTCTTTGGCAGCTTCCTGTGAGGAGAGCATCTTCTCTTCAAGTAACTGTAAGGTTGCATTGCTACTGTCAAGCATGCTACTTGCTTTGGCAAATTGAGCCTCATTCTTTATCAAAGCACCATCCAGCCTATTTTTTACTCCTCTCTTGACAGTCAGTTGTTGTTCCAAGTCTCGAATCTCCTCAGATAGCTCATGAGCCTAATCTTTAGCTTTTGCAATATGGGCAGCCAGGGTAGCTTTGGCAGTCTCAAAAGAGGAGGTGTCTTGTTTCAACTTAGAAAGAGATTCAGTTAATTGTTGATATGAT
This sequence comes from Arachis hypogaea, assembly GCF_003086295.3. Lineage (NCBI taxonomy): Eukaryota > Viridiplantae > Streptophyta > Magnoliopsida > Fabales > Fabaceae > Arachis > Arachis hypogaea. The sequence continues at coordinate 117,287,362 of NC_092055.1, read as the reverse complement.
GAGATAGCTGCTTGAGAATCCGGAAATTTGGCATAAAGGTCCTCATAAACCTTCTGCAAGTGAGCCAACAAAGGATCAATAGTCTCAGGATGTGGTGTAGTTGAAAAAGTTTGCAGAATATCAGAAAGCTGAGCCTTAAACTGCGGATCGGTAGCAAGTGACAAAACAGGCTTGGATAGAATGACACTGAGTTGTTGGCCCAATGGAAGCAAGATGGAATTGTCGACAATCTTGGTTGTGGGAGGTGTAGCATGGGGCTGCTCTGTTGTAAGGTGACTTTGAATGGTGGAACAAGATTCAACTATGGCCTTCTGTGTATCCATGCTACATGCATATGCTTCATTTAGACTTTCTAAATCAGCCAGTAAATCATTCACCACATTATGGGTCTGAGCATGAATGAAAGTGATTGGTATTTGTTTTTCTGACCGCTCATTTGGGGGGATTTCAGAATTTTGAAGCTAGACAAAAATGCAAAAGCAAGTGTTAACATAAAAACTAAAAAAGATACAAGGAATAGATACTAATAATCAGGCTAAATGACATGTCATACCTTATTGGCATTGGCTTTAGGTGTAGGCTTATCAGATGTGGCAGCCATCATATTTTCAGTACTAGGAACAATTAAAGAAATGGTAGGAGCCACAGTAGCCTAAAGCAAGAAGTGAAATGAGGACAAAGGTAATTAACGAGATTTAAAAAAAAATCAACATGAGAGATATCATCATCATGTAAGTTCTTCAAGATAATGATATTTTAATACGGAGGATGTGAAAATATATAAAATACCTGAGAAGCAAGTTGACCACTAGGGCTAAGAGCATCGACATCATCTTCCGAAGAGAACTTACTCACTGATTTATCACTAGACGAGGTGTTCTCATTTTTCCCTTCATTGTGCTGAGAGATTACCGGTCCATCAAGATTGTCATTGGATGTATTTGATGTGTCATCCTTATCATCACTATTTGAAGATGTTGACACTTCAATTGGTTCAAGTCTTCTTTTTACCCGGCGACTTGAGTAATTAAAATTGAATTTCTTGAGTAATTAAAATTGAATTTTTTTTCCTATAAGCCTACCAGAAGACTTTCTCAAAGGAAGATTGGCAGCAAGTGGGGTAGTTGTTTTCTCTGTAACAACAACAACAACAATAATAATAATAATAATAATAATAATAATAATAATAATAATAATAATAATAATAATAATAATAATAATAATAATAATAATAATAAAGGATGAACTTTCGACAAATTTGTGCCAAGAAAATGAACTATCCCTTTTATCCTTTTTTGGAGCAAAATGGACAGAAATATATATATATATATATATATATATATATATATATATATATATATATATATATATATTTTTTTTTTTCTTTTTTCCTACCTCTTCTTTCATAGTTAAAAATAGAAAAAAGACAGCAACATAGTAGAATTGAAGAATAGGGTTCAACAGTCAAATCATAATTTGAATCAAAGAATATGAAAGAAAAAAGGAAAATACTCTTCAGAGTAAGATTCTGGTACTCATAGTCATGAATAACACAAGGGATATTTTGCATGCCATTTTTGAGGTTAGGGTTCTTCTCAATCAACAATGGAAAAGAGAAAGATAAAGATGAGGCTAGCAGTGAAACCTTATCTGGAATATTAGAAGAATTAGGAATAATCAAACCCTTGTGAACGGAGAAAGCCCACCCATCGTAGTAGATGAAATTTGGGAGAGTGGGAGGCACAGAGTTGAAGAAGAAACCTTTTGATGTTCAAACACTAACGTATTCTCTCTCACAAGCATTACAAGAAGATAAGAGTACTGAACTATTTTACTTTTTGTTTAGCCAAAATAAAAATAAATAAATAAATAAAAACAAAGAAAAGAGAAAGAGTACGGTACTCTTGTGTGCTTTCTAAGTGATGTCTCAAAATTTCATTCTTATCAACACGTATTGTTATTATTTAGGGATAAGTACTTTTTTCGTCTCCAAGGTTTGGGGTCAAAATCAATTTCGTCCCTAATCTTTTTTTGTTATTAAAATCATCCTCAAAGTTACAAAACGTTATAAAATCGTCCTTTTCTATTTTTTTAGACCAAATTACCCTTAACTATTAATAAAAATAATATTAAAAAAAATAAAACCCCACCCCACCCATACCCAGCATCTCTTCGTCTCTCCCCTCACCCCAAACCCACCCCCAATTTCCCTTCCTCCTACTCTCTGACTCTCCACCCCAAATCCCATCACATCCCATCATCATCATCAGTTCCCACCTTTCATCTTCTTCTTCTCATATCTTCTTTCTTCTTCATCTTCTTCTTCTTCTCATTCACAACAACAACCCTTCATCTTCTTCTTCATCTTCTTCGTCTTCACTTCCATGCGGTGCAGAGAATATCAAGCCCGTTCACTGTTGGAGCGGCCATAGCCTAGGATGCAGATCTTCTGGAAGAGCCAACCGGTGTCGGAGCCAGATCCGTGGGTTATGAAGATGGTGGCGGTGGGTCCCTTCTCCTCTACTTCTTCGCTCCCTTCGATTCCTCCCTCCGCACATGCTTCTCTTGCTTCGTTCCCATCCATCACCTTCGAGCTCTATCACCCACAGCTGCGACAGTGTCAGCGCCAGCAGCAGTAGGAGAAATTTTTTTATTTTTGTCACTTCCTTCCTCTTTTCGTTCTTCCTTTTTTAATTTTTTTTTAATTTTTGAAGAACATAAAAAATTTCTATTATTACTTATTTTGATCTGAAGTTGTAGCTGATGATGATTGTTGAATTGTTAAATCTAAAGTTTCTATTGATTTATTTTATGGTTGTTATTGAATTGGTTGAAAATGCTGAATTTGTTGTTGCTGTTGTTTTTGTTTTTGTGGTTGTGGTTGTTGTTGCTGAATTGGCTGAAGGGGGAGGGTGTTTTGTTTAAGTTTGAGAAAAAGAATTGGGGTTTGGAAAATGGAAAGTTCGAAGAGGAGTAGGAGGAAGGGATGGGGAGGGAACAGGGAACAAGGGAGTAGGGCGGCGGGGGATTGGAGTTCGAATAAGTAGGGCAGCAAAAACAGAGAGGAAAAAAATTGAAGTTGGAATTGGAGTTGGGGTTTTGAAGAGAGGGGCATGAGGGGTTACGGGAGTGGGGTGAGGGGGTGGGGGGTTACGGTGAGGGGTGTGGGGGTGAGGGAGTAGGGTGAGGGGTGGGGGTTAGTTTTGTTTTAATTTTTTAATTATTTTTATTATTTAATAAGGGTAATTTGGTAAAAAAAATAAAATTGAAGTAGAAAAGGACGATTTTATAACGTTTTGTAACGTTGAGGATGATTTTAATAACAAAAAAAGTCGAGGATGATTTTGATTTTGACCTCAAACCTTAGGAACGAAAAAATTAAAGTACTTATCCCTATTATTTATATACATAAAAGAAGTATATATATATATATATATATATATATATATATAATACAAAAAAGACATATACATATAAAAAAATAAATAAATAAATAAATAAATAAAATAAAGATAAAAAAATAAATAAACATACGTTTGTATATACTTCTTTTATTATTATAAACAACAAAATTTTTCACTTTCAATCACTGTATGACTTCAAGTGAAAAATTTTGGGGGGCATTGTATTAGATAAAATATAATTTTTACAAAAAAATTATAAAAAGAAATAATTAGTTACATGGTGATGTCTCCATATATAATATTTATATCTATTTTGAATTAAATTAGATCATTTGACAGTTGGTTATCTATTTAATTTTTGAAATTAACATCAAGCAAGAAGTACGGGAACAGTTACGGACAATTCAAATTTTCCGCAAGTAGTGTACAAATGGTAACTGTAGGTTAGTCTATAAATAAAGCTTTAGGAGCACATTGTAGGCAGTTCATTTCTTCTTGAAAAACACTTAAAAATCCAAAACGCTCTCAGCCTCTTGGTATCACAGAGTAAAATTGAGAATCTTAAGTAATTCCTCTGAACTCAAACACTTGTACTTTGCTTTTTTCCAGTTTTTATTAATAAAATTCATCTACTTTTACGTCTTCTTCTCTTTTACGTTCATGTTTCTTCTTTCATCTTCTTTTTAATTTTCTGTTTGTTTCAATTTCTGCAATTTACTTCGCCACCGGCATCTTGCATTTATATGTTTATTTGTTACTTTTATTCCTTTTAATTTTATTTGACGTTACAATTGCGATATTGATATACCCACATTTTTTTTAAACATTAACAAAATTTTGAGTAAAACAATAAGAATTCAAATTAGCTTGATATAATTTATAGCCACATTTTACTCTTCCCACCATATTCCACCTTGAGAGAGTAATCTCACACTACAAATGACAAGGTTCAAAACTATGGACATAGGACACCACACGATATGAGACACGCCGATACACGAATTTTAAAATTTTATAAGACACACGGGCACGTATATATATATATATATATATATATATATATATATATATATATATATATATATATATATAATATAAAGTATTTTTTAGATAAATTGTAATGATATTTTGATAATTTATTGATATTAAAACATAAATTAATTTCTTAATTATTTTTAATGTCTTATTTTAATTATATATAAAATATTTAAAATATTTTTTATTTTAATAAATAATAATATATACTATTTCTAAATTTATTTCAAGGATACATGCTAATAATAAGGCTGGACACACTGACACATGATGGTATTTAGGTGTGTTCAAGTGTGTGCGGAAAAGAATTTTTTATTTTTATTAAGACACGGTTGGACACAGCAAACACATGTGTCTGACGAATGTCGATGAGTTTCGCATCCGAAATGTGTCTGATATGAAGACATGACAACTTAGCGAAATGTCCGTGTTTCACAAATCTTTACCAATAAATTTTATTCTCTTTTGTGTTTTTTTCTTCTGTAGTATACAAGAACTAAAAAATCATCACTAGCCATTGTGAGTGTCACTCTTATGAAGAACAAACTTTTTGATTTTATTTATATAGGACATACTTGTAGCAATATCGAATTAAGTAAATTCGAAATACTAATTTAAAAATCCTACCTAGTAATTCGAATCAATTAGGCTTGATTTACCTTTCACACAACATCCTTAGTAAATCAAAATAAGTTGTATCTGATATACTAGTGGATACCTTCCCCTATAAATCGAACTCATTTGATTCGATTTACCATTGTTGCGTGTTGTTAGAGGCTTATGGCTAGTAAATCAAATCTATGCGTGTCGATTTACTATGTCAAAAACATTAGACATACTAAATTAAATCTAATTGATTCCATTTATATTGAAAAAGTGTAAATTGAATTTAATTTATTGAATTTACATAAAGTCAAACGAGACATGCATGTAACCATATTCAGTTTAGAATATCCGTATAATTTTGATCGTTATTCAATTTATCTATGTAAATTACCCCATTCCTTCCTTTTGGTGGTTTTTTTTTTTTTTTTTTACATTATTGTTCATTACATTATGCTATATGAAATTCGAGCTAAAGATTATTTTACTATTATACCATTTTCTTTCCCTCAAGTGAAAATAAAACATCTAATGGAGTAGTTTAGAAATCTATATATGAAATTTTTAGGTTTAATTATTTTCTTAGTCTCTAATTTCATCAAATTTACAATTAGATTTTTATACTTTTTTTTCAATTAGGTCTCTACACTTTTTTTTTATTTTGTAATTAGGTCTTTTCATGTTAAGAACGTTATAATTAATGAAATATTTCTCATTAAAAATACGTAGTCAAAAATATAATTAGATTTTTAATTGTGAATACTTTCAATTTGTGGATAAATATTCAGTTAATTCTTAACATTTTAACACTAAAAATGACTTAATTAATTACAGAATTAAAAATAATACAAAGACTCAATTGAAAAAAAATAAAGATCTAATTATAAATTTAGTAAAATTATAGAAAATAACAGAATAATTAAACCAAAATTTTATTATTCAAATATTTAGAATAACTTTTCTACATTCATACCCAGTCATTTTGAAATTTAGAGGAGTGCCATATTATGGTGATTTATAAATTATGATTGTCATTTACTAGGATTTGTCCTTTTTAAAATTTTTATTGGTTGATGACAAAATTGTGATTGCAAAAAAAATATGTCTTTTTTGTAAATAAAGTAAGTATTATTAATATAGCTTGCCTCCATTTCTAAATGTTTGTTGTTTTATTAGGACTTAATTCCTAATTATGTTCTTAAAATTTAAAGTATCATTATTATTTTTTAAAATATTTTATTTTATTATATTTTTAAATTAAGACTTTTTTCTACAAATATTTATTATTATTATTATTATTGTTATTTTTGTTGTTGTTGTTATTGTTGTTGTTGTTGCTCTTTTGATCATATTAGAAGAAATGAATATTTTTAGAAAAAAAATAATTTAATTTTGACTGTAAAACTAAAATATCATAAAATAAGATGTGTAATAATAAAAATTGTACGTTTTAAATGTTAAATATAAAATTAAAATTAGTCCTAAAAAAATCATTATATAATTTAAAAAATTTTGAGAATAAATTAAATGATTTAGCTAATATATACTTTGGGCATATAATAAGATTACTATTAATAAAAAATTTAAATTTTTTTTAATAAATACAAAATAAATACATTAAAAATTTAAAACATGTGCTTTTAAGATATAAAATAAATAAATCTTAAATTAAATTATTAAAATATTCTAAATTTTTCTTGGTAACTCAAACATGTAATTATGAGAATAGGGTTTTGCTAAGAGCACCATGGTTATTTATATTGAATTTTTTATAGTTTTTTATGTTTTCTAATATAATAACAAAAATATTTGATAACAAAAAAATATTAACAAAAAATAATCATAATTTATTTTATTTAATATTTATTAATTGTTACAACAATTAATAAATATTAAATAAGACAAATTTTGACTTTTTTTTTATCTTTCTAGCATTACCAAATTTAGAGATTGGTAGTGTGAAAAAATAAATATCAAACACTTTTAGGGTAAAACATCTAAACAAAATAAATGAAAACTAATATTACGTGATAGTCCTAGATGATATAATGTTACATGCATGCCTTGTTTGTGTTTATATGTAAATCGAATTTGTTAGACTCGATTTAGGTCATATCAAGGTAAATTGAATCAATATGATTCGATTTAGTAGGGTTAGGTAAAAATCGAGTTAGTTAGGTTAAATAGGTGACATGACTAGCACATAGTAATTTGAAACAATGGATTTCAAATTACATCCATAGTAAATCGAAACAAGTGGTTTCGATTTACATCACCTACTAAATCAAATAGAGTTGCTTCGATTTATATGTGTTGGCGAGCATAGGTAAATAGATTCGATTTACTAACATTACACCTATATATAAAACTCAAATTCAGTTGCTTCAAATTATAATTCACAATCTCCCTCCCCACCCATACGCACCTTAGAGAGAAAATTTTGACAATAACACCACAAGATTCAAAACTGCTAACATGGAGGACAACTAGGATCGTATTTATCGGTTGGACGGGTTTGTCCATATTGCTAGTATCATCAATGAAGAGATTAGTGAATAAACTTTTTTTAAAGATAGATTAAAAATGTTATTAATATTAAGCTGCTTAGAGTATTTCTTTATAAACATTAGTTAGAAATTAAAATTTTTAAACTACAAATGACAGTTAGAGTAGTGATTATAAATATCTATTTATTAGAGTAGTGACTAGAGAGTCTCTTAGAATTTGTAAGGTATACATGTTCTAAGTTATAAATATTAAGTTAAGTAGTGAAAATTAATTTAGTTAGGATTTAAATTAAGGGTAAATAATAATAGTAATTGACAATTGTGGTATGTCTTACATTAATTATTTTTGTTGGAATTTTTCGCATTAGGTCCTTGTAGATTTAGGTTGGAAGTGTCTTTTTTAACTTGTAAGATTGTTTGTTTTGATTTAGAGAATTTTTTTCGATCAGGACATATTATTTAATATTCCTTTAGTGAACTTTTTTCTTATAATTCTTAGAAAGAATTTTTTATTGTTTTGTAGCCCACCAATGGGTCACCAGCATGCGAAGGGAGCATGGTATGTCCTCAGATGATAGGATCGTACCATATTTACATATGGCTGGTTTATACCATCTTACGAGACTACACGAGACCTGGTTTAGATTGGATGAGCCATTAGTGAGTGTATTTATAGAGAGATGGCATCTAGAGACGCATACTATTCGAGGAGTGCATGATTACGTTGCAGGATGCAGCGTACTAGCTAGGACTGTCGATCGATGGTGAATACGTCAATGGATGTCTGACAAACTTTGAGAGATACATCGACGGTGCCTGTCCATCTTGAGCTTGGTTTGAGGAATTGTTGGGTGTCTTACCTCCTTCAAACTGCATCGATAAGTTCGCTATGAAATGTACTTGGAAGCAGGAGACATTCAGTGAGCTGCTCCAAGACGCGGACGAGGATACGGTGAGGAGGTATGCAAGAGCATACATCATGATGTTGTTATCGACTCAGCTTTTCAGTGACATGTCTGGTACACGTCTTCACATCTGTTGGCTACCGTACATAGCCAGGCTAGAAGACGTGGGTAGATACACTTTGGAATCAGCTGCTCTTTCATAGCTCTACCGGTGCATGTGCCGTGTGGCTTATAAGAATGTGGTAAAGTTGGCCGGTCCGTTGCAGCTCCTTCAATCATAAATCTTCTGGTGGTTCCCTAGTTTTAGGCATGATAGGTTAGATGCCTTTCATTGGTCATTGGCATTGAGGTAATTTATGTTTATGGTTGTTATGTGCGTTAATATTTTTTCGGTTTATGGTCGTTGTTGATAACATGTCTTGGGTCACAGGTGGTTAGGTTTTCAGCCAACGTTGAACGAGAAGGGACCTCGAGTTGTGCATTACAAGCTCAGGATAGATTTAATTCGGGTTGGGAATGTGAGTGTTAACCTTTCATACTTTTTATTCTTCAGTTATTTTGTCTTTTTACTGTTTACAATAACATGAGAAAACCATTTCTCTTTGCAGTTTGCGTGGATGTCATATAGCTCGCCGGATGTCGTTCAGGTTGTGCATCCCGAGATACTAGGTCCACATCATATGTCGTTATGGAGGTCTATGACGGCATTGATCTACTTTGCTGTCATAAAGTGCCATCAGGTGGATCGGGTGCTACCATAGCTTGGTAGAGTACAGCATCGACCGCGAGCTACACTCAACATCAATTTCTTGATGTCGAAGGATGGCAAAGGCAGCAAGCTATAATTTCTCTCTACCTTACAGAGTTGGCACATTCATTGGACCAACAGGGTGCAGCATGTGTTACGATTTGATGCTGTTCTAAATCCAGGCCCGTCACATGCGTACTTAGAGTAGTGGCATCATCATCATCATCATCATGCAGTGCATCTTCGACACCATCTGGTGCTCCACCCTCCCTGGAAATCGGGATCATAACAAGAGTACCGACCATCGCAATAGCAAGCTCACCAAAGGGTCGATTATCACCTATTTTTCTGTCACAATCACGGTTTAGATCAGCTGCGAAGGACAGAGATGCAACCAAAACTGCCTCAAGTGCAATCATAGTCACAGATGATGAAGAACCAACAAGCATTGAACTAGAGGCGGTTGGCATTGCAACAGATTGGGAATTACGGTTCGATCCTCCTGAACTACAGAGCACGTCTACAAGCTTGGCAAATAGCTCAGGGGTCCTCACCTCGAAAAACTAACGATGACAGTATAACAAAACTTGCAAATCTTTGTCACTGTCTATAACGGAGGAATCGTACTTCACACCATCATGTAAAACAGAAATTGGAATTCTATAGAATAACTTCTCTACCCGTTTGATGCCATTCAGTCCTAGTTTTTGGATTATAGTATTCTGAAACTCGTAGAAGATTTGATAAAAAAAACACTTAACGGATCCTTATTAGTAAATTTTATTCTAGATCGTGTTTTTTTCTTAATCGATCTTCTATAGTACACAAAAACTAAAAAACTATCATCACTAGTCATTGTGAGTCCCACTATAATGAGGATTTCACAATTAGCTCCTATTTATATGCGTAGCTATTATAGTAAATCAAATTAATGTAACTCGATTTATAAAATTTGCATATATATATATATATATATATATATATATATATATATATATATATATATATATATATATCGAATCAATGAGCTTCGATTTATATATGTGACACCACATGCAAATAAATCAAATGTACTTGATTCGATTTACACATGCAAAATTCTATTCACATAAATCAAAATTCTATTCACATAAATCGAATTCATTAATATCGATGTATGTGTTCCACTGCTAAAATTCGATTTATATAGTGTATGGCTAAATCGAACTATGTTAATTCGATTTACATGAAAAAAGGTTAAATCGAGTTGATTTGCTTCGATTTATATAATTTTATTGTCAAAATTGGACATATATGTAACGTTATATCTTTTAGAACTATCATATAATATCGATTTTCATTTAGTCTGTTTAGATATTTTACCCTCACTTTTAAAGTAAAATAATAAAACTCACGTATAATAAAAATGATAAAATTAATGATTAATTTTTCACTCTAGATAATCTTTTTTCCTAGCACGATGATATAAAAGATTTATTTTCGATATTTAGTTTCATAATGAGGAACGCAAATTTGTCAATTTGAAATATATTTGATTCTCTAAAATGTCTAACATTTGGAAATATTTCTTGTGGGTTTATCCATATTTAGTTGCAGAAATAAAATCAAGTCATAATATTTTTATAATTAAAAAAAATTAATTTTCATGTATAAAATAATTTTACATAAATATATCTAATTATTTAGTCAATTTGCCATATCATTAGAAATAAATAATTTTAAATTTACTATTTAAAAAATTCTAAGTATATAAATTTAATTAAAAGATCGTATAAATTTTTTTATTTTATTTTATCGATAAATTAAAATTAAACTAATAAAAAAAATAGACAGTTAATCATACAAAAACTTTTGTTAACAATTTTAATATATAAAAGATGATTACTTCATGAATGTATCAACACATAAACAAATAAATTATCATTTATATATTTTTATTGAATTCGAATGAAATCTAAGAAATGCTATAAAATATGGACATTTTGCTGAATTATTCTATCTGTGTATTGAACGCATTTTGGATACGACACTTATTAATATTTATTCAATATGTATGTGTATTTTCTATATCCAACTTTATCTTAATAAAAATTATTTTTTTTTTAAATATATTTAAACACATCTAAATATTATCATATATTAGTATATTTAGTCATAGTCTTAATATGTATTCTTGAGTTTAAAAATAATTTTTGTTATTATTTATTAAAATAAAAATATTTTAAATATTTTATATAATTAATTTATAATTTAATATTAATAAAATATAAAAAATTATTATAATTTATCCAAAAATAATATATATATATTACCTACATATTTTATAAAAATTTAAAATTTATATATATGTGTATTTTACTATTTTATATTGTATCGTGTCTTGTGTGTATGTATGTATCGTGACAAAAATGTTTAGAAAAACCTGTCTATTGGCTTTCGGATTGCCCTGTATTTTAAAACCACCAGAATAAAATTGATAACATCACATAAAACAAGGTAGGGCCAGACTGAATAGTAATGTGAAGAAAGAAAAGTTCTGACAAATCAGCAGTAACCCCATCAAAGACAGCCAAACAAGTAGCATGTCGTGATTTGGGTTATTCATTCTCAAATTTCTCCCCTGAAAAAGTATTTTTTTTTTTTTATAAAAAAAAAAAGCAATGCTACAGACCCATCAAATCAAATTATGAATTATTTGGTACACTTCAGTGTTTATCAATTTAGGGCATCACTTCATTGTCCTTGGTTCGTTTATCCTGATCCATTCAAAAGGCTCGGTACTGTTAACTTGAATTCAGAATTACACTTCAACCCCCTTTCTATTTTTTTTTTTATTTTTCACAGATATTTTTCAATTTGACAGTCTAAAAAAGGCTAATTCTTTACCTTCGAGTTTTATTTAAAAACTTACCGATAACCAATTAATCGTTACGTACACGGAAAAATTCAACTTTCGGATACTTTCTTAAACAGACAAATAAATTATTCACTCAACTAACCCAATTGCACTTCAACCTTTCATTTTGCAATCCAAAGGTAGAAAATATTGGACCATTACTCATGGTCCGGCACAAACTAACCATATTCTTCTATGTATAAATGAAATTCCTCAACAGAATGTGACTACGAATCTAATCTAACAAAAAATTAATAACAGGCATTTGAAATTAAGAGATCTACCATGTGTACATGTTACTAAAAACTTAAAAAGGATAACAGAAACAGGATTTGTCACTAAATATGACACTTCCCTAAAATGTAAGACAGCAGTAGCTTATAAAGTATTAACCGTCTCAATCTCGTCAATGACGGCATTGACAATTAGAGAACTCACACGATATTGAGTAATGAGCTGCCTCTTCAAATTGAGAATTTGCAACGATCATACTGACTGATATAAAAGAACACAGCCTTAGTGGCGTTCTTATTGTGATAACTTTGTTTCGTATACTCTACTAAGTAGTAAGTACATTCTGATGAACCTCTTCCTGGCTGCTGCTAACAAATGAATCTAAACAAAGAAATACACAATGTGAGATCATATATAACAATTTTTATGGCTAATTGTAATTTTGTATCTATGAATATTTTCATCCCGTTCTAATTTCCAAATCAAACATACTCTATATAATATCTATGAATATTTCCAGTATAAAAATGTGATGTGCACAACAAAAATCAGTCACTATTTATATAAATACATGTGTTATTTAATTTATTTTTAATTTATATTCTATATTTTAACATATATTTTATACAAATAACTGACTGATTTTTTATATATGTATAATATAGTTGTTTCGGGATATATGAAAGGGGAAATTGTGTGTAATAATTGCATGTAAATCACATTTTCCCCATCATACTCACCAAAAATGGTCTTCTTTTAAGTCAAGAAAGCTAGGTACAAAGCAATTGCATTCATCCTAGTATACTAAGCTCCAAATTGTTTGTTGACAAGGTTCACCAACTTCAACGCTCTAGAAAACTTTTGGTTAGACTATATAAAGTTGATCAAGGGCTAGGCCTAATTAAGTATACGTTTAGTCCTCAATATTTAATTTGGTGTCTTAATGAAAAGTGGTCTATATATGATGTTTTTACTAGTATATTCAATATGATTATATTCTACCGAGAAATAAATAGTATTATCCTTTTTCTGGGTTGGTTTAGTGGTTTACATAGATAGTAGCTATTAATTTGCACAATTTGATACCCTGACAAGGTTAGAGGAGAGAACACAAAATTGAGAAAGCTTTTATATACATATATAATAGCACTATTTATCACATATGACATTACACAAAAGCAAACATAATGACAATTTAAATTTTAATATACTCACTAGGAGCTTCAAAGAAGATTCAGTTGAAACCATTGCCCGTCCAGAAAAATTTCCCCGGAATCTCGTACCTATCAATTGGAGCTTAAAACAGAAGCCAAAATATATAAACAGATATTAGCATGAAAAAAGAATGAACTCTCACAAACCATACACACAATCAAATGATTCAACAAAGATGTTGATAAGACAGATGAAATAAATTCAAAACATGAACATAGTAATAACTAATAAGTTTGGATTCATATTAACACCACATGAGCTATTCACCACACAACAAAGAACACCCCCCACCACCAAAAAAAAGACACTGTTGAGTTGATGCCTTAAAAAGCTTTAAACTTAGAAAGAAGTTGTTATTATTATTATAAAAATTTTAATTCAACACAGAATTCCTGAAATAATAATGAAAACTTTCAAGCCAATCCGCCAGGTAACTTACCCCTTTTCCAACACGGCAACCCGTTCCACCATCTACGATATTAGCTTTCAAACCGTCATCTTGCTGGTGGGAGTGTATATATTGTCTCCATCAAAGGTCGGTTCAAAAGGAGAAAAATTAAGTGGATGCAATTTTGGAGGGACCTGTTGGCTGATCAACAGCTATCACTGAATACATAAATAAATATTTAATTAATTTTAGTTGGATTCACAGTCCTTCAAATAGTAATGTTATATGATTATCTTTGTAAACACCACTTTTGTATACTTTGTGTTTTTTAATATTAAAAGTAATTGAAAGAAGCAAGAACATAAAGTTTGTCTTTCTATGATCTACAAAAAATATATATATAAAAAAAAAAGTTTTATTTTAACAAAATCCAGAACAAAATGTTCCGATGAATGTTTAACTGGAATTAATAGAATGATTGCTTGATTAAGATGCAACCCAGTTCTAATAGAATGAAGAGCAATTACTAGATTGAATAGTATCCATTGCTAGAAATATAAATTTAATCTCCATTCATGCTTCAGAATAATGATTTCAGAAGGTGCATTTCTCCAACAAAGCCCTATTTAATCTCTTTACTGTCTTTTTGCTGGTGGGAGTGCATATATTGTCTCCACCGAAAGATGATAATAATATATGTGAAAAGAATCCCTGAAAAAATATGGATAAATCTCCATAAAAATAATTTTTGAAGAAGACTTTGAACAACATAAATAAGGTAAATAAAGTAAATTTATATATACGTATCATCACTAAAAGTTTTAAAGTTTTCTTTCTTATACTTTCACTTTAGTAATCTTATCAACAAAAAAAAAAACATTTAATTTTCACAAAACTAAAAACGAACGAAAAGATGGTAACGAAAACACATCACTAATTTGCTGAGCCAAAATCCTTCTATAAGGATAAAGTTTCCTAGGAACATAAAATCACAAAGTTAAACTAATTGAATTCATGGTTAAACAATCAGCTCTCTAGGAAGAAATGCTGCCGGAAGAAATAAGCATATAGATTATTTATTGGATGAAAGAACTAGTTGGTATACTGTAGTTTCATTTTGATTTAAAGAATAGGAAGCATTTCAAGAATTTCAAAAATATTTGTGTTGCAATAGTTTTAGTCAGTGATATAATCATAAAATATAAAAAACATTTTGAGTGTACTACAGAATTAAGTGTTCTAATAATTTTAGCCTTTGATCCTAATTATAAAATTAATCTTGGCCATTGATCTTAATCATATATATATATATATATATAAAATGTTTAATGACAAAAAAATTAACCAAAAATAACTAAAACTTGTCTTATTCAAGATTTATTAATTTTAACAATAATTAATAATTTTACATTAATTGTTAAAATTAACAAATATTAAATAAGAGAAATTTGAGTTTTTTTTTTTTTTTTGTCTCCTTAACATTGTTGTTATATATATAAATATATCATGATTTCGATCAATAGTTAAAACTACTAGAACACTTAATTTCATAATGCACTTAAAATGCTTTGTAAAATATATACATAATTGAGATCATTAACTAAAATTATTGAATATTTGAAAATTTTCCTAAAGCATACTATGGAGATTGCTAATGCTCGATTCCTTATCCAAGACATTGATTTCACATTGGTATAATGATTCTTGTTTTCCAACATTTTAACATGCTTATGGGTCGGACAGCACGTTATCTCTACAAGGAAGAAGTGTACGAACAATCCAAGTCTTTGCCCATATTTATCATCTGCATCAAAGAAGAAAAAGTACAGGCCGGCTGCAGCTTTTGTATGCATAAAAATCAATCAATATCAAGAGAAATCCCAATAAGTTTACTCGGCCAGCATTATTATTGTTACATCATATCACAATACACCAGAGAGGGAAAAAAAAAACTGAACTTCCAAAACCATATTTATTGCTCCTTGAATTGATGATTAAAAGGATGCTCATATAGTCAAACAATTTGGTCAGTCACAGACACAAAACAAGCAACTGTAGAGTTAGGTAGATAGGGTTTATCAGATCATAAACCACCAAAAATATTTCAAAAAAGAAAAGGATAAACTAAAACAAAAAAAAGCAATAAATATTAAGAACAGAAAAGAAACACCCCTTTTGAAATTCTTATTGTCCAAGAATATAATGAAACCAGAATCTATGCATCATAACGTTGAGTTGCAGGAAAGAACAAACACATAGCCAACAAGAAGAAAGTTAGAAACAGTAACAGTTACCGAGTAAAGGAACCACTGGCATGCACAAGATCTAGCAAAAAAAATACATGGAAAGGGACGAAATCAGCATAATTGTGATGTCCATTGAAGCAAGGAGAAAAAATTGGTGAGGACCATGCTATGTGACGTGAAATGGCTCCATGCTATGTACTGCTATATATCAAAGTTATTAAAAAACAAGATAAAAGGGGAAATGTTAGTATAAATATATTTATTAATATTAATTTTAAAATGTTGGGGGTTCGTTGATCCTGGCAAGCAAATAGGGCTATTGCATCAAAAGTCACGCTTTTCCGTTTGATAACAACAAAGATAATTTATAAAAATTACTAATGGAACCACGAGCAATGATTAAAATAACAAAATTGAAAGACACAGTAAAGAGATAAAAATAAAAACAAGGGCTAAAGAAAGAAACAAACAAAAGCTTCTTCCTTTTTTTCACTGTTTGATAATGATATAACCTGGCGCAGTAGTCAGTGATGGTCGCTGGTCTGCTTGCTCCGCCAAAATGTCGAGAGAGAAAGAAAGAGAGGGTTAGATTTTGGGTTTGGGGGTTTGGAACGAAGCAGAGCCAGATGCAGATGCAGATCACACGAGCGGTGATTTTCATTTTTTCCGGCACTGGAAGCTGACAGAAGGAGAAGTGAGCACGCAAGAGCAACGGTATAGAATTATAACGAGTGCTTCTGTGTGCTCACTCTCTTCTGTCAATTTCTATGTTCCAAGAGAAAATAAATAATCAAGAGCCCAGGCTGCAAAACATGCCCAAATTTGGAAACCCTCACACAAAGAATATACATAACATCTGTTCTATTACTTTCATTATCGAAACAGATCTGAAGCATTAACCGATAAGAATAGAAGAAAACGAAAATGTCCATGATCCACACAGCGTATTCTTATTTTAAGAGACAATTATTAGAAGATTTCAGAAATTAGGGTTTCCTGCATAAACAGGAACAAAAAAGGAGGAAGAAAGCAGGGATTAAGAAGGAGAAAGGAAAGATGAAAAGACAAGAACCACAGACTCCAAAGTCCAACCGTATTCCCTCTCTCTATTCTCTCTCTTCATTCATTGTGAGGATGGAGGAGGTGGTGGTGGCCTTGGTGGTTAGGCATGCAACACGTAGTGATGCAGCGGCGATGACACGTAGCGAGATCGGTTCAGATTCAGAAGTTACGGTTACAGAGGAGAGAGTGCGGCGAGGGATGATAGAAGTGAGTGAGTGAATGAGTGGTGTGTGTGTGTGGGGCTGAGACGAGACGAGACCCGTTCCAACCAACAAACCCAAAGAAAAAATGTGAAATGTGAAACGGGGAGATGGATTGCAGCCTTTTGCGTCAATTGAGACCCTTAAATAGTTAAATGCGCTTAATTAATCTTCTAAATGCTTTTCTTTCTTCGCCAATTTCAGCTGCAAATCCGTTATTATCATAATCCTTCAGATATTCTTCTATCCTTTTGCTTGGAGAGAGAAACGTTTACCATTCCTCACTTTAAAATTATTTATTATTTATTATTTATTATTTAGAGGATGTTCTTTTTTTAAAAAAAAATGATAATACTGCTATTTTAAATTTGATAAAATTTTGTTACAATTTTTTTAGATTTTTTTGGGTGTCTATATTTTAATCTAATAGTAGTATTAGTGTATTATCAATTTAGAAACAACAAATTAAAATTCATGCTTTTATTTTTTATACTTTTTATTATTTTTTTTCTCTTGTTTCTTAAACATTTATCATAATAAATCAAATTATATATATAATGAGAATATAAAAAAAGTTAGTATATGAATTTTTTAAATATCTTTTATTATATATAAATCAATTATTTCCAAAAATTTGAATTTAAGACCCCTTAATTAAGTTATAAGTAATTTATTATCTCAACTAGTTCTATTTTATTTTACAATATGTGCACACCGAATATTTTTATTTATTTATTTTATTACTTTTACGCGTATTTAAATTTTAATAAATAAAAGACACTGGTGAATGTAAAGAAGATGTTACACTTCTGATATAATATAATAATAATATATTAATAGGTATTATTAATTTATTTTTTATTCGTTGAGTATGATAATAATAAATAAAATTATTTAAGATGATAAATATTTTACTCTAATAAAGAAACTTTTAGTTTAAGGTCTAAAAATAGTAAAATACTTTTTTATAAATTCTTATTATATCCAATTTTTCCATATTTCTATTATATAATGTGAATATAATAATAATTTCTCTTAATTCTTTGATTAGGTGAAGAGAAAAAATAAGAAGATAAGAAATAAAATTAGTTTACATTTTTTTTTTTGGAAAAACAAAATAAAACTAAACGAAGAACTATACCATCAATCTAAGGAGAGAGATCCCGAACATTCTCAGAAAGAATAGAACAAACAGTTTGAGCCAAGAAGTATACAGCAACCCTTAAACTACTAGAATGGCACAAAAGTGCATAAGCCAATATATGCCCACTACTTTTAATGTTTTAATAAAAATCTAATTGAGTGAAAACTGAAAAGTAAATTCATCATTAATACATGAGAAAATTATACAAATTTTACAATTTTTTAATTAAATGTTTATATTTGTAGTACTAATATAAGTGCTTTAATTAGGAAAATTGTTTATAAACCTCCTACACCTCCATCGTTTGGCGCATAGAATTAGATATAAAATTAGTGTTTGAACTTGGAATTGGTTCCACACCATTGAATTAAAACGAACTAAAAAGAGTTTTTACTAATTAGTTTTCTTAATTAACGGTCATATTTATCAAAACATCCTCCAGTCTTCTCTGGTGTGAATAGTGTTATAGATAGGGGGCTACTATTTTTCGGAAGAGGGCAAAAACAGGGTATGTGAGAAGTGAGAACCCACAAAGAGTTGAATATGCGCGTGACTATGTAGAAAAGGGAAAGGGAAAATATGCAGAGAGGATTCATTGGCTATGATTTGCGTATGGTTTGAGGAGGAATGTGGTTTACCTCAGCTTACCGGTGTTAAAAGATGGGTTTGGTAAAACTTTATTTATAGTATTTATATATATTTGATAAATTAAATTAAAAATAATTTTTAATAAATATAAATAATAATTATTATTTTTTATAAAATAATTTTAAAATTAAAAATATTATAATAAATTTAAAAATTAATTAATATATAAAATTATATTAAAATTTTTAATTTTAATAATTATAAGTTAATTTTAAAATTTTTACTTTGAATAATTTTAAAAATATTTTTATCTTATAAAAATTATAAATATAAATACATAATTTTTTTAATTTATTAAATATAAAATAAAAAATTTGTATTTTTAAAAAATTTTACTACACCAAATCTTATGCTAATATTATGATTTATATGAGTATTAAGAATAGAATAATATTATATATTTAAGTTTTCTTATGAATTAAATTTAGTTAAATTAAATAATAAAATTAAAAATAATATTAATCATAATTAATTTTTATTATATTATATTAATTTAATTAAATTTAATTAACAAAAAAATTAGATGTATAATATTATTCATGAGGAAATTACTTAGTTGTAATATACTAATATCCTTCAACAAAGACACTGTTTTCTAAACGGCAAATAATAGTTTTATTGTTGTTGTTGTTTACAAGAAGTGCCTAATGGCCCAAAGGAAGAAATCTTAAAAGTAGATTTTTTCTCTTTAGTACAAAAAAAAAAGGGTCAATTTTTCAATAATTTGAATGGATAACTAATGTTAAATAATTTTTGAGGAATAAATTCTCTCAATTCTTTTAAGTTGTGTTGTTAAAATTTAATTAAAAATTTAATTTTTTTCAATTAATATCATTCAATTTATTAAAATTATTTTTTAATTTTAAATACCAAACTCAATTTTAAATTTTAAATCTTAAAAAAAATAAGGATTACAAAAATAAATTTATATAAAAAATTAATTAATATTAATTAAAAGTTACTTTTATATATTTATTCTATTGTTAAATATAATTTTTTACTGTATAACATCATCACTCATAGTTGTTTTGTTCACCGAAAAATATTTGAGGGAGAAACTACACTTTGACAGCAGTACAGCACCAGTTGAAAAAAAAAATCAATAAAATCAATTCATCTCTGTTCATCCTTTTAGTCGACTGAATCGTTAATAAAGATTACTAAAAAATTCCAAACCTAAATATTAACAAATAGAATAAATATACAAATTAGTCTTTAATATATATATATATATATATATATATATATATATGAATTTGATTTTCTTTTGGTCTAGACAGGTAAAAGATTAATTTATCGCAGATAAAATTTTCATGTAAAAGTTTGTCGCTAACTAATAGATTGCTACTTATACAATACAAAATTTAAATTCTCAATTATTTATTTAAACAAACGAATAAACTTTTCGACTAACCCAAATTAATCTGGTTAGAGATTCAATCTTACACTACAACAAATAAAGATTTTTGCAACGGTCGAAAACCGTTGTTATAGATTGAAAAACCGTTCCTAAAACTTTAGGCAACGCTTTGACAACGGTTTTTGACCTGTGGTATATGCAACCGATACCAATACTCATAGGCAATAATTTTTTACCTAAAGCAACAACAACCAAAAAATCATAGCCATAGTTACTGGCATAAACAACAGTTTTGACAACAATTTTTAACGAACCGTTTAGAACCGTTACTGAATATGCAATGGTTTAGAAACTGTTCTCTTTCATGACGTAATGGTTTAAAATCATAACTGGATCGGCAATGGTTTTAAACTGTTGTAGTTTTGTTATTCAAAAAGACAATGATTTAAAAGTGTTGCCTGTGTTATTTTTTTTGCGATGGTTTTAATACTATTGCCATTTTGTAGCTGCCGTTGACAATGGTTTTAATACCATTATCTTTTGTGACTTTTAAAAATGATTTTTTGTAATGATATAATTCTTTATCTACAATAATTTTTTCATGTTGCATTGAAATTAATGTCAACTATTTTTTTTTAATTTAGTATCAATAAATAACCTTAACTATTTGAATCAAATTACTAAAGAAAACTAATTGAATATTTACCATCAAATTTGATTTATAAAGTATTATGTAAGATCCACAATCACATTATATCATTATTGCAAAATATCATAATATTAGTCTAAGTCATAACAACCTCGAACTATATCGTCTAGTTTTGCAAAAAATACAATAACAAAAGAGTGTTGAAATAACCAAGTAACAATTAAATAGGTTTATCATCATGTTTATAAGTTCATGACTTTTACTTTCTAATATTTATTCTTCTAAATTTGTGACCTTAATTAAGTTCATATTCCCTTCACCATAATTTTCATGTAAACAAAACAAAAAATAGTAAATCAAATATAAAATTACACATTTTTAATACTATAATGACAAGATAATCAATTTCACAAGGTTAGGCCAACTGCTCAGATCCAATAACACCATTTTGTCCTGTTGTTCATATCTAAATGGATAAAAACATCATTTTTAAATGATAAGTGATTTTTTTTTAATCAAGAGCTTATTAAGAGAATGTTTAGAAGTCAACTACTAATATTTAAAAGATAACATCTCAACCAATCATAAAATTAATAACTATTGATGTGTTCATTAGTTTTTATTTTATTATAAAAATGATTTAGATCATAATACTAATAATACTAATAGTATATCATAGGATTATTATTATTAATGTATTAATCGAATTTTAATATTTATTATTTATATATATTTAAAAATTATATTTGAGAATTATTTATTTAGTTTTATAATAAATTATATTTTTTAATTTGAATAATTTATTAATTAGTTTGTACTTATTATACCATAATTATTCAATAATTTATTGAAAAAAGAATATTAATATAATAAATAAAAAAATTTTAAAATATATATTATTTAAAGAATAGGAACAAATAAACCCTTAACCAATTTAAATTTAGAGACAATTAGACCCCTATCCATTTTTTAACCTGACACATCAGCATTTTCGTTCATAGTTGATGGAGAAAAACTCACAAGGATCGCGTTGTGTCACGGAAATAAAGGACACAGGGACCGAAGTAGATCGTTTTTATTTTGAGGGATCGCGTTGTCATTCTGAGAAATGGACAAGGGCCGAGTTGGTAGTTCATTCAAATATTTGTTGCTCTTTTATATAAACTGGCATGTTAATCATTTATAAATTCATCAATTTTAACAGTTCAAAGAGACTGAAAATAATAGCACATAAGTAGAAGCCATCAAGCCAATCAACCATATATAAATCTGTAGAATTGTGGTAATATTTTCCTATTTTAAATCAATAACCAAAACAGAATAGTGACTAAAACAGAAAATACATTTCTAGAGAACCAGTTATCAAATCAAAATTAGAATAACATTATACCAAATCAAAATCAGAAAAATATTATACCAAAATCAAAACCAGTTACCAGGAGAGGACAGAAGCTGCGACGGCCAGGAAAAGCAGCGACGGTGCAGAGAGAGGAGAAACGGCCAGGAGAACCAACGACAGCGTGGAGAGGGAAGAAACAGGCAGGAGAAGTAGTGACAGTGTGGAGAAGGGAAGAGCAGCAACAATTCTTACGGGGCTAGCTAGAAGAGCAGAGACGCAACTTCCTTTATGGTGAGGGTTGGGTGAAGTTTGGCATTGTTCGATGATGACTCTGATAATGAGTGGTGTGGGTTATGGTGGGTTAAGGTTAGTAGAGAGAGCAAAAATTGGCAAGTCTCTGTCATTTGTTCTGAAAGGAGGTTGCTGAAATTTTTTTTTGAAGTGTTAAAAAAAATATTACGTTAAATTTAGAGGGAATGAAACCAAAAATATATAATATTTGTTATAAATTTATTTGAAATTTATTTTTTTTATAAATAATATTTGTTATATGTTTATAACAACAATTTTTGAGAGTTCTACAAATTTAGTATTCATAGAGAAAATTGTTTAAATCTGTATGATTATTTATAATTATTTTTATATGTATCTTTTAATTTGTATAATTATTTAAATAATATTAAAAAATTATTGTTTGATAAAAAAATTGTTGTAATGGTTATAAAATCGTTCTTTAAAATAGTCAAAGAGAACGATTTTATTTTGTTACTATAACATAATGAAAAATTAAACTTCAACAGCAATACAGTAAAAATTATTGTCTAAGACCATCTAATAGAATGGTTTTAAAATGTAACATTTTGACAACGATTTTTATACGTATTTTTTGTATAATTATTTAAACAATATAAAAAAATTATTGCTTAAAAATAAATTATGATAACAGTTATAAAACCGTTTTTTAAAATAGTCAAAGAGAACAATTTTAATTTGCTACTATAAAATAATGAAAAATTAAATTTTAATAGCAATATTATAAAAAATTATTGTCTAAAATTATCTAAAAAAATAATTTTAAAGCATTGTAAAATTGAGCGTTCTTAAAGTCTATATTTATTATAGTATTATTATCAGAGGTGAAACACAATTATTTATACTTTAGTTTTAGAAAAAAGAAAGGAATTTCTTCATGTAAATATAGACTAATTTAAGAATGTTTTTGTATAAACTTTTATTTATATTCTTATTTATTAATTACAATACATACATATAATATATAAACTATAAATTTAACTTAAGATAATAAAATATAAGATTAATTTGTTAATATGTGTGTTTTTATTAAAGATAATTTATATTTTTAGACAAAAAAGTGTAATAACAACTCAACAACAACAATAATTGATCCGTATTTCTATAGATCAATAACAAACTAGTCAAGCCAACAAATTTCGCTCTGTGTCAATGAGTTATAAATCAAATGACATAATCTCTTCATATTCAATTAAGAGGTTGCGGATTCGAATTTCCTATTTTTGGTAAAAAAAAAAAAAAACAAACTCCGCTCTAACAAATTGATACTCTTTTTCCGTCCACTAATAATTCAGTAACCACATATGCGCATATAATAAAATGGTCAACATCTCAAAAATCGAGTATTATATATTAAGTGAAAAAGGACGGAGAAAGGGCATCAGCTATACTATGAATAAATTAGTTAAATTTTTATTTTTGAAACATCAATCGATTTTTAAATTGATTTTTAAAAAATATTTTAATTAAATTGATACTTTAAAGATTTTCAGTTAGTTATATTAATTTTTTTTGTCATTTTTGTTGTTAACGACATCAAAATTTATTGATATAACATGTTAAGTGACACCATATTGATTGTAATATACTCATAGCGATCTTAATTAATTATTAACATGCTAAATTTATACAATTATATCAAATCAATTTCAAAATGAGTAAGATTTTGAGATATCAAAATTTTTTAAATTAGAATTACTTTGATCTAATTTTATAAATTTATCATGTTAGTACTTAATTAAGATTATTAGATGTTTATTGTGGTGTCACTTAAGGTATCATATCAGTAAATTTTAACGTTATGAGCAACGAAAATGATAAAAAGACTAATACAACTAACTTAAAATATTTAGAAGATGAATTTGATTAATTTTTTTTTAAAAACTAATTTAAAAAATAAATAATCTTTCAACAACAAATTTGATTATTTACTCGCTATACTATACATATACCTAATTCTTTATTCATTTAAGCAATATTTAATAAACAATTTTTTAACTTGAACCTTAGAGACCTTTCTACAAATACTACCCACGATCCTTATTTTTGGAAGGCTAGTGTATAACTCAATGGCACACAGAAGATGCAACAGCTATTTCTTCCAAAAGAACATAGGAGTGTTTATGAATCGGATCTGATCCGTATATTTGCGGTATTTATCTGAATTCGATATAAAAATTGTGGATATGGATTCGATCAGCACACTAATAAAATCGGATTGCGGATTTTGTATAGGTATTCGCATATCCGCAAAAATAAAGAAATAAATAAGTAAATATTTTTTTTATATATTTTATCTCAACTAATAATAATCATGTTGTATTATTTTAATTTATTATTTAAGAAAAGTATGTTTAATATTATTTTAAGAGTAAACATATTTAAAAGAATAGAAAAATGAATTTTATTGATATTTTTTAATAAAAATAACTTTTTAAAAATATTTTTATTTTTTACGGATATATTTGATATTTGATCCGATCTGCAATTTGCAGATCGGATCGGATCCAAGCTTAAAAATTAGGGCAAAAAACCATATTGAGCCAAAGCAAGAATCTTGTAACCAAAATGCGCCAAATCCAATTTCGTTTCAGCAATGAGCCAAAGTGTATTTTAATATAATTCGAACCAAGCTGGTTCGAATTGCACTCCTTCATAATTCGAACCAACATGGTTCGATTTAGTGTTGTACGTATTTGAATAATTCGAACCACTAAGGTTCGAACTCCTCCCATACATAATTCAAACCACTATGGTTCGAACTTCTCTCATACATAATTCGAACCAGGGTGGTTCGAATTATGCTTTGAATTCGATTCCATGTAATTCGAACCAGGCCGGTTCGAATTACTCCTAGTGCACTCCTTCATAATTCGAACCAGGCTGGTTCGAATTAGGTGTGATTCGACTATATAAGGAGTTCGAATCACCCTCATTCGAACCATTATCCCTCCCCCTACCCCACAAAATCTCAGAGAAAACGACCCAGATTCTCTCCGAGGAAGACCTGAACGGACTACTCTGCTGATGGGGGACGATCCGGCACGGTTATATCGGTTGGACGGAGTCGCTCATATAGCCGGGGTCATCAACGACGAGGTTAGTACGGAAATATTTTTGATTCAAGCGTTAGTTGTGCCTTAGTGGTTTTGTATCTTGGTTAGACGGTACTTTATGTTAGTGGTTTATGTAGGTGGTTTAGGTGAGGGGATTATGTAGGTGGTTTATGATAGTGGTTTAAGCTAGCGGTATAAGTTAGTGGTTTATGTTAGTGGTTTAGGGTGGTGGTTTAGGGTAGTGGTTTTTGTTAGTGGTTTAAGTCAGTGGTTTTTGGTAGTGGTTTATGTTGGTGATTTATGTTAGCGGTTTTTGTTAGCGGTTTTTTCAAGCGGTTTTTTTATGTGGTTTAGGGTAGTTGTTTAATGCTAGGTGGTTTAAGTAAGCCGGTTTATTGAATTTGTTTCTTGTTAATCGCTCTCGTTAATTGTGGTATATGCTAGCGGTTTAGTTGTGTGGTTTAGGGTTTGTTTTCCAGTTAGTTATCTTTCATGTAATGTTATGCTGTTTAATTTAGCAAAATGGTTAATGTAAACCGGTTTATGGAAACCGTTTTATGTAAACCCGTTTATGTAAACCGGTTTACTGTAAAACCTGTGTAGTTATATATCTCAGTATGCGGTTCTTTTCATGCGCAGCCCGAGCGATGCATTAGGAGCATGAGGCGGCAGCAGGGCATGCGTCTTGATGACAGATACGTTCCATACTTGCAGATGGCAGGGCTATACCATCTTGCAAGGCTGAACGACCGGTGGTTCCGGCTAGACGAGGCGCTCGTCAGTGCATTCGTGGAGAGATGGCGTCCCGAGACGCACACATTTCATATGCCGTTCGGAGAGTGCACGATCACACTCCAGGACGTGGCATACCAGCTGGGTTTGCCAGTCGATGGCCGTTACGTGAGCGGGTGCCTGTCAGAGTTCCATATATACATCGATGGCGGCCGTCCACCCTGGGTCTGGTTCCAGGAGTTTCTAGGAGTTATACCTCCTCCCAGTCAGGTTCAGAAGTACGCAGTGAAATGCAGCTGGTTTCAGGAGACCTTTGGTGAGTGCCCTGAGGATGCAGATGATGACACTGTTCGCCGATATGTCTGTGCGTACATCATGATGTTGCTGGGCACGCAGCTGTTTGCGGACAAGTCTGGCAACCGGATTCACATTAGATGGCTTCCATATGTAGCGAGGCTGGAGGAGCTGGGTACGTACAGCTGGGGTTCGGCAGCACTGGCCTGGTTGTACCGGTGCATGTGCAGAGTGGCAAACAGACATGTTGTGAAGTTAGCGGGCCCGCTCCAGCTACTGCAGTCTTGGATCTTTTGGCGGTTTCCTCAGTTTAGGCCTACAGGATATGAGACGTTCAGCTGGCCGTTGGCGTCGAGGTACTATACTGGGCCTATTCTTTTTCAATATGACTTACAGAATTGCGTGTATGTTAATACTCTATTGCATAATGTAAACACATATATTAGTATATGTAACTCATGTGTATGGTGCAGATGGGCAGGTTACAACCCTTCCGGTAGCGAGAAGGGTCCGAGAGTGCGGGCGTGGAGGCTTAGGATAGACCGTTTACAGTCCATGGAGGTTAGTATGCTAATTAATAACTGATGCTCTTTTAGTTAAATATTTTACACTTGGGTCGTACAGTTGCCCTGATAAGGGTGGGTTTGTTCTGCAGTTTATATGGATGCCGTACAGTAGCTCCGACGTACTTCAGGTGTTGCACCCGGAGGTTTTGGAGCCTCGGCACATGGCGGTGTGGCGCTCTGTGACCGCGCTGATCTACTTTGCTGTCATAGAGTGGCATCAGATAGATCGTGTTCTTCCTCAGTTTGGAGGGGTACAGGCCCCTCCGCGTCCCGCCTTGAACATCGACTTTCTGATGTCCAAGGACGGGAGAGGCGGCGATCGATGGTTCCCCTCTTCCATGCCGAAGTGGCAAGCATACTGGGACGCTCGTCATGACAATGTATTGAGGTTCAACGTTGTTGCCGACCCTGGACCGTCTCATCAGTTCCTTCAGTGGTGGAGTCAGCATGGGAAGAGGTTCTTGGCCCCGGACACTCAGCTGGGGGATCCGAGATCAGTTCCTATACCAGTTGAGGCCTCACAGCGGGGTCCGGGGCGTGTGCCTGACATGGATCCTCCGGATGACGTGCCTGACAGGCGCAGGGTTGAGAGGAGGATGGGTGTAGGGACACGGAGGAGCCAGCGTCAGTGGAGGTGGCCGGATCATACGGCGAGGAGTGGTGCTGACCATGGGGACGACGATGACGACCAGCCTGGCCACGTTGGAGGAGGCACACACGATGGAGGTACTAGTACACACGATGGCGGTCATGGAGGTGAGTGGTATGGCACAGGGCTCGGTGACGGGGCTGACACTGGTGACGCTGGACCTGGATCGGGCCCGCTTGGAGATTACTTTGTTGGTGTGCCAGCGGATGATCAGGCTGAGCAGGGTGGTACACCTTGGCGCATATCAGGATCACAGTGGGCAGACTTTGTTGGGTCAGACTCGTTTGTTGGGGACTTCGGGAGTCCACGCTTCCTAGATGAGATCACCGCCATCATGCAGGGTGACGTGACCCCCCGCAGAGCTGGCCAGACCTCAGGGATCCAGGCCCCCTTAGATGTTGATCTGAACGAGCCTCCATCCTCATCCGCTAGTCAGCAGTTTCGTCTTGGAGGTACCCCTACATCCGCCTTCACCGCTGCATCAGAGTCTATCGCAGGATCGTCTGTAGCACCGTTGCGTGTTGCGCCACCAGTACAGCCTGCTCCGCAGGAGGAGGAGGATGAGATAGAGGATGAGGAGCCGCATGTCCGTCGAGGTCAGAGGGCACGGGTAGCACGTCGCTGTGGTACTGGTTCGCATCTGTTTAGATGAGTCACATTTCATGTATTTGGTTTCCTCTATTTCAGTCATGTATGATAGTTAGGTGTAGTTTTCTTGTTATGTAGTGCTCTGTTTATGTCTGTTTATGTATTAAATGAAACATGATAAGGTATAATGATTTCGTTTAGTTATTAAAATGAGCATCAACGAGTCCTGTAGCATAACTTGTAATGGAAGACAACATATTCATTACTACTCACAAATACCAAAGTTCAATGCATTAATCTCAACAAGTTAGATATGTGGTCAAGCAATGCATCTAACAAGACAACTTAAATGTAAATAACACTAACAATAACATCATGGAAACTAATTTCGCCCTGTCTGAGACGATCCTACTACCTGTGGGCATCTACGTCTAGTGTGTCCGGGTTGGCGACAAAGGCCACACCGTTTTGGCCTGTTTGGATCTACCTCATCCATATTCGTCCGTATCCTTGTGGATCTAGGCCTCCCCTCTCTCGCACGCCTTCTGTTTGGGTCCGGAATCACCGTGGGCCCATCGTAGGGTGGCTAGTAGCCCTCCGGGATTGGAGGTGTGAATCCCATCCGATAGACATTGAACACCGAGCTAATCTGATAGACGCTATGAACATAGGAGCTCCAGCTCACACGTGCGTAGGCACAGCATGCAAGTGCGTGCTGACACGGGAAATGAAGCGCCTGAAAGTACCCACAGTCACATGTCCGGGAGGCAAGCGATACTCGGTAAGTACCCAATGAGAAAGTACCAGTCGGAGTGGTCTCCGCTACGGTGAACTCGGAGTTATCACGGTCATACAACGTCACAGTGAAGCACCTGGCCATCTTCAAGTTGGCCTCAATACACTTCACCAAATGCTGACTGAACTGCTGTCCGGTGCCCATCTGGGCCTCAGCCTCTTGCCCCTTGCGAACAAAGAGTTCGGCCAGCATACCATATGTTGCCTTCACCAGGGATGCTACAGGAAGATTTCTTACACCCTTGAGGATTGAGTTCACACACTCGGAGATATTCGTCGTCATGTGACCGAATCTCCTCCCCTCATCGCAATGCTGCGTCCACAAGGAGTAATCAATACGGTTCGCCCACTCACACATCGCCGGGTCTTCAGACCGCAGTATATCAAACCAGTAATCAAACTCAACCTCAGTCTTCACGTACGCTGCATTCACGAGAAGCCTCCTAGCGTCTTTGCCCTTGAAGGTAAGGGCGAAATTAGCCGCTACGTGTCGTATGCAAAATGCACGGTACACAGATGGTGGTAACCAACCTCCGTCCGGGGCCTCAAGCGCAGACTTGATGCCGTTGTGCCTATCCGATATAACCAGCAGACCGGGCTGCGGGGTCACGTGCTGCCGAAGGTGCGAGAGAAAGAATGTCCACGACTCCGCATTCTCACCCTCTACTAGTGCGAATGCGACAGGTAGAATGTTGGAGTTCCCGTCCTGTGCAATCGCAATGAGCAACGTTCCCCCATACTTACCATAGAGATGTGTGCCGTCAATGCTGACTAGCGGCTTGCAATGCCGGAATGCCTCGATGCACGGAGGGAAAGTCCAGAAAAGTCTGTGGAAATAAGCTTGAGACTCGTCCACCTGTCCTCCAACTATAACCGGGCTCGTCCTGAGGACCGCTACAGTACCAGGCATCGTCAGCTGGACACCCAACACCCACCTAGGTATCTCGCTGTATGACTCATCCCAGTCACCGTAGATGAGGCCGACGGCCTTCTGCTTCGCCATCCAAACCCTCCTGTAAGCCGGCCTAAAACCAAAATGTGCTGCCGTGGCGTTCAGGAGCACCTTGATGCTAACCGATGCGTCAGCCCTAACCATTGGCATAATGAACGCCGAAATCACAGAATGATCCAAACTTCTGTGATCACTTGATATGGATGTGGCCAGGCAAGTGTGAGGGCCATTGTACCGTTTGACCTCCCAAATGCCCTTGCGCTTCCGGAGACTGAGCCGAATCAACCATGTGCACCCATTCCCGAACTCGGAACACTTGCCCACATACCGGCGGTGATCGGACTCCACCACCTTGTATTGTACCCCTCGCCGGATGCTGTAAGTCTTCACACTTAACAGGGCCTCATCTTTATCCTGGAATTGCTGACCAACCTGGAACTCTGTGAGACCAGCGGTCCCTTCCGCATCTCTAGCTCCGAATCCAACAGGGTGCCCTAGCGCACCCTCATGCCTCATGGCGTCCAGGTCCAGCGAAGAAAAATATGGTGGATACTGCTGTGTGCCAGAGCTAGAACCACCGCCAGCCAATGCAGGCCCAGCCGCTACAACCTCGTCCCCGCTATCATCCTCAATCGTTTCGGGCTCAACGTCGTCCTCATCAGGATCACCCAATTCTCCGTCTCCGACGCCAACCGGTGGAACGCCGTGTAAAGCGTTTGGCAGAACATCAAAGGATCCTACCTCGTCGCGGACGCCGTCATTCAAATCAACAGCAAATGACGGAGAGGCGACAAGTTGGGCCGCTGGCTCGTAAACTGGGACGGAGGAAGAAGCCACAGCAGCCATCGAACTGGAGCTAGCTGCCGTGGCTACATTGGCGGTATTCCGGTTCGAACCCCCTGAGCTGGATACCACATCAACCAGCTTTGCCAGCAACTCTGGTGTGCGGACCTCCGAAAACTGCCTCCGACAAAGAAACATGACTTGGAGGTCCTCATCACTACCAATCGTGAGACAATCATACTTCACCGTATCGTGCAGGATCGTGACTGGAATGCGATAGAAAAACTTCTTAATCCGCTTCGCACCTTCCAGGCCAAGTTTCATCAGCACAGCTCTAACCAGGTCATCATAGCTTGTCGTTCGATTCACCACAATATAGAGAGGATTCTTATCTGTGAACTTCACTCCGGACCGAGTTTTCCTCTTGATGGATCCTCTGTGGTGTACCAAAACAGCAAAACTCTCCTCTTCACTAGCCATCTTACGTCCTCTAATGAGAGCAAATCACGTTTACAGCGTTTATATAGAGCTCTGACTCCTACTAATTCGAACTAAGCTGGTTCGAACCATGATACATGTAATTCGAACCAGGCTGGTTCGAATTACTACAATCAACCTCTCTTTGGTTCGAACTAACCTGGTTCGAACCATGATACATGTAATTCGAACCAGCCTGGTTCGAATTACTACAATCGACCTCTCTCCCCATAATTCGAACCAACCTGGTTCGATTTATTACACTACCCTAATCTCCACATAATTCGAACTCAACCAGTTCGAATTACATGGTCTCCTGGTTCGAACCTAACCGGTTCGAATTATTCACATTTTTTCAGTAGTAGTTCGAACCTTGGTGGTTCGATTTATATAAAAATGCCTCTTGGCTTATTGCTGAAACAAATTTCTGTTTGGCGTATTTTGGTTAAACTTTTCTGCATGTGGCTTAATATGGTTTTTTGCCCTAAAAATTATAGATATTAGATCTAATCCGATAATTTTAGTGCTAATTGAATTGAAATTTTGGCCATATCTAATCCGATTCAATCAGTATTTATCCCTAAAAAAATGAATTATATTATGAAGTGCAATTTCACACAGGAATAATAATAATAATAATAATAATAATAATAATAATAATAATAATAATAAATTATTATAAATTATTATTTTTTAATATTATATTTAGTCTTTAATTTAATTTTTTAATTTAATAATATAATTTTAATTTATATTTTTAAATATTAATAATAAAAAATAAAAAATTATGATAATTTTCTAGTATTTCTCCAGTGATAATAATAATAATTGAACTTATAGAGGTGCTTTTTTTTGTGACAACTTATAGAGGGTTTGATGTATAGCAAACAAAAAATAATGGAGCTGGACCCACTAAAACATTATGTATAGATTCCCATTAGTGTGGTGAGTTGTAAAAGAGTGTAACGTTGATTGTGAAAAAGGGGTACTCCCTTCCCTTTGATCCCTGAAACGTAAGGGGACCATGTACTGTGGGATGTTGTTTTCTTGGGAATTGAGATGATATGACTTATTAGTTATTAGGACATATTAGGACACTACATCATTTCTGGGAGGACATCCATAACCATTCCATTTTAATCACCACTAGGAGTGCTCAACATCCCTCCAATTCCAAATTCCATCTAGATTCAAAAAATATATATATTTTTTGAGTTTAAATTTGTCATTATTCAATATAATTTTCAGGCTGCCACCTAATTCGAAATTATGTTTTGTAACTAAAATATACATATTTTATAGTCAAACTTTATGATTTTATATTTCAATTCATGTTTTCATATGATATAGTATTTTTTTAAATATTTATTTTAGTACAAAATTATTATATAAAATTTGATTAAACTTATAAATTTAAATTTTGATGTACAAAATAATTTTATATATGTATTTAATTAAGTAATATCACATTAGTAAAAATAATAAATTTTTATTAATTATATGAATAATTATTTAAAAAAACAAATATAATTACATAATTATATAAAATATTTTATCTTACTAATACATTTAAATTAAACTCTAAATTTATTATATAAAATTATATATTAATTATATATTGAATTGACTCAATTTAAATATTTAATGCAATTTATTTCAAATTAATCTTGGGACGAGTTCAATCACTAAAATAAATTTAATAAAATATTATAAATAAATCCAAGTATAATTAACTCAAGTATAGTTCATCAGATCACCACACTAATCTCTATCTCTCTCGATGAATATTATTAATTGTACTTTTTTTTTGTTAAATAATGTATTTTTACATTTTTTTTACTCTTAAAAAAATAGATAGTAAAAAACTTACATTTAACAACTTCAATTAAAAGAATAATAATATTAATTAAAAATTAAAAGATTCATTTCGTACAGGCTTTCCTTAATATTACCTATCCTCGCAATCCTTACGTGAGTTATCTCTTTATTCTTCGCCACCTCGATCTCCTGATTCTCTCCTTTTTCCTTTATTGTTTTTTGTCTTCTTTTGTACTCTCTTTGTTGCTTCTGTTGGTTACTTCCATCATTTCTGCAATTCTGCATTACTATATAAATTTTCAAGTAATATTCCAAATCGATTTAATTACTTTTTTTTTTTTTCAAAAAAACTTGGTTAGAGTTCATACAAAGAGAGGCGCAGGAAAAAAAAATTTCTTTTGAGTTTTGAATCATTAGTAAACTAAAAAATATTGTTGCCAGAGCATTACAATAGACATGATCAAATCACAAATCTTAAAAATTTCTGTTGTACAAATTAAAAGATCATTTGACATTTTTGATAAATCTGGGACACCCGAATTTTCCAATCACGAATTTTTATTACTTTGACACTAGTTTTTAATAAGCTTTAAGAAATTTTAAAATTCTCATATTAAATTTTTTACGTAAATAAGTAGTTCTAACAAAATAAAATATTAAAAATTAATTTAATAATTAAAATTTGTTGAAGAATAAAACATGAACTAAAGCCTTTTAAAAAACGATTTAGAATATTATTTTTATTTTTTTTCTTTTGCCCAATGCTACCCTAGCTGCCATAAACAATTTAATTAATACTTCTACTTTATTCAATTAAATACTTATATTTCAAAAAATATGGACTAATTTGGATCTAAACATAAGGTCCAAACCTTTTTAGGGTTGCATCCGATGTCTTTGATGAGGTGGTGCCACTGTTCGACTTCTTTAGGATGATGGGGTGATACTTCCGATACTTAAGTTAGTAAGAGTTTTAGACAGATTTTTATGTAGGTTAGAGTTGAGAGATATCTGAGATGGATGGGGTATTTATAGTGGGAGAACTGACCTAGTAGTCACCTTATGTAACTCTCCCTCCTCTTTTGTAGGTGGTTATCTTCTTCTTCCTTTATCTAGTATTTGTTGGGTTGTTATGATCTCGTATTTAAATATATAAGCTCATTTGTAGGGACAAATAAGATTCTGTCCGGAGGCCGGACATGCAGGCTTTGTAGACATTGGGCTTCATCTATTTTTTGGGTCTGGTTTTGAGTTTTGAGTCAGGGTATGAACATTGTCCCTACTTGAGGTTGAGCTTTTATAGGTCGGGCTCAAGCATTTATCTGAGTCGCTCTTGCTTGTTGCTTTCATTCAGCGAGGTCGGGTTTTACGATATGTTCTTGTAGGACAGGTGATGTATCCGCATTTTTAGTAGTTTTTCCTTCTTAATTTCAGTCCATAAGCTAATAATTCTTTTTAATTTTAAGCAATCAAATCATCGTTTAGTGCATATTACTTTGAGTGTGTAAATTTCTTTTGTTACAGGAGATCTTGAAAGAAATCAAGCAAAGAACAAGAAAGAAGAAGAGCAAGCAATAGAATCAAGCAAGACAAGAATAGGAAAAGCTAAACAGAGGAGTTTCTGAGTTAAACAAAGAAGTTTCTGTTCACTACAAAGAGCTCCCAAGTACCCAAGAACACTCTCAGTGGACACTATCAATCCTTGCGCTTTACATATAGCTTGGTGTGCCTTACATATGGTTCTTTCTCACCTCCAGAGGTTACACTCTTCCTATGCGTCTTACATACACACCCATGCGCTTTACATACAAGACATGTGCTTTACATATGGCCAATTCTCACCTCCAGGAGCTACTCTCAGTCCATGTGCCTCACATGGCCTTCAAGCAGCCCTGTGCGCCTTACATGCCCTACATGCGCCTTAGATATAGCCTTGTGCGCTTTACATATGATCTTGTGCACTTTACATGTGCAAACAGAGGCCTCCAATTCCTCCTTGATGGGCTTGCACTTTACATGCCTTCCATGCGCTTTACATGTGGTCTTGGACTACTTCCAGGGACTGGTGATCTCTTGCCAAATCTCTCACTAATCTCCAATCCTTTAAAGCAATTGAATTATTGATTAAAGCTTAAGCACAAAGCCTATGATTTGGAGCATTGATTGATAATTATTGAAGGATCATTAATTAGTTAGATTTGATTGTTTTAATTTGATTTGGTTTGAATTCTGAATTAATTAGGTTTAGGGTTAGTATCTAAAGGGAGAGAGATACTCCGTGGCTTCTCTCTTCTAGCAGCCGTTTTGAATTTTAGGTTTTCTATTCCATCATGAGCAACTAATCTCCTTTGTTAAGGTTAGGAACTCTATTCATCTTTTTATATATTATTAATCTAAGTGTTTTTACTTTATTTGAGGTTTATGCTTTGATCTATTTCATGATTGAGTTTTCGTTCTTAATCACTAAAGATTTAGAATTATTGAAAAACATTCTAAGTCTATTTTGGATTCTAAATATTGTTTTGGAAAAAGTAATATTGGAATTAGTTTGAAAACTCTTTCTCACTACTTTTTGATTTAACTAAGAAAAGTATTTCAAAGAATATGCGATACTTTGTAAGTTTCAATTGTTTAGGACCAATAAGTGATATAAAATTCAACCGAAGGACTATTCTTGAATCTTATTTGCAATTAAATTGATTTTGTGCTTAACCTCTTTTCTTAAATAATTGACTAACGAATTAGTGATTAATTAGGTTAAAGAGAAATTGAATTGCCAAGGAATTAGAATTTGATTATTTATGATTTGTCGTGATTGATCTCTGCATGCTTTAAATAAATGAACACAAGGATTGTTTTCCTAGAGAGTGAGTATCTCTGAAATCTTAACATTCTCACTATCATTGTCTTCACATTCATTGTTTGCTACTTTTATTGTCCTTTGTTTACACGTTTGCTTTAATTCCACATTCATTCCTCTGTTTCTTGATTTGTCTAATTAGAATAGTCAATTAATCATTGTTGCTTAATCCATTAATACTCGTGGGAATGATAACTCATTCACCGTGATGATTCGGTGCACTTGTTAATTTGTGGAGTTGTAAAATTTCGCATCAAGTTTTTGGCGCCGTTCTCGGGGATTAATAGAGATTGACAACTACCACAGTAATTGATTCTTTAAATGATACCTTTTTATTTTCTTTTGCTACTTACTGAAATTTTCTTCACTGTGATGTTGGGAATTCCATTTGTTCTTTTTATTTTTCTTTACTTTTTCATGCAGGAAAACAAAGACAAGGAACCCTTCTTGTTTGATCCAGAAATTGAGAGAACTCTTCATCAATTAAGGAAGAAATAAAAAATTCAAGAGGAGAAAATTCAAGAGGAGTTTGAGCAAGAAAGCATGACAAACAACAATACCAATGCAAGGAGGACTTTTGGAGACTTTGTTACCCTCACAAGCAATAGTTGTGGGAGTAGTATAGTGAGGCCCATTGTGGAGCCAAACAATTTTGAGTTGAAGCTTCAACTCATCACTTTGGTGCAACAAAATTTTCAATTTAGTGGGAGCCCTTAAGAAGATTCCAATTTATTCATCTCCAACTTTCTACAAATATGTGACACAGTCAAATCCAATGGTGTCTTTGTTGAAGCATATTGCTTGATGTTGATCCCATTTTCTGTAAGGGACCGAGCCAAGCAGTGGCTTGAAACTCAACCAAAGGACAACATCGCAACATAGGATGATTTGATCAATAAGTTCTTAACCAAATTTTTTTCACCACAGAGGTTGACAAAGTTGAGACATAATATCTAAACTTTCACTCAGAAAGATGGAGGATTTCTCTATGAAGCTTGAAAAAGGTACAAAAAATTGTTGAAAAAGTATCCCCAAGATATGTTTGATGATTATGTGCAACTCCAAATTTTCTATGATGGACTCACTCCCACTTCCAGAATTTTATTAGATTCCTTAGCTGAAGGATCCATGCATATGAAGACCACTGAAGAAGTCATGGAATTGATTGAGATTGTGGCTAACAATCAATATTTGTATTCCTCTGAAAGAGCCATGAAGAGAGGTGTAATGGAACTTGACACATTGGACACTATTTTGTCACAAAATAAAATAATGTTTCAATAAATTTTCTCACTCACATAGCAATTGGGACACATGCAAGTCTTATTAGTAGCTACACAAGTTAGTTGTAACTTGTGTGGAAGAGCTCACAAGGATGAAGAAGGTGGGTTGTTCAAGAGCAAGTGAATTACATGGAAAATTTTCAAAAGTCATCACTCAATGACCCCTTCTCAAAAAATTATAATCCCAGATGGAAAACCCACCCTAATTTTAGTTGGGGTAATCAAGAGCAAAACAAATTCACTCTACCTCACCAACAACAATCTTAACCCATATAATCATAAATTCACCAAAGAATTTCTTCACTAGAAACCAAATTCTCTTTTCTAGAAACTAAATTTTCTTTTTTTAAAATCACCATTGAAAAACTATTCCAAGCCACTACTACAATAGCTCAATCTACCTCCACATTCATGCAAAAAATGCAAAATTTCATGGATGAAACAAGAACCAACTTTCAAAATCATGGTGCATCCATTAGAAATTTAGAAGTGCAAGTGGCACAAATTGCCAAGAAACTCACAGAGAGATCATTCAACATTTTTTTAAGTGACACAATTCTTAATCCAAGAGAAGAATGCAAGGCCATTAGCTTGAGGAGTGGAAGAGTGATTAGAAAAAAGAATAAAGACCAAACAGGGGTACCAAAGGAAGCCCACATGGAAAAAGAAAAACAAAAAAAAAGAGGGTACTGTTCATGCACCAACAATTGAAGCTCCAAAGAAAAAGGAAACAATGGCTCCTTACTAACCAAGACTCCCATTTTCTCAAAGTTTCAAGGGGAAAAACCAAGAGAACTAATACTCCAAGTTTTTGGAGGTGTTCAAAAAGCTCCACATCAACATTTCATTCATAGAAGCTTTAGAACAAATACCTCTTTATGGTAAATTCATGAAGGACTTGCTATCCAAGAAGAGGACTTTAAAGGGAGATGAAAACCATGGTAATGACCAAGGAGTGTAGTGCAATTATTCAAAAAAATTTGCCAAGAAATATGCAAGATCCAGGGAGCTTTCAAATTCTATGTACCATTGAAACACACTCTTTGAAAAAGGCTCATGTGACTTGGGAGTAAGTATCAATCTAATGCCATTGTCTATGATAAAGAAGCTACAAATTCAAGAGATAAAGTCCAAAAAAATAGCTCTATAAATGGCAGACAAGTCAATAAAGCATGCACATGAGGTAATTGAGAATGTCTTGATTAAGTTGAAAATGTTTTTTCTTCCAGCAGATTTTGTTATTCTTGACATGGAGGAAGATGATAATGCTTCCGTTATTCTAGGAAGACCTTTCTTAGCCATTGGCAGAGCCTCGATTGATGTTGAAAAGGGTGAACTAATATTGAAGGTGCATGATGAGCACTTAGTTTTTCATGTTTTCAAAACTATGCACTATTCAAGTGAAAGCCTCCAAGAATCCCCTGATAGAGCTAACAAGAATTTGCAACTCAAGCCTCCCTTTGTAGAAATCAACAAAAAACTCCTTGACATCAAACCTAAGTTTGGTGTTAGGAATGCATTATCACATAAAGAAAAGAAAGTTCCCAAGAAGAAGGTGCCCATGGGATAGAGAAACAAGAAGATCCCTACAAGTGACTTCTCACTCGGACAACAAGTGATACAATTTTCTTTCCCATAATGGATATGACCAGACAAGTCTAACAAATGGTATGGACCTTACATAGTAAACAAGATCCTCTCATATATGAAGACGATGGGAGGAAATTCATAGTGAGAGGGGAGACCTTGGAGCATTATGATCAACCTCTACCTTAGCAAGGACCAACCGCCAAGCTAGTGATGTTAAAGAGCGCTTGTTAGAAGGTAACCCAAAGGTTGGTACCTTTTATTTTGTCTTTAATTTCGTTTGTTTATTTGAATAAGTTTTTACATCAGTTATTTGCTTTTACTAGATAATCATGATTATTCATAATTCCATCACCACTGTTTTTCTTTGTTGCTTGAGGATAAGAAACTATTCTAAGTTTGGTGTTGGAGGCTATGCTCTACATAGCCTAGAAGATGATGAGGAAGGAAGTAACTTTATCCTTGAACTTTTATTTCTTATATCTTGCATATATTTTTTTTCTTAGTTAATAATCATAATTCATTCATAGTTCATGCCAGCTTACTTTTGAGATTACTTGCATCCAATATCCTTAAGCATGCAGCAAAGAGTTTTTAAATGAAAAAAGTTGAAGAATTTTTTTTTTTTTTAAATTTGGGACAAGTAAAGATTAAGAGAAGTGGAGGTTTTGATAATGTGAATATGTCATGATATTACATGTTTGTAAAAACTTACATGGGGAGCTCTAAGACATGGAATAAAGTTTAGAGAAGTGTTCATACTCTGGCCCAAAAATATTAAGCCTGGCCCAAAAAGAAGAAAAGCCCACCCAAAGGATGGCTTCTTCTATTTTACCCAATCTCATAGAGGTTGGACACGACGACAGTAGTCCTACTTGACTGAATCAGCAACTAACTCTTAAGATATCTCCCATTTATCTAGAATGGAACTCTCAACGATTTTTCTAGAAAAAGGGAACGGCTATCCACCCTCAAAGGTGGAACTACTCTTAAGGTGGTTATTACTCCTACTATAAATACACTAAGATCCTCATGTATATTTCAGAATCCAATCTATGAAAACCTGTTTCAAACCTATGCTAACTTAGGCATCTGAGTCTTTTGCAGGTACCACCTCCCACCTCCTCACGAGGAACTCGGACGGTGGCACCTCAATTCCAAAACAAATTGGACGCTGCCTCAGAAGGAGTCTGGACCTTACGTCCAGGCCCAAATACAACCCAGTTTCAAGTAATCCTTGGAACATTGACGCCGTTGCTGGGGGACCTGAAAGTCTACACCCTACCATAGTGGACGAACAATTTGAGGACGGACACACTGCATCTGAGTTGGAGCTGGAACCTCACAATGATGACTGAGCACTTGCGCTACCCCCACCACGGGAAAGAACAAGCACCCCCATGGGGAAGGAACATCAGGAAACCCCATCCACGATGAATTAACTTAGAAGTCCACTCGCTCGAGGTGGAGGAACCTCCTCATCGGACAGAGATATTAGGACTAGTACATGGACATCACTGTTGATTGGAGCAAAAAGAGAATTATGAAAGGAAGTATGCCGACGAAGAGAGCTGGAGGAAAAAATCTCGAAGTTAGAGGTCGACGTTCAAAATCGGAGCCATTGGACGGATCGGGAGGAAAGTCCTCTAGGAGGGGAGGATCTGTTCATTGAAGAGATCATGCAAGCCAGGGTTCCTAGAAACTTTAAAACCCTCGACATGGATCTCTATGACAAAACAACCGACCTGAGACATCACTTTAACAGTTTTAAAAGTTGGATGTATTTAGATGATGCGTTTGATATGACTCGTTGCAAAGCCTTTCCAACAACATTGACCAAAGCAACAATAAAGTGGTTTGACAACTTACCACCCAGGTCGGTAACCTGCTTTATGACCTGGCAAGGAGGTTCCTTACCCGATTTTTAATTCAGAAAGACAAAGTCAAGCATGCTCCAAGTCTGTTGGAGGTTAAACAAGAAATCAGAGAAACTCTCCAAGATTGTATGAGGAGATTCAACAAAGCTTGCTTAGAAATACAAAATTTACCTCCTGAGGCAGTAATTATGGGCTTGGTTAACGGCCTTAGAGAAGGGTCATTCTCCCAATTAATATCCAAATGACACCTGACTTCTTTGTATGAAGTACAAGAGTGGGCAAAGAAGTATATCATTATGGAAGAGAAGTCCCGACTGAGAGAACCATTCCCAAGGACAAATTCCTCTTACCAAGCTCAGGACAAGGAGAAGGAGACTAAGAAAAAGGAGGAGTACAACTCAGAGAAACCTCAAAGATACCACTATTACACCCTATTCTGAGTTTCTCTTGTCAATGTTTACAGGAAGATCTGTCACGCTGAAAAGCTTCCACCCCCTCACCCTCTCAAGCACAAAAAGGCTGGAAGCCGGACAGAATATTGTGAGTATCACAAGCTATATGGGCATTCTACTAATGTCTGTTATGACTTAAAGAATGTCATAGAAAAGTTGGCCAGGGAAGGTCGGTAGATAGGTACTTGGCTGAGAGGACGGATGACCGAAAGAAAAGAAAAAGAGATGATGATGATGGAGGACGACAAGATCAACCCCTGCAAACTTCTGAGGGGTACATACACATGATAAATGGAGGATTCACAGGAGAAAAAATTACTAAATCCTCACGCAAAAGGCATATCAAAGAAGTGTATCAAGACAGGGAAGATAGTAAAGTTCCTGACTTACTAACAATCTCATTCACCCAAGAAGATGCACAAAAGGTGACACCGGGCCACGACGACCCTGTGGTTATTACAATGATCCTTGCTAATGCCAATCTTCATAGAACTTTGGTGGACCAAGGGAGTTCGACTGACATGCAGTTTAAGCCAGCTTTTGAC
The DNA here is from genome assembly GCF_003086295.3 of Arachis hypogaea. Classification (NCBI taxonomy): domain Eukaryota; kingdom Viridiplantae; phylum Streptophyta; class Magnoliopsida; order Fabales; family Fabaceae; genus Arachis; species Arachis hypogaea. The sequence goes on along the minus strand of NC_092055.1, from coordinate 117,245,153 downwards.
AAGCTCGGACTCGAAGAAAAGGATTTGAAGGCGTATCAAGACAACCTTTTTGGGTTGGGGGACACACCAATCCGACCCCTTGGATTCATCTCTTTATACACCATCTTTGGTAAAGGCACGAGATCAAGAATGTTAAGTGTTGACTACAATGTGGTAGACGTCATATCCGCTTACAATGCTTTAATAGGTCGGACCACTTTAAACCGACTAGCTGTAGTTGTCTCTACACCCTACCTATGCATGAAGTTTCCAACTACAGAAGGAATATCCACCATAAAGGGAGATCAAAAGTTTTCCAGAAAGTGTTACAATAAAAGTCTCAACTTAAAAGCTAGTACAAGTGGTAAAGAAGTCAATACTATTGAGCTCAGCGATATCCGAGTTTGGGAAGAGCTACATCCCCAACTTGAAGAAAAGATAGAAAAAGTATAAATCGTGGATCATGCTGAAAAGACAACGAGCATAGGGGCCAACCTGGAGGAAGGTTTAAAGGTACAACTCATTAATCTCTTACAAAGGAACTTCGACCTCTTCGCTTGAAAAGCCTCCGATATACTGGTATAGACCCCGACCTCATGTCTCACAAGCTCGCCATTTATCCAGGTTCTCGACCTATTCAACAAAAGTGGTAGAAGCTCGGTCTTGAAAGGACATAGACCATGGAAGAATAGGTGCAAGCCTTATTAGAAATCGTGTTTATAAGAAAGGTAAAGTATTTCCTTTGTGGTTGGCTAATGTGGTTCTCGAAAAAAGTAGAACGGAAAATAGAGGATGTGTGTTGATTACACTAACCTCAATAAAGCTTGTCCCAAAGATCCATACCCTCTGTCCTTTATGGACGCATACTCGGGATATAATCAAATCTCGATGTATAAGTCGGACTAGAAAAAGACTTCTTTCATCACTCCAAAGGCTAACTATTGTCATATAGTAATGCCTTTCAGATTGAAGAATACTAGAGTTACATACCAACAACTGATGAATAAGGTGTTTTCATCTCACCTTAAAAATTAATAAAGGTATATGTGGACAATATGCTCGTCAAGACCCGAGATGACCTTGCTCTTTTAACCGACCTATCTGAGGTATTCTCTACAATAAGAAAACATGGGATGAGGTTAAATCCTTCAAAGTGCACCTTTGCAGTGGAGGCTGGGAAGTTCTTAGGCTTCATGCTCACACAAAGAGGCATTGAGGCCAACCCAAATAAGTGTATAACGGTATTGGAGATGAAAAAGCCTGACTTGCCTCAAGGAAGTGCAACAATTAAATGGGAGGTTAGCTACGTTGTCCAGGTTCCTAGTAGGATCAGCCCTGAAGTCTCTACCTTTGTTCTCAATCCTTAAAATAGGGAGCCAATTTGAATGGACTCAGGAATGTGAACAAGCCTTCCAAAACTTTAAAATATTCCTAGGCCAACCCTCAATCCTTACCCGACCTGTCCCAGGAGAGGAGCTCGTCCTCTACCTAGCTAGCAAGTCGTGCTATCGCCTCAGCCCTGGTCCGAGAAGATGAACACGGACAACAACCCATCTACTTTGTAAGCAAAGCCTTACAGGGGGCAGAACTAAACTATCAAAAGATAGAAAAGTTCGCATATACCCTTATCATCACTTCCAGAAGGCTTTGACCTTACTTTCAAGCCCATACTATTAAGGTCCAAACTAATCAACCTGTGAAGTATATTCTACAGAAGACAGACATTGCAGGAACAATGCTACAATGGGCTATAGAGCTATCCGAGTTCGACATAAGATATGAGACTCGGACAACCATCAAATCCCAATATTTGCTCGACTTTGTGGTAGAATACACTGAAGTCTGAGGAAATCCGTCAACCTGGAACCTGTATGTAGATGGATCGTTCAACAAAGTTGAAAGTGGAGCAGGGGTTATCCTAGAAAATGAAGAAAGAACTTGAATGGATTTATCACTAAGGTTCGAGTTTCCTACTTCTAATAATCAAGCAGAATATGAAGCCTTGCTTGCTGGCTAAAAAGGTCGGGCCAGAAAGATTGATAGTATTTAGTGACTGTCAAGTGATAACTTCCCAGGTTAACGACATTTATCAAGCCAGAGATCCCAGCATGAAGAAGTACCTAGAAGAAGCACGAAAACAATTAGCACAGTTTTCAGAAAGAGAAGTCCGTCATATAACTTGAAAATCTAATTCCCAAGCAGATGCTCTCTCTAAATTAGCCAGCACCAAGCCAGAGGATAACAATAGAAGCCTAATCCAGGAAACTCTCCATGCACAATTAGTATTGAAGAAAGAAGACAAGTCAGACACAATAACTATATCCAACCAAGGTTTAGGATGGATGACTCCTATAGTCGAATATCTTAAATTTGATATCATCCTTGAATATGAAAAGAAAGCAAGGAGGCTGATAAGGGAAGCACAAAACTACACCCTGGTTCATAATATCCTCTACAAAAGAGAGATATCTGTACCTCTATTGAAGTGCATCCCAACCTCCAAGAATAATGAGGTCCTAGAAGAAGTTCATAATGGCATATGTGAAAATTACTTAAGAGCACGATCACTAGTCAAGAAAGTGATCTGCTCTGGCTTCTTTTGGCCGACCTTGCAAAGGGAGGCAACTGACTTTGTTAGAAAATATCCACCTTATCATAAGCATGCCAACTTCCATGTAGCACTTCCCGAAGAGCTTATTAGTGTTACCTCATCTTGTCCATTCACAAAATGGGGCCTTGACCTTGTCAGTCCGTTTTCACAAGCTCTAGGACAAGTAAAGTATATCATAGTAGGTATTGATTATTTTACTAAGTGGATCGAGGCGAAACCATTAGCGACCATCACAGCTCAATGAAGTTAGCAATTTCTTTATAACAATATTGTCATAAGGTTTGGAGACCCACACTCAATTACCATGAACAATGAAACTCATTTCACTAACTCAACCTTTAGAAACTTGGTGGCCAGCCTTAAGATCAAGCACCAATTTACATCGGTAGAATACCCTCAAGCCAATGGACAAGCTGAAGCTATAAACAAAGTAATATTAGATGGGTTAAAATACCGACTACAAGATGCAAAGGGAGCATCGACAGACGAAATTCCTCAGGTCTTGTAGGTACATCGGACAACTCCCCACTCAACAATAGGAGAATCACCTTTTCGACTTGCTTGCAGCATAGAGGCCATGATTCTTGTAAAAATTGCTGAGGAATCTCCAAGAGTTAGATTCTATGATAAAGTGATCAATGTCTAAGCACAAAAGAAAAAACTTGACCTCCTCCTAGAAGTCTGAGAACAAGCTCGAATAAAGGAAGAAGCATTGAAATAGAGGATGGCCCTAAGGTACAACCAGAAAGTCATTAAGAGAAGCTTCACCATGAACGATCTCATATTGATCCAAAATGACATCGAAGTTCAGAAGTCGGGTGAAGGAAAGCTGACTACCAATTGGAAGGAACCCTATATGGTTATCGAGGTCTTAGGGAAAGGTTACTATAAGGTGTCCGACTTAAAAGGAAAGGAACTCCCGAGGTCATGGCATGCATGTAACTTAAAAAGGTATTATAGTTAGAAAAGTGCACCTTGCTCCCTGATGTAGCTTTTTTTCCGACTTCATTGTTTTTTTCCCAAAAAAGGGGTTTTTCTAAAGGGGGTTTTAATGAGGCATCATAGCAAGCGCCAAGGATCATAAAAAAATCCTTAGTAGCAAACAAATTTATGTACACCCCTTTTTCTTATTAATAAATAAAGATTTTCTCTGCTAGTTTTCCTATTTCAAACGCATTAATTTAAACTCGAAAAATCGCAAAAATCATTGTCTGACCTATATAGTTGGCAAGAGGAAGCGAGGAGGTACAAATTAATGTAAGAAGTTATGTAAGTAGTTTGTAAACCGACCTTGAAATAAGTCGGACAAAAAACAAAATGTAAAAGTAACTTGGCAAAAGTCCGATTACTCAAAGTTGGAGCTCAAAAGGAAAAAACAATACAAGTACATAAAAGGTCCAGAAAGGACTGATCTACTTTGCCGATGTCTTTTCTAACTTAGGAAAAAACTGCATCGAAATAATAAAAATTTGTGTTAAACTAAAATAGCTGTACCGACTAAAGAAATATGTTTCAAACGACACAATCATTTATGCCAAAAAACCACTATTAAAATATTGGAGGAAGGTTTCTAACAAAAAGTAAAAGTTGTTGAAACTACAACTAGAGCAAAATAAAAGTTGTTCAAAAACTAACTATTACAAAAGTTAAAGTGTTTATAAAAGACCCACTAGCCAGGCCATCCAAAGTTAGAAAATTACAGAGGATGAAACTTTTTGCTAGTAATAACATCTTTGGGCTGAGCAGAGGAAGTCGGGAGATATTGAGACATTGACACCGCAGGAATTGGGCGAGTTGGAGAAGGAAGGGGCTCACCACCCAATTGAGGATTGGGAACTTGAGAAGTATGTCTGAGCTATGCCCCCTGAGGTCTTTAGATCGAGCACAGGAGTGTCTTCCTCATCATCTGGGTCAGAACCAATCTTCTTGTCCACCACTATGTTGTCCAGACTGATGAGGGAGAGGTCTGCCTCAGGAGCAACAACTCAAAACTGAGCCTTCAAATTTGCAACTATCTCATCCATACCTTTGGCTACAGTCTCCTCAAGCTCCACATATTTATCTCGGGCTTTAGTGACCTCATCCACCAGATCGAGTTTTTTCCCAAAGACCGTGGTGTAACTCTCCTCGGCTTTCTTCTTCAACCCTTCCGATATAGCCAAAGCAGCTTCTACCTGTTTGACTTTAGCCCGAGCTTTGCCAAGGTTGGAGAGCAGAGACTCCCTCTCTTCCTTCAACTCCTTCTTAGACTCTCTTAAAGAGGCCACTTCAACCTACGAGGTAGCCAAGGAGCTCTGAATAGATTTAAGGGGGAGTCTTCTCCAACTCCCTGGCTAAAGCTGCGCACATGCCAGCCGTCCAGACTCCACCTCGAGCAAGGAGCTGAAGATGACTCTTAATAGCAACATTATCTATGCTGATGAGGCTGTGAGGAAGGATGTGCTTTTCACTCCAAGTAAGGGCATAAAAAACCTACTCGTATATACTCCCTGATTCTGAAGACTTGCGTTTCTTGGGGTTAGGCTCTGTAATAGAAGGAGGGGGTCAAGACTTTGGGGTTCGCCGAGCTAGAAGAACAAGGAGTTGGCTGAGGAGTCAGATTAGAGGTACTTTTCAGAGAGGCCGAGGCACCCAAATCTAACTTAGAAGGAGAGGCCAAGTCAGCAGTTTCACCATCCTCTTTCAATTGTAAGCTTCGAGCCACAACGTTCTTTATGGCGGTCCGAAGTGTTTTCATAGCAGCTGATTTGGGAGCCATCTTTTCTGCATGATATAAAAGTCGAGCTATGTTATTTGCTAAAACCATTCTGACAAAATAGTCATAAAATGGAAAAGAAAGCTACCTAGCTCGAACTGAAGCTGGCTAGGATTCCTTAAATACCTTTTAGTGTCCAGATAGGAAGCTCGGCCCAAAATTCTTGGAACAGTCTGACCACACTCTCCTCAAGCTCATCTAAATCATATAGGTTGTACTTAACAAGCACTGGACTCTCTTGCCAGTACAGAGGAGGAACATAGGCTCATCCCTTTCATCCAAAAAGAAAGGTCGGACGTCCTCTACAATTCAGATTTTAAAGAAATATTTTTTAAAGTCATGAAAGGAATCATCAAAGATGGCAAAAATCTTCCTACCTTGAATAACTCAGAAAGAGTGTCAAGCTAGCTTTTTGGAGCTAAAAGGTTTGGTAAGGACGAAAAGATAAAAAAAGACCTTAAGAGAAGGTCAAACATCCAGCTTCTGACATAGAAGTTAGTATATTTTCAAGAAATCCCAAGATTTGGGATGCAATTGGGTAGGGACAACATTACAGAATTTACGGACCTCAGATTCAAAATTAGAAAAAGGAAGAATAACTCTTAATTTTGAAAAAAAGCAGCCATACATATACATGAAATGACGCTCCGACCTATCAAGTTGGGGAAAACAAACCCTTTCCTCGTGATCATCGACAACAATTTCATATCTATGTTCATCTTCTCGATTTTCACACAACCTATGATGTCTACGAAAGGCCTCGAAATACTCTCTATCAATAACAGGGACTGGAGTAAGAACAGATATATCTACCCAGGTAAGGTCGGATGGAACTTTAGAAGACATGTTGTGAATAACTGACTGAGACATACAAGCTATATCTCTAATACAACAAACAAAGAAAACGTGACAACAAGAAGTTGGGAAGTCGGGCCATAATTAAAAGATTACAGTTCTTACATTTTTCAACACAAAAAATATCATCACAAATGGAACCATCTTCATGCAATAAAGTGACACCATTTGGGAGCAAGACAAGTATTAAAACTCCACATTTAGATTCACCAGCAGCAGTAAAAAATAAAAACCAAGGATAACGCAAAGTGTTCAAGGCTAAACCCCATTTTCAAAAGCCACCAAATGCTGATAACAATCATTCAGAAATCCAAAAAAGAAAGCAAGCAAATTTTTGAACCTATAAAATTGGCAAGAAAGAACAAAAAAATAGAGCAAGAAGAAAGGGCAAAAAACCAACCTTGAAAGAAGAATGCCAACGGAAAACGAGCACTTAAAGCAGCAAAAACTATGTACGATTTGAAGCTTCCAGTGAACGAATGAGAACACCCAAACAAAAATTTAAGATAAAGAAATCTTTAAAGACGAACAAAGGTTACAAAGTTAATGGAGTAAGGGGAAGATGAAAAGAAAGCGAAAAGGGAAGAAAGAAGAAGGATGAAGTATTTATAAGACACTAGGGCCAGGGTAAAAAGTGTCATTTTGTACCCCTCATCATTAATAGCATGCACGGTTACCAAAGTAACTGAAGAAGGAATGTTTGTGATGAAAAGAGGTAATGTTTCAAACTTTAAAAATACATCGAGTACCCAACCTATCCTCAAAAGGCGGTTTACCCGATGTAACATGTCAACATCCCAAATCAACAAAATGCTCGAGCCCGACCTTACAAAAAGCTCGGACTGAAGTAGGGACACTATTCATACCCTAGCCCAAAAATATTAAGTCAGGCCCAAAAAGAAGAAAAGCCCACCCAAAGGATGGCATCTTCTATTTTTATCCGATCTCATAGAGGTCGGGCACGGCGATAGTAGTTCTACTTGACTGAATCAACAACTAACTCCTAAGATATCTCCCATTTATCTAGAAGAGAGATCTCAACGAATTTCCTAGAAAAAGGGAACGACCATCCACTCTCAAAGGTGGAACTACTCTTAAGGTAGTTATTACTCCTACTATAAATACATTGAGATCTTCAGGTATATTTCAGAACCCAATCTACAAAAAACCTGTTTTAAACCTATGCTAAATTAAGCATCAGAGTCTTTTGCAGGTACCACCCCCATCCCCTCACGAGGAACTCGGACGGCGGTACCTCGATTCTAAAACAAGTCGGACGCTAACTCAAAAAGAGTTTGGACCTTACGTCTAGAACCAAATACAACCCAGTTTTAGGGAACCCTTGAAACAAGAAGTATTCTGAAGGTTTTAAAAAATCAATAAAACTAAGAAGCAGCAAAAAAAGAAAAGAAAACAAGAAAAGAAAAGAGCAAGGCTCAAGGCTCTGAGCACCAATGGCTGGGAAGGTTAAAAAGAACCAGAGCTCAAATAGTTGTTTTCCTAAGCTAAGTGCTTGTGGTATGACTGTGTCAAGGAAATCATGAGACAGAACATTTAGAGTCAAAGCCAAGTATAAACAATCCAATAAAAGAGAAGCCAAAGGCTCTGAGCACCATTGACTGGGACGAATAAAAAGAATCACAGACTCAAAGAGTTTCCCAGTTAAGTGCTTGTGGTATTTCTGTGTCGAGCAAAGCTTAAGACAAAATATTTAGAGTCATGGCTACGGTCAAGGTGCAAAGCACCCAATAAAAGAAAAAGAAAAGCTATCTTCAAGGTGAAAATATATAAAGAGATCTCCATAATATCATCCAAATAGAATTCCTATGTTCTAAGACTTTCAATTGTAGACCTAGCAAACACCGGAATCCATACATGCTCACACAATTCGGAGTTTACCCCACTGTCACTTGATCACATCAGTCACTGAAATGTCAAGAAATTCTTCAAATTGTTTCGATTTAGAGGACTCTTTTTGTGCATAGTTCTTTTCTTGCTTGTGGACAAGCAAGATCTTAAGTTTGGTGTTATGATGCATTTGCATCTTTAGTAGTTTTTCCTTCTTAATTTCAGTCCATAAGCTAATAGTTCTTGTTAATTTTAAGTAATCAAGTCATGGTTTAATGCATATTATTTTGAGTGTGTGAATTTCTTTTGTTACAGGAGATCTTGACAGAAATCAAGCAAAGAATAAGAAATAAGAGGAGCAAGCAATAAAATCAAGCAAGACAAGAATAGAAAAAGCTAAACAGAGGAGTTTTTGAGTTAAACAGAGAAGTTTCTATTCACTACAGAGAGCTCCCAAGCACCCAAGCACACTCCCAGTGGACATTATCAATTCTTGCGCCTTACATACACCCCCATGCGCTTTACATGGACTCCCAATGCGCTTTACATATGGCCAATTCTCACCTCCAGGGGCTACTCTCACTCCATGCACCTTACATGCCCACCATGCACCTTGCATGTTGCCCTGTGTGCTTACATGCCCATCCATGCGCCTTACATACAGCCTTGCGCTTTACATATGATCTTGTGTGCTTTACATGTGCAAATAGATGCCTCTAATTCCTCCTTGATGGGTTTCTGCTTTACATGCCTTCCATACGCTTTACATGTAATCTTGGACTACTCCCTGAGGATGGTGATCTCTTGCCAAATCTCTTACTAATCTCTAATCCTTTGAAGCACTTGAATTAATGATTAAAGCTTAAGCATAAGGCCCATGATTTGAAGCATTGATTGATAACTATTGAAGGATCATTAATTAGTTAGATTTGATTTTATTTTAATTTGATTTGGTTTGAATTCTAAATTAATTAGGTTTAGGTTTAGTATTTAAAGGGAGAGAGACACTATGTGGCTTCTCTCTTCCGGCAGCCATTTTGAATTTTAGGTTTTCTATTCCTTCATGAGCAACTAATCTCCTCTGTTAAGATTAGGAGCTCCGTTCATCTTTTTATGAATTATTAATCTAAGTGTTTTACTTTATTTGAGGTTTATGCTTTGATCTATTTCATGATTGAGTTTTCATTCTTAATCCCTAAAGATTTAGAATTGTTGAAAAATATTTTAACTCCGGTTTGAAATCTAAATATTGTTTTGAAAAAAGTAATATTGGGATTAGCTTGAAAACATCTTTCTCACTACTTTTTTTATGTGTTTCAAAAAGTGTACGACACTTTGTAAGTTTCAATTGTTTAGGACTAGTTTGGATAAGTGATATAAAATTTAACCTAAGGACTATTCTTGAATCTTATTTGCAATTAAAGCAGTTTTGTTCTTAACCTCTTAAATAATTGACTAAGGAATTAGTGATTAATTAGGTTAAAGAGAAATTGAATTGTCAAGAAATTGGAATTTGATTATTTATGATTTGTCGTGATTGATCTCTTCATGCCTCAAATAAATGAACACAAGGATTATTTTCCTAGAGAATGAACATCTCTGAAACTTTAACATTCTCACCATCATTGTCTTTACTTTCACTTTTTGCTACTTTTATTGTCCTATGTTTACACGTTTGCTTTAATTCCCCATTCATTCCTCTGTTTCTTGATTTGTCTAATTAGAATAGTCAATTAATCATTGTTTCTCAATCCATTAATCCTCATGGAAACAATAACTAACTAATACATGAGCATCTTAAGCACTTTTCTTGGGCAATTCTTATAGAAAAGTTATGACTTTTTCTTGATAATTATATGATTTTTAATGCTATTATAGTAGTACTTAATTTCCTTGATTTCATATTTCCGTAGGAAAATATTGGAAAAAGAGAAGCAAAAGCACAAGGAGGAACAAAAAATTGAAGACAAGTGCAAAGAGAATTTGTGGATGCTATCAATCCTGACCTCTTCACACTTCAATGAGCATAACTTGAGCTACAAAAGGCCAAATGACGCATTTCTAGCGGCATTAAAAAGCCAACTTCTAGATCTTTCCAACAATATATGATAGTCTATGCTTGCCCTCTAGCATTAGGGCGCTAAATGCCATGACTCAGCGTTTAGCACCGAGGACCTCAATTCGTGCAATGATTCTGTGGAGGTAGAGCTAAACACCACTATCCGGCATTTAGCGCCAAGCCCGTGTCAAGCAATTCCAAGGAAGGAATTTTTTGTTTTTTATTTAATTTTTAAAGTAAGAAAAGTTAATTTTTAGGGTTTTTAGAATTTTTATTTTATCAATTAGGATTAGATATAAAAGGAAAAAAGATTCAGCCCTTCGGGCTCTCTTCTATTCTTCTTCCTCATTCCGTACTTTTACATTTTCAGAACTCAAGGTTTTTCTTTGAGCCATGAGCAACTAAACCTCCATTAGTAAGGTTAGGAGCTCTATTTACTTTAATGGATTAACATTATTGTCATTCTACTCTTAATCAATGCACTATTTTTAAATTCAAGGATTGATTTCATTCTTCATCGTAGGAATTAGAGTATATTGGAAGATAAATCTTTTTTTATTTGAATTCTTGCTAAATCTTGGAAAAGTTATATCACTAGAATTAAAGCTTGGAATCAATTCCTCACAATTCTCTAATTTTCTGGATTTAACGTGATACGTGACATATAATCTCCTTATTTTTGGGTACTTAGGGTTTGTATGGCTCATAAACTAGAATTGTATTTAGTCTTCTAATTTAAATTAATTGACCAAGAAATTGACGGTTGACTGAGTTAGATGAGATTAAATTACTAAGGAATTTGGGTTTAATCACTTAAGGTTTACTATGAATTGAATCTTTGCTTCGTTAAAGTAGTGGAGAAGAATTGTTAATCCAAAAATTTAAACATCTCCAAAGCCTTAACTATTTTCTCATACTATTTTTACCAACTATTCATTGTTTGCTTTCTTGCACTCTCTGAATTACTGTTTTATGCTACTTGAACTTGAAACCATTCATTTTAGCTTGTTTAACTAGTCTAATCACTCAACTATTATTGTTCAGTCCATTAATCCTCATGGGATTGACACTCACTCACATGAGTTATTACTTGATACGACCCGGTGCACTTGCCGGTTAGTTTGTGGTATTCAAAATCCACACCAAGTTTTTTGCGCCATTGCCGGAGATTAACTGTGATTAATAACTACCAGTTGATTGATTACCTAGATTAGACACTTTTTTTTCTGTTTTCTCTTCATTAAAAAAATGAAAATAAAAAAATCCTTTCCAATCTTTCCTCTTTTCTTTCCTTTTTAGCATATGATGCGTTTGATTTGGTTTTGTATTTTTTGCTAAGGAAAATAATGGAGAGAGATCACATGGGTTATTACTCATAATCAAGGAATGATTCATATTACTATGGATGGAAGAACTATCCAGATTTTGGTTGGAAAAGTCAAGACCAAGAAAACTACAGTGCTCCATATTCCATCTATCAAGAACCATCATCTCCTTACTCATACCAAGTACCATCATATCTCTATTCATACCCAGAACCATTATCTCCTTATTCATATCAGGAACCATCCTCTAATTATTCATATCAAAAACCACCATCTCTCTATTCATAATAAGGACCCTCATCTTTTTATTCATATCAAGAACCATCATCTTCTTATTCATATCAAGAACCATAAGCTATTGAGCTTGCCATGAAAGAATTAAGGAACACTATTCAAAGTTGCATATATGATATGAAAATGAGTGTCAAAAATATAGAGAAACATGTGGAGTTGATTACCAAGCACATGACAGAGAAATAAGCAAATTCCTTCCCAAGAGATACAATGCAAGATCCTATAGAAGAAAGAGAGAAAATTAACCAAAGGAGTTCATACTCCAATGAATTAGAGAACTTTCCACCCTCACACATAGAAGAAGAGAAAGGTGTCAAACAAAGGAAGAAGATGCACAAATAAAGGAGGAAGCCATGCACACTCTATACTTGCACATTTCAATAATTAAGGAGGAAGCCATACAAGTCCCTTTAAAACTATGCATGCAAGCTTCCGGGAGGAAAAATCTAAATGGACCACCCACATTTGAATTGAAGTCTTCGCTCCCAATATTTGAATATGCTTTCTTTGGTCTTAGTGAATCAGAGAGTTGTATGGGAGTTGCTCTTTGGTGAGTATCTTTTTTCTCCTCATGTCCACTAAAGTCATTTCTCTTAACCAACTGGAAGAAGAGGAAGAAAATTCAAGAACCAACCATCAAGCTAGTGACGTTAAAGAAGTGCTTATTGGGAGACAACCCAACGTTAGGTAATTTCTTTTCATTTCTCTTTTTTCTTTGCTTCTTGTTGCATATGTATTTCATGGATTAAGTTTGGTGTTTCTACACCAACATGATGCTTGCACTTTACTGGGTACTTGGCCCAACCTTTCATTGATTGTGTCACACTAAGTTTGATGTTCTCACACCAAGTTTGGTGTTACCACACTTTACCCATGCACTGTCCATTCCCCCCCGTGCCAATACATTAGTGATGATTTGGACTTTTGTGTGGTTTAGAATTCATAATAAATTCTTGTTGCAAGTATAGTTTCTAAACTAACATTAATCCTTTCATACAAAAATTTGTTTGTCACAAGTAACAAACCCCTAAATCTATAAACCGAAGTATTGAACCTCAGGTCGTTCTCCCTAGGAATTGTAATAAAGTGTTTTGTTATTGGTTATGAGTTATATTTAGGGTTTTTGATAAGAGGCATAAAAAGTAAATGGAAATGAAAATAAACTAACAACTAAAGAGGTCTTGGCAAGGTCTGGTGGTCAAGGATCTCTATCCTAATCACTAACCACAACATGAGAATTGGCAAGGATCAACCCCACTAAGTTAACCCCTAACTAATAGTAGAGGAAAGTCAAGTGAGCTATGTCAATCCAAGTCCATAAGTCCTAGTTCTCCACCAAATCAATTAGTGAGACCTAGAGTTAATGGCTCCCAATCGTCAATCACTTAGACATTAGTAATTCAAGAGTTCCTAAGTTACCTTCCCAAGCCAAGAGCACTAAAATCTACTCTAAAATCCAACCAAATATTTCATCCAACACTTGGAAGGCACAAAAAAAAAGCATAGTAAATTACAATAATTAAAGGAATCTACAACTACAAAAGTAAGAGATTAACAATAGAAAGGCAAAACAATAGAAAAGTAAACTCATAACTAAAAGAAGTATTTTAACAAACACATAGAAAGTAATAAAAGTAAACAACATAAATTGCAAGAATTAAAGAGAGATATAACTAGAATAGCAAGAGATCAATAATAGAAAAGGAAAACAATTATGAAACAACAAAGAACTAAACAATTGCTTTGAAGAAGAAATATAGATCTACAAAAGAAAGTTCATAAACTACAACTAACAATACAAAGGAATTACAAGAGAAGAAGAATTCTACAACTACAAGAGAACAATTAAGGAAAGGAAAGGAAAATTAGAAGAGAGAAGAAGAACTATATCTAGATCTAAAACCTAATCCTAATTCTAGAGAGAAGTGAGAGCTTCTCTCTCTAGAAACTAACTCTATCTACTCCTCAAGCTTAAACTATGACTAATGATCAAAAGTATGTAAAGTATGTCAATTCTCCTTCAATTCTTGGCTTAAATAGCATCAGAAATGAGTTGGATTGGGCCCACAAGGCTTTAGAATTTGCTGGCCACAAATTTGCATTTAATAAATGACATGCAAATCAGTGTGTACGTGTACTGTGCATGTACGCGCCTCTATCTGCGATGCAACTATAGTAAATCTTATATCATTTTGAAACCCCAGATGTTAGCTTTCCAACGCAACTAAAACCGCATCATTTGGACCTCTGTAGCTCAAGTTATGGTCAATTAAGTGCGAAGAGGTCGGCTTGACAGCTTTTGCAATTCCTTCATTTCTTCATGAGTTTTCCATTTTTTCATGCTTTTCCTTCATTCCCTTGATCCAATCTTTGCCTCTTAAACCTGAAATCACTTAACAAACATATAAAGGCATCTAATGGAATCAAGGTGAATTAAGATTAAACAATTAAGGGCCTAAAAAGCATGTTTTCACTCTTAAGCACAGTTAAAGGAGAAGTTACAAAACCATGCTATTTCATTGAATAAATGTGGGAAAAAGATGATAAAACTCTCTTAATTCAACACAAGATAAACCCTACAAATGGGGTTTATCAACCTCCCCATACTTAAACCAAGCATGTCCTCCTGCTTAAACCAAGAAAAAGCAAAGGGATCAACATTTATTCAATGAAATCTAACTAAATGCAATCTACCTATATACAACTATCTAAATGAATGTAGTTGCTTAGTCAAAATAAATCAATTCCGAAGAATATATATATGCACAAGGGCTAAGGGTATTAACAACCATGCCAAACCATAATTGAATTGAGCTATTAAATATTTTTACAAACTTGCATGAGGAGTGATGATCATAGGTGGAAAACATGTAATTGAGCAATCGAGCCCTCACCGGTAGTGTTTGCACTCTATTCGCTCAAGTGTTTAGGGTTGATTCACTCAATCCTCCCCTAATCATGCTTTCCAAGATTTGTTTTTCTTCTAACAATCAACATTTATTTCATGCATGCATACAATTATCATGAGGTATTTTCTTTAGGTTGTAATGGGGCTAGGGTCAAGGTAGGATGCATATTTGGCCAAGTGAGCTTGAAATTTGAATCTTTGATCAACTTAAACTTTCCACCTAACCTATGACATCCTATACAATTCAGACTAAGCTAACTACCCATTTTTCACTTTTTTCCACATACTCATGCATTTTCTTTCTCTCTCTTTTTTTTTTCATTTCATAACACTTATGCATTGATATTATTGAGCTTCGCTTTGGGGCATTTTGTCCCATTTTTATTTCTTTCTTTTTCTTTGTTTCTTTCTTTTTCTATTTTTTTCTTTTCTTTTCCATATTATGTTTTTTCTTTTTCTTTTCTTTTTTTTTTCTTTTTGCTTTGCAATATATACAAAAACATCAATGCATAAGGTTTTACATTCATTACACATGAGCATGTACCCAATTCCCAACATTTACATCAAAAATACAAAACTATCCTTTTATTTAACCAATGTCCCAAGTTTTTCCACACTTGAATGATACTCACACACTAGCCTAAGTGGTGCACGAAATTGTGATTCACACTTTTCACAACTCTGCACAACTAACCAGCAAGTGCACTGGGTCGTCCAAGTAATACCTTACGTGAGTAAGGGTCGATCCCACGGAGATTGTTGGCTTGAAGCAATCTATGGTTACCTTGTAAATCTTAGTCAGGAGATTAATTATGATTATCAGTTTGAATTGCAAAAAATAAAAGAGCATGAAATAAATACTTGTTCTGCAGTAATGGAGAATATGTTGGAGTTTTGGAGATGCTTTATCTTCTGAATCTCTGCTTTCCCCCTGTCTTCTTCTTCACGCACGCAAGGTTCCTCCTATGGCAAGCTGTGTGTTGGTGGATTACCGTTGTCAATGGCTACCATCCGTCCTCTCAGTGAAAATGGTCCAGGTACGCTGTCACCGCACGGCTAATCATCTGTCGGTTCTCACTCATGCTGGAATAGGATCCATTGATCCCTTTGCGTCTGTCACTACGCCCAACCCTTGTGAGTTTGAAGCTCGTCACAGTCATTCAATCCCTGAATCCTACTCGGAATACCACAGACAAGGTTTAGACTTTCCGGATTCTCAAGAATGCTGCCAATGGATTCTAGCTTATACCACGAAGATTCTGATTAAGGAATCCAAGAGATACTCATTCAATCGAAGGTAGAACGGGAGTGGTTGTCAGGCATGCGTTCATAGATTGAGAATGGTGATGAGTGTCACGGATCATCACATTCATTATATTGAAGTGCGAATGAATATCTTAGATAGAAACAAGCGTGTTTGAATAGAAAACAGAAATAATTGCATTAATTCATCGAAACACAGCAGAGCTCCTCACCCCCAACAATGGAGTTTAGAGACTCATGCCATCAAAGAGTACAAAGTTCAGATCTAAAAATGTCATGAGGTACAAAATAAATCTCTAAAAGTTGTTTAAATACTAAACTAGTAACCTAGGTTTACAGAAAATGAGTAAACTAAGATAGATAGTGCAGAAATCCACTTCTGGGGCCCACTTGGTGTGTGCTGGGGCTGAGACTTGAGCTTTACACGTGCCTAGGCTGTTTCTAGAGTTAAACGCCAGGTTGTAACCTGTTTCTGGCGTTTAACTCCAACTTGTAACCTGTTTCTGGCGTTTAACGCCAGAATGCAACATGGAACTGGCGTTGAACGCCAGTTTACGTCATCTATCATTGAGCAAAGTATGTACTATCATATATTGCTGGAAAGCCCTGGATGTATACTTTCCAACGCAATTGAGAGCGCGCCAATTAGAATCCTGTAGCTCCAAAAAATATATTCTGAGTGCAGGGAGGTCAGAATCCAACAGCATCAGCAGTCCTTTTTCAGCCTGAATCAGATTTTTGCTCAGCTCCCTCAATTTCAGCCAGAAATTACTTGAAATCAAAGAAAAACACAAAAACTCATAGTAAAGTCCAAAAATATGATTTTTATTTAAAAACTAATAAAAATATAATAAAAAGTGACTAAAACATATTAAAAACTACCTAAAAAATAATGCCAAAAAGCGTATAAATTATCCCCTCATCACTAAGCCAATCAAAGACCCAAATAAGGACATTTATTGTTTTTCGCTTTAAGGCTTGTAATGTGTTAAATTAAGAACAAACGGGTCAATCGTAGGCTCAAATTGGCTAACAATGGAAGATAAAAGGTAAGACTATTTGGGTAAGTGAGCTAAATGAAATGATGACCTCAATCATATAAATACATGAATATACAAAATAATGGACATAAAGAATCAAACAAATCAAAGATTACAATCATAGAAAGAGCATTCTTGAAAAATCTCATTATTTTGACTAAGCTTATTGTGTATATGTATGAAAAAAAATAAGAAAATACAAATAAAAATCCTAAAAATCTAGAATGGAATGCAAAAGTGTTGAGATTAGAAACTTGTCACCCAAAATCGCCGACCGGTCGGACGACCTCCCCACACTTAAAAGTTTGCACCGTCCTCGGTGCACTCAAAGATGAGCAAGGGGGTACGACGACTTTCCGAGTTGCTACCTTCAGCTGGTAGATCAACCGGTGCTGCGTATTCTTTCTTCCACTTCTATTTTTGCTTGCGGTGCATCATTCATGAAAAATAGAAAATAACACCATAAGATGAGAAAATACAAAAGCAAGGAAGCATACATTGTTGGAATGAGGTAAATCACTAGGATTGAGTGAGTGAATTAGTGTGACATTTATGAAAGTAGAGATGTGAGTCCTAAATTAGGCGCCTTTTAGAACACACATTGGCATAAAAAGTGATGTCACAAAAGAAGCTTGCACTTCACTTATCCTAGTGTGTTTGAAATATTTTAAGTAAACTTGTAAGGTAAAACAAGCATTAAAGAAGCATGAAGGCATTCAAGCTATAAACATATGGATGCATATAATCATGAAATACAATGCATTAAGGTGAATGCACAACATCCAATATCAAGAAATTTCCTAATCAAAGAATAGGGTTTAAATCACATGGTGGCCAAATCATGCAATTCAAGAAGAGTAACAAGCTCGAAGGCAATTCTCATCACTTGGTATTCTTAAAAGGTAAGCATGAAAAACTCAAAACCAAGTAGCAAAATATAACCTCAACAATAGAATCCAACAAAGATTATAAACATAATGATGTTAAGATAACATCCCTTTTTAATACTCAACAGCAATTAATGGTAAACAAGAATAACAATCCAACACTTACAATGAAAAAGAGAAAATGAAATGAAAACTAACTAAAACTAACTAATCAACTAACTAACTAGCTAATTAGTTAACTAAAATAAATGGTTATCAATGGTGTTTGGGAGTGTTGGATGAAGGGTAGAAGAAGGAAAGAAAAAAAAGAAGGAAAGAAATGGAAAGAGAAGAAGAAAAGAGACGTGTTGAAGGAAGGACATCCGCGCGTACGCACGCATGGCGCGTGCGCGCGGATGGTGGTGCAATGGACACGACGCGTATGCGTACATGGTACGTCTGCATCGATGGCTTATTTCGAGAGTGACGCGTACGCGTCATGTGCGCGTCCGCGCGAGTTGGTTTATGCGAAAGGCACAATGCTAGCGCAGCGTTCGCACAACTCTCGGGTTTTTGGCTTCGGGGTGGAATTTATCAATCCACGCGTACGCGTACATGGCGCGTGCACGCGGATAGGCGAAAATGCATGATGCACACGTACGCGCGGATGGTGCTCTGTTTTTTTTTTCACCAATCCAAGCATTCCAAACCTCCAAATAGCCACCAAAACACCATAAAACCTTATTTAACATACTAAACTATAAATTATGCTTAACAAATCAACCAAAAACATGAATTTAAACTAATTACCAATATGTACAAAAAGAGAAAATAAAAAGAAGTTACCATGGTGGGGTGTCTCCCACCTAGCACTTTTGTTTATTGTCCTTAAGTTGGACTTATGGGGAGCTCCTCTCAAGGTGGCTTGTGCTTAAAGCTATCCTTGAACATCCACCAATGCTTGAGTTTCCAATAAGCTCCATTCTTCAATTTTAATATCTTCAGGCTTTGATGGAGTTCTTCACAAATCATGAGCTCCCAAATTTGATTTTTCTTGTGCGATCCGGGATTTCACACTTTATTTTGACACCCGTCCTTGAGTTGGTCATCATTATTCCATCCGGGTGGCATGGCCTTGGAATTCTCAAGGAAGCTTCCAAACAATTTTCTAGACCCATGCAATTTGGTTCCACACCAACCATTGCTCTTGAATTTTGAGCTTGCAACCATCATGAGCTTAGAATGACGTTTCCAACCACTACACAACTCTTTCCTACTCTTAACTCCACAAAGAGCTCTAAGTTGACCATCATTTTCAATCAAACCATATTCAAGTGAGAAAGTAAAGCTTAGGGATAAGAATTTTACCCACTTGAATATTGTGTAGGATGGTGACTTGGGGTGGGAGACCTCCCCATACTTAGACAATGCAAGGTCTACTTCCTTAGGCTCTTCTTTAGTTGTCTCCACCTCTTCGCAAGCTTCTTCAATTTTAACCTTTTCCCCTTTATCACGTGGCTTGGTGTTGTCTTTAAGAAATTCAATTTCTTGCTCAATGAGAGGTGATTCAATTTTGGATAGGAATTCATTGATGAATGAATCCGTCTCTTGATCAACCTCTTCATATTCTTCAATTCTAATATACACCATGTCCGCTTTTTCCCCTTGGTAGCTCTCTTCCGACTCACTCTCTTCTTCGTTGTTCACCAAGGGTATGGGGGGTTGTGCACATTCTTCTATAATTTCAACTTCATGTCCAATGGGAAATGATTCAATTATAGATAGGAATTCATCCATGATTGAATCCATCTCTTGATAAGCCTCTTTCAAGTCTCCAACTATGATATTCCTTGGAGGTTGCGCACCCTCCTCAACATCAATATCAAGCTTCTTGGAAGAGTGCTCCATGATGCTACATTCCCATGGACTTTCAACATCTCCTAAATCTTCAACCACTTCTTCCTTTTCTTCAATGATCATAGGTTCCTCCAATTGTTCTAACACAAAGTGGCATCCCTCATCACCCACCGGGGTTTCCAATCTCTTCCTCATGCTATGCTCTTCAATTGATTCTTCACATGTGGCTATGGAAGCACCTTGAGCATTCAAGCATTGGTAGGCTAAAGTATGCACTACCTTGGTCAAGTTAGTCACAAACTCTAGGGTGTTCCTTTTCATATCCGCTTGTCCTTGAAGTAGCAAGGTGAGAGAATCATCTATTGGGGCTTGGGGTGGATAAGAGGGTTCATTATTTTGGAGAAAGGGCTCATAGTAGGAAGGTGGTTCTTCTTGGTAAGGATATGGAGATGGTGTGCATTGAGGTGGTTCTTCATAGTAGTCATGATAAGGTTGTGGTGGTTCCAAAGTTTCTTACTCATAATGGTCATAAGAACATGGTATGGGTGATTGGTCATATAATGGATATGGATCATAGGAAGGTGTTTGGTAATGAGAGGCTTGTGAGAATGGTTGAGGTTCATGTTGAGGATAAGAGTCATAGGCATATGATGGTGGTAGTTGATTTTCACATAAAGTTTCACCATAGCCATTGAATTGACATGCATTAGGATGGAAATCATACCTATACGCATCCGGAGGTTGTTGCCAATAGGAGTGATCAATTCCTTGAGGCTCCTCCCATCTTGAAGTGTTCCATCCTTGGTACATGTTGTCATTAAAGTCCACATTTCCTACAACATAATTAGAACTAAACTCATAGCCAAAGTGAGAATTCATGATAGCAAGAGAAAATGAAAACAAAATCAAATAAGAAGAAAGAAAATTAAATCCTAAAACTAGCAAGAACTAATAAAGAGGCAAAAGGCAAACATATTCACAATATTCACATATATATAATAACCAATAACACAACACCATTAAAATTCCCCGGCAACGGCGCCATTTTGATGATTTGGACTTTTGTGTGGTTTAGAATTCATAATAAATTCTCGTTGTAAGTATTGTTTCTAAACCAACATTAATCCTTTCATACAAAATTTTTTTGTCACAAGTAAGAAACCCCTAAATCTATAAACCGAAGTATTGAACCTCGGGTCGTTCTCCCTAGGAATTGCAATAAAGTGTCTTGTTATTGGTTATGAGTTATATTTGGGATTTTTGATAAGAGGCATGAGAAGTAAATGGAAATGAAAATAAACTAACAACTAAAGAGGTCTTGGCAAGGTCTAATGGTCAAGGATATCTATCCTAATCACTAACCACAACATGAGAATTGGCAAGGATCAACCCCACTAAGTTAACCCCTAACTAATAGTAAAGGAAAGTCAAGTGAGCTATGTCAATCCAAGTCCATAAGTCCTAGTTCTCCACCAAATCAATTAGTGAGATCTAGAGTTAATGGCTCCCAATCGTCAATCACTTGGACATTAGTAATTCAAGAGTTCTTAAGTTACCTTCCCAAGCCAAGAGCACTAAAATATACTCTAGAATCTAACCAAGCATTTCATCAAACACTTGGAAGGCACAAAAGAAAAGTATAGTAAATTACAAGAATTAAAGAAATCTACAACTACAAAAGTAAGAGATTAACAATAGAAAGGTAAAACAATAGAAAAGTAAACTCATAACTAAAAGAAGTATTTTAACAAACACATAAAAGGCAATAAAAGTAAACAACATGAATTGCAAGAATTAAAGAGAGATCTAACTATAATAGCAAGAGATCAACAATAGAAAAGGAAAACAATTATGAAACAACAAAGAACTTAACAATTGCATGAAAGAAGAAATGTAGATCTACAAAAGAAAGTTCATAAACTACAACTAACAATACAAAGGAATTACAAGAGAAGAAGAATTCTACAACTACAAGAGAACAATTAAGAAAAGGAAAGGAAAATTAGAAGAGAGAAGAAGAACTATATCTAGATCTAAAACTTAATCCTAATTCTAGAGAGAAGTGAGAGCTTCTCTCTCTAGAAACTAACTCTAACTACTCCTCAAGCTTAAACTATGACTAATGATCTAAAGTATGTAAAGTATTTCAATTCTCCTTCAATTCTTGGCTTAAATAGCATCAGAAATGAGTTAGATTGGGCCCACAAGGCTTTAGAATTCGCTGGCCACGAATTTGCATTTAATGAATGACATGCAAATCGGTGCGTACATGTACCGTGTGCGTGCGTGCCTCTATCTGCAATGCAACTGTGGCAAATCTTATATCATTTTGAAGCCCCGAATGTTAGCTTTCCAACGCAACTGAAACCGTATCATTTGGACCTCTGTAGCTCAAGTTATGGTCAATTAAGTGCAAAGAGGTCGGCTTGACAGCTTTTGCAATTCCTTCATTTCTTCATGAGTTCTCCATTTTTTCATACTTTTCCTTCATTCCCTTGATCCAATCTTTACCTTCTAAATCTGAAATCATTTAACAAACATATCAAGGCATCTAATGGAATCAAGGTGAATTAAGATTAAACAATTAAGGGCCTAAAAAGCATGTTTTCACTCTTAAGCACAGTTAAAGGAGAAGTTACAAAACCATGCTATTTCATTGAATAAATGTGGGAAAAAGATGATAAAACCCTCTAAATTCAACACAAGATAAATCCTACAAATAGGGTTTATCAATTAGCAACATATTTATTTTATTTTATTTTGTCTTTCCTTTAATTTGTTTTTTAATTTTGTTTGTTTTATTTGAATGAGCTTCCGCCTTGCTTCCTTATATTCACTAGACAATCATGATTATTCCTATTTTCATCACCACTATTTTTCTTTGTTGTTTGAGGATAAGCAACCATCCTAAGTTTGGTGTTGGAGAATATGCTCTACATAGCCTAAAAGAATGATAAAGAGGAAGATGATGAAGATGAGCGGCGTTTAGCGCCAGGTGATCCGAAAAGTTAAAATTGCATGGAGGCTATGCTCTACATAGCCTAAAAGGATGATGAAAAGGAAGATGATGAAGATGAGCTAAATGAGAATTGAGATTGTTGAATTCTAATCACTTCCTTTCTTTTTAATTATATGCATATGTTATCTTGTTCTATCTTAGATAATGCATTTATGAGTCTTGTTAGTCAAGTGCATATCATTACTTATCCATCACAACCCACAATTATAATTGTGCTTGCCCCTAAATGTGAGCAAGGATCATGTGCTAAGAAAGAACAAAAAGAAAAAGGGATTGATCATAAAGAGCATGACAATGTGAGTTTGGAAGGCCAAACTAACTAAGAATGTTCAATACAAGCTGAGCCAAATTGTTTGAAGCCTTAGTCTAGAGGACTATTATGGGATTTTTTGCACTTGAAAAAGCCTTGAAGGAGTAACATGTAATGAGAAAAAAAGGGGTTGAAAGAGAAGCCAAAGGCTCTGAGTACCACTGACTAAGGATCTGAGACAAGTGCTTGTGGTGCTTATGTATCAAGCAAAAATTTGAAAACAAACTAACAAAGAATTTAGAGTCATAGCTAGGCTCAAGGTGTAAAGTCCCCTCCCCCCCAAAGAAGAGAAAGCCAAAGGCTCTGAGCACCAATGGTGGAAGATGTTAAAAGGACATGGTAAGCTTAAAGAGCTCCCCAATAAAGTGCTTGTGGTATTTTTGTGTCGAGCAAAGCTTGAGACAAAATATTTAGAGTCATGGACTAGGCTCAAGGTGCAAAGCACCCAAAGAAAATAAGCTGTGAAAGTAAAGTAAATAAGCTTGCTTCAAGATGATGATTCAAGGAAGGATTCTATGATCTAATTCGGACAGAGGCCTTGAAAGAATATAACTTGTTATGTTGAATTGTGCATAAGTGAAATGGCTAACTAAACTCACTTGAATTGTAACCATTCACCCTTGCATTTTAAGATTGAAAAGTTTGATGACTAAGCATTGATTCTTTGCTTGCTTGAGGACAAGCAAGAGCTTAAGTTTGGTGTTGTGATGCATGCGCATCTTAAGCACTTTTCTTGGGCAATTCTTATAGAAAAGTTATGACTTTTACTTGATAATTATGTGATTTTCAAGGCTATTCTATTAGTATTTTGATTTTCTTGGTTTCATGATTTTTGTAGAAAAATGTTAGAAAAAGAGAAGTAAAAGCACAAGGAGGAACCAAAAATTGAAGACAAGTGCAAAGAGAATTCGTGGATGTTGTCAACCCTGACTTCTTCACACCCTAATGAGCATAATTTGAGCTATAGAAATCCAACTAATGCAGTTTTAGTGGCATTAGAAAGCCAGCTTCTAGGGCTTTCCAACGATATATAATAGTTTATGCTTGCTCTCTGGCATCACGACACTAAACGCCACGACTCGGCATTTAGCGCCGAGGACCTCGTAATTTGTGCAATGATTTTGTGAAGGTGGCACTAAACGCCATTACCCGGCGTTTAGCACCAGGCTTGTGTCAAAAAATTCCACAGAAGACATTTTTTGTTTCTTATTTAATTTTTAAAGTAAGAAAAGATAATTTTTAAGGTTTTTAGAATTTTTATTTTATCAATTAAGATTAGATATAAAAGGAAAAAAGATTCAGCCTTTCGGGGTCTCTTCTCCTCTTCTTCCTCATTCCGTACTTTTACAATTTTAGAACTCAAGATTTTTTTCTGAATCATGAGCAACTAAACCTCCATTGTTAAGGTTAGGAGCTCTGTTTACTTTAATGGATTAACATTATTGTCATTCTACTCTTAAATTCAAGGATTGATTTCGTTCTTCATCCTAGGAATTAGAGTATATTGAAAGATAACTCTTTTTCTATTTGAATTCTTGTTGAATCTTGGAAAAGTTATATCACTAGAATTAAATTTTAGAATCAATTCCTCATAATTCTCTAATTTTCTGGATTTAACGTGATACGTGACATATAATCTCCTTATTTTTGGGTACTTAGGGTTTGTGTAGCTCATAAACTAGAATTGGACTTAGTCTTCTAATTTAAATTAATTGGCCAAGGAATTGACGGTTGACTGAGTTAGATGAGATTAAATTACTAAGAAATTAGGATTTAATCACTTAAGGTTTGCTATGAATTGAATCTTTGCTTTGTTAAAGTAGTTGATAAGAATTGTTAATTTGGAAATTTAAATATCTCCGAAGCCTTAACTGTTTTCTCATACTATTTTTACCAACCATTCACTTTTTGCTTTCTTGCACTCTCTGAATTACTGTTTTATGCTACTTGAACTTGAAACCATTCATTTTAGCTTGTTTAACTAGTCTAATCACTCAACTATTGTTGTTCGGTCCATTAATCCTCACGGGATCGACACTCACTCACTTGAGTCATTACTTGGTACGACCCGATGCACTTACCGATTAGTTTGTGGTATTCAAAGTTCGCACCACTAATTCACCGTGATATTACTTGATATGATTCAGTACACTTGCCTAATTGTGGAGTTGCAAAATTTCGCATCAACAGATTGGGTACTTGACGTGTTTTTAAATCTGAATATTACGTCTTTTCGTAACCGTTCATGCATCTTTTCGGTTACATTGGTAACTGTGCACATCATTTAATGAGAGTGATATTACCGTTTTGTCCCTAGTGCCTATATAAGCACAACTCTCTTGCTCTTTCTTCTTTTTAGTGTTTTTAACTCCCCAATAATTGCTTCATCTTCTCAGAGAAGTTTTCAAAACCATTTCTTCTTTGCTGTAACTCCAGTTTCCTTTTTTCAAATTTTTATCTTCTTCGAAGACTCCTTCTTTGCTAGTTTTTGCATTTCTTGGGGGTTCCATTGATGACCCAGCCTGCTTCTTGCAAGAATCTTGATTTGTCACTTTCTCATTCGCGATTTGTGGTGTGACCCTTGCTTCTTCTTTCAGGTTAGCATCCTTTTATTGGATTATTGTTAGTATAGCTGTAACACCCTCTCACCCTTAGCCTTACCTCTAGCTGTAAAGCAAAGGATAACAAAGTGCCACGACAGTTTTAAAGTTCATATGATATAATATAGTCAAATGGTATAATATACTAGAAGCTCAATGAAGAAATAAAGCTCAAAAACAGAGATACAAAAACGCGTAATGTTCACATGAACTAACTACAAGCGTAAAGGTACAATCGATAACATAATACATATAATAGTATATATATATATATATATATATATATATATATATATATATATATATATATATATATATATATATATATATATATACAAAAGAGAATATATATATATGAGATATACAAAAGAGAACTAGTCACAGCCTGTGGAGTTTAGGCTGGCTAGCTCAAACAGAAAATATAACAGAGTTCTTGAGTTAAAATTGCAACATCCTAACTCTCAAAGTAAGCCTCTAAGGCAACAAGTTAAATATACAAAAGTGAGAGTGAACTACATCAAAATAACCAAAAGATATAAGATAAAAGCGATTCTCCACTCTGTTACCATCCCACAACTCACCGAAGTGGGTTGCGACCTACATCTGAAAAATAACAACAACATATGGTATGAGAACCGGAGGTTCTCAGTATGGTAACAGTGCCCAATAAATAAGATATAAGGTTCTGGGAAGTCAAAGGTAATCCTAGAACTTCCCACATGCATAAGATTCAAACTTAGACACATATAATTAAAATTTCCATAAAGGGTTATCTAAATCCTAAGGATTTTCTAACTAACATAAACACCACTGTTCCACAGCCTTCGCCAGCCTAACCTCCATGCGATCCCATTGCCACTGCTTACCGAACATCCTCAATCCCAGCAGAAAGTACACATAATGCAAGCAAAGAAAACACAAATAATATACATATACATCAGGTAATTCAATTAGCAAGTAACATGTTATACACTTAGGCAATAGATGCAAGTAAACAAAGCAAACAAACACTTAAGAATGCATATGATGAATGCCTATCCTATTGACGGTGATATCACTTATTGGTTCAACTGCCAACCCGACACATTCTCTTAAGATGTCGCCTTTCTGTCACGTATATAAATATGTCCCCTAGGATATGCCCTAGCACACTCTTATGGGATATAGTGCTCGAACACACTCTTGTAACCGGAAAGGATGCGGGCGGGATACTCTGTCTCAGACCTCACATCTCAACGTAAGCGGGATTAACCACCGTCCTTACGCCGGCGCCACATCCTGGACAAGTGGGATTAACCACTGTCCTTGCCAGGCGCATAGCGACTTACCAAATCTCAGCAAATCAATAGCATAAAGTCAATTTTAGTGATCACTACTCATGTTGTACAAATCCAGTAATACTCATCTCATCAATATTATTAACCATAATCATTCATTTCCAAGCTCCAAATTATCATTAGTTCTCAATTTTACAAGTTCACCATCAATCCATCACTCCATCAACTTACACAACAACTCCATTCCACTTACATACCAAGCTTAAGTCACCGTCTTCTAAACTCACTAACAAAAAGTATCCACTTAAATTCACTTATGGTGTTTTTCCTTGTTTCAAAGCCTAAATACTAACTAGGGGGATCTTAACAAGCGTCACGAAAGTTTACAAACTTGTCGGAAAAGTAAAACGATCAAAAACAGAATTTTTATTGAAAAACAGAGTTTGTGCATAGCAATTACGCATGGTGTTGTGCATACAGCAGTGTGCGTGGACACACAAGATAGATTTTTAAAATTTTTGCAAGATCACACAATTGAATTTTTGTTTTTGTAAATTCATCTGTAATTCTTCTATTCTTATATATATAATGACTAATATATCATCTAGTTTTTAGTATATATAAAATGTTTTTTATATTTAATTATATAAAATATAACTAAATACACAATTTCATTAAAAGACAAGTTCAAGATTATATTATAGCAAAAAACACAAAGGCAGCCTGATCTCATGCCATTAATGAAATGATCAAAGATTCGACCTTCTTGATTACTTTCCTTTCCAATTTTCCATCATATATAGTATTTAGTAGTGAATAGTACAAGTACCAATAACTATAAAATGTACGTGAAAGTAGGGAGAAATTATCCCTCTGTTCCATATGTAAAAAAGAATTTTTAATCAGGGTGGTGGAGTTTTCTTAAGCTTTAATGAGGGGTTTAGTTAACATTCAAATTATCAATTAAAATTTGTTTCTAAAAAATATATAAAATTTATATTTTTAATATATTTGGTATGTATTTATTAAAATAATAAAAACACAAAAATGTTAGTTTAACATTAAACTTTAAGACATTGACTCATTTTTGAAGAAATGATATTTGTATTTTTTTGTGGACCTTTTTTACAATATTAAAATATTTTTTTTTATATTTTCTCATTTTTACAATCACTTTAATATTAAATATAAAAAATATATAAAAAAATATACAAAAATAATAATATATCATTTTTTCATACATACACAAATACCTGCCTTCAATAATTGTCATTTCAAAAAAGTAGTAGGCGACTAGATAAGAAAACGACGAAAATAGTTGACCTTGCGACGAATTCAAAAGTATATATAAAAGAAAAATCTATCATTGTAATCAAAATAGAAAAAATTGAGATTTTATGTAAAATTAAAAAAGTAAATTAAGTATGTAAAATGTAAAATTTTAACCAAATTTAAATTATAAAATTGTTAGACTTAGTATAAATTTAGTAAAATTGATTTACTTATTTAGAATTGTAATATTGAAAAATTTTAAGAGTTAAATTGATATTCTAATTACTATAATTGTAAGTGATCACAACTATAAAAAATGGGATAATTTCAATAATTCATATTTTGACACTGTTTCACTCGTTTTTTAGTCGACTTTGACAGGGGTGTCAAAATGAGCTTGTATCAAAATTTCAAGTATCGAAAAATAGATACGATTCTCCTGAAAAAGAGTGAGCTCGACCCAAAAATTACTTAATTAATGTCAATGTAATTTATGTCAAAATTGCTAGTGGTAAATTTTATGATAAACGACAAAAGAATAAATAATTAAATAAAAAAAGACGATGAAACACAAAATATTGATTTAAACAAAGTAATAATGAAATTTAAAGAAACTAAATTAAACTGAATCATATAAACAAAAGGAAACAAGTAAAAAATCGACTTCTAACACTCACATGCACTTGCACTCTATATTTTTTCATTGCGTCATGGAGATTGAAAATTTGATGAGCTTATGTAATGATCTAGTGTTTCTGATTAAAGTCCTCGAACTCTTCTGAGTTTTTACTATTTATAGATCATAGAAATAGACTTGTCATGGAGCATATTTATCCACTATCTTCTTCATTTTTTTTCAGTCATGACCTTGTCTTGACTATGAAAAATTTTGACTTGCAAGTTCTGATACCCATGTCTTTCCTAATCTTCAAAGTTCCACATTTCTTCAACTTGCTCAACAAATTTTGCACCCATGTCCTTCACTCAATTTAAAGGTCTGAGTATCAAGTCTTGATCATCAGAAAAAAGAAATAACTACTCTTTTGACTCCAATACTTTTTATATTATCTTTTTTCCACTTCGACTTGCCTATTTGTACTTCTGTAGTTGAAACACTATTTTTTTGGTCGAAATCATTGATAATAAAAAAAATTTATTTTTTGTACCAACAGACACATTAGTAAACAAATATTAAAATTCTGAAATAAGTAAATTTGTTTTGGATTAAAATTAACAAGATAAAAATTGAGCGTCAGACCTTTGTCTACGCTGATGATCGGTACTTACTATGCCTTTATGAGTGAAGAGGACAAAGGCAAACAAGTTGCCTTTGCTAAAAGAACCATATCTTCAATTTGGTTATTTTTCAAAGATACACCATAAGTAACTTGCAGCAATGTCACTTTGACCATATAAAGTGAAGACAAGACCAATAAATAATGCACGTTAATCTGAAAGGAAGAAGAGAGAAGAAAAGTGGATATTGCCTTTATCCATGACCGTCGGAATTGTATGTCAATAATCACGTTAAATCACTCAGTTCTCTACTATAAATTAGTGAATAAATTATTACCATATATACACTTATTTCATACTGTTATACTAATTATGCTTCCCAAAATAAAAGATGAGAAAATATAGGGTGTCAGCATTTTTATTAAAATTTGGTCAGTATTTAACCATAAAAAAAAAAAAATTTATGTTATTTGATGAAATTTTACACTATTAAAAACATCAATGATAATTAATTGATAGCTACAAATCACAAAACTTATTGGTCTCCTAATCCTCCTCATAAAAGATTAAACAAAGGTGGAAATTCAGGTGCAGTCGACTTCAGGTGAAGTTGATACTGAGAGCCGTTAAATAATTTGATTGATTTGACTAAATTTTTATCTAATAGCTTTCAGGTACAACTTTACGTGAAGTCGATTTCATCTGAGTTTTTACCTTAAACAAAACGTAAATCAGGATTCGAATTCTAATAAAAGATTAAACGAAACATACCCTCTTACGAGTACCGCTTTTACGGGCATCAAAGTTTATGCTTTATCAATACAAAAATCATAAAACATATGCAGCATCGAAGACAAGCAAATGAACAAGAACTATTTATAAATTATTAAAACATACTTTGCAAAACTTCAAAGTGCTCGAATATACAAGAAAAACCTTCACACACTTTCGAAGGATTTAAAAGTAATGGGTATAAGATTTGACTAGAAAATAAAAGGAAGTTACAATAAATGAAATTGAAAATAAATAAAGGTTACATAAACGTAAAGTGTAAAATGGTAAAAGACAATAAAAAAAAAATAAAAAGTGTTTTTGTGAAGGTTGACTGTGGTATAGTTCGTCTTTCGATGATTGTCTGTAAATTTTTTGTTTGGATGAGTTATACTTTGACACTAAGAAAACATCGAGGTAGACACCTACAAAAGGTATTCCAACACTTAAATCAGTGAATGAATAATAAGTTTTATATTCCAGTATTTCTTAAATCAACCTCTCACCTTTTGTTTATGCTTATTCTCCCTTTTATAAAAGGGATAGGCATTTTGTGTTTACCGAGTTAAACTAGTAACGTATGAAGATATATGGTAATGTTTTGATATGTTTATGATATTAGTAGCCGACTTATAACGTTTATAGCTGAGTTTATATTTGTATAATTGATTTATAACGGACATATCATAGCCCCCAATCTTGGCTTGATGATATTTAGGTTTAGTTTGGTAAAGCTTTTACTTTTTAAAAGTAACTTATAAAAGCTAATTTTTAAAAGATAGATTTTTAAAGGTTGTAGCATTTATGTTTGGTAAATTAAATTAAAAATAGTTTTCAATAAACACAAGTAACAACAATTATGTTTGGTAAAATAACTTTTAAAATTTAAAAATACTATAATGGACATAAATGTAAGCATTAAATTTGAAAATTAGTTAACATATGAGGTTATATTAGACTTTTAAATTTTGAAAAGAACAAGTCAACTTTGAAAAACTCTATCTTAGGTGCTTATAAAAGTACCTCGATCTTTTAAAAACTGTAAGCACAAGCATATGGTTTTTTTGATTTATCAAATATAAAAGGAGGAACTTGAGCTTTTAAAAAGCACAAGCACCTCTTCAAAAAGCTTTACCAAACCAAACTTTAATAAAGCAGGTTGAGCTTTTAAATACTGATTTATAACTCGGCGTTTTTATCATTATACGTATATAATACCCAGATCAACATACTTTATTAAAATAAATTAAAATTAAAATACAATAATAGAAGGTCGAGAGATCTTTTAAAGCAAAAGACTGTTTATTGAATTGACATCGTTTCGTTTTCCTATGTTATTTAAACAGTTGGTTATTTAAAAGAGGGGAAAAGGAAGGTTTGGATTTATGAAAAAGAACTCAAACAGTTTCATAAATTTTGGAAGATATCTGTTTGGAATTACAATCGTGTTTCATAAAGGAACAACTTCAAAAGAAACACTTTCCAAGGGTAAATAAGTATGAGCAAGAGAGGTTAGTGTGTTTTATTATCTTTGTTGTTGTTTTTCTTTCTTTTTCTACATTTTCTGGAAAACAATGGGTGTTGAGAAGTTAAAAGAGTTGCAAAAAGAGGATGATGGTTCGTATAAGTAGGTTGGGAAAGATATTAAGATTTGTGGTTCATTGTTTGTGGATAAAGAGAGTGTACCTGGAGTTGTGAAATAAAAAATAGTGAGGGAGGATTCTGGTGTTCGAATATAATTGTTATCGTGTACTAGCGCAAAACGGGTTTTTACAAGAGGAAAATGTTTCGAAGTTTTCTACATGCATAGCTGTGTGTTACAAGAATTGCGGGTGAAACTTCCGTTTACTAATTTTGAGTATTCTATTTTAAAACAATTGAACTGTGCTCTATCTCAACTCTATCCAAATGGATGGACGTTTTTGAATGTTTTGAAATTATACTTGATTTTCTTGACCTTCACTAGGGTTATTTTTCTCACTTTTTTAAGCCAAAGGGGTTTGGAAAAGGGTGTGGGTGAATTTAAATAGTACTTCTGGTTTAGGAATATTTAAACTATACAAATCCTCATTTAAGGATTTTAAGAAAATATTTCTAAAGGTAAAAAGTGTTTATGAAGATTTTTTATTTTATCTAGATGAACACTTGGGGGAGAAATTTTCGCTTTATTGGTCCTCACAACTGATACATGTGTTAGGTTATAAGGAAATTAGTAGTAGAAATGAATGTATAATAGAGTTTTTGTTAAGCTTTATAAAAAGGGATAAGCTGATGTTTGTGTCTAAGTTGCTGTTATGGGAAGAGGATAGAGAGTCGGTGCTTAAATATTTGGGTAAGTGGTGCACGAAATCGTGATCGTTCATTCCTTGGTAACGGCGCTAAAGACTTAATACGCACGTTCATAATCTTAATTCTATCACAACTTCGCACAACTAACCAGCAAGTGCACTGGGTCGTCCAAGTAATAAACCTTACGTGAGTAAGGGTCGATCCCACGGAGATTGTCGGCTTGAAGCAAGCTATGGTCACCTTGTAAATCTCAGTCAGGCGGATTCAAATGGTTATAAAGTTTTAATAATTAAAAGATAAATAAAACGTAAAATAAAGATAGAGATACTTATGTAATTCATTAGTGAGAATTTCAGATAAGCGTATAGAGATGCTTAGTTCCTTCTGAATCTCCGCTTTTCTACTGCTTTCATCCAATCCTTCATACTCCCTTCCATGGCAAGCTGTATGTTGGGCATCACTGTTGTCAATGGCTACATCCCGTCCTCTCAGTGAAAATGGTCCAAAATGCGCTGTCACCGCATGGCAAATCATCTGTCGGTTCTCGATCATACTGGAATAGGATTCAGTAATCCTTTTGCGTCTGTCACTACACCCATCACTTGCGAGTTTGAAGCTCGTCACAGCCATCCCTTCCCAGATCCTACTCGGAATACCACAGACAAGGTTTAGACTTTCCGGATCTCAAGAATGGCCGCCAATAATTCTAGCCTATACCACGAAGACTCTGATCGTAGATCAGGAGGCTAAGAGATATGCATTCAAGCTTGCTTTCATGTAGAACGGAAGTGTTTGTTAGGCACGCGTTCATAAGTGAGAATGATGATGAGCGTCACATAATCATCACATTCATCATGTTCTTGTGTGCGAGTGAATATCTTAGAGAAGAAATAGGCTTGAATTGAATAGAAAAACAATAGTACTTTGCATTAATTCATGAGGAACAGCAGAGTTCCACACCTTAATCTATGGTATGCAGAAACTCTACCGTTGAAAATACATAAGTGAAAATAGGGTAGACATGACCAAGTGGCCAGCCTCCCATGGAGGTCTCAGAACGTAAAAGTTACATAATGTGTTCCAGAGATCTAAAAATGATCCAAAGATCCCTAACACAATAGTAAAAAGTTCTATTTATACTAAACTAGTTACTAAGGTTACAAAAATAAGTAAATAATGCAGAAATCCACTTACGGGCCCACTTGGTGTGTGCTTGGACTGAGCATTGAAGCTTTCATGTGTAGAGGTCTTCCTTGGAGTTGAACGCCAGTTTGTAACCTGTTTCTGGCGTTTAACTCTGCTTTGCAACCTGTTTCTGGCGTTTAACTCCAGAATAGGGCAGAGAGCTGGCGTTGAACGCCAGTTTGCGTCATCTAAACTCAGGAAAAGTATGGACTATTATATATTGCTGAAAAGCCCTGGATGTCTACTTTCCAACGCAATTGAGAGCTTGCCATTTGGACTCCTATAACTCCAGAAAATCTACTTTGAGTGCATGGAGGTCAGAATCCAACAGCATCTGCAGTCCTTCTTCAGCCTCTGAATCTGATTTTTGCTCAAGTCCCTCAATTTCAGCCAGAAAATACCTGAAATCACAGAAAAACACACAAACTCATAGTAAAGTCTAGAAATGTGATTTTTATTTTAAAACTAATAAAAATATATTAAAAACTAACTAAATCATACTAAAAATTATGTAAAAACAATGCCAAAAAGCGTATAAATTATCCGCTCATCACAACACCAAACTTAAATTGTTGCTTGTCTCCAAGCAACTGAAAATCAAATAGGATAAAAAGAAGAGAATATACTATAAATTCCAAAATATCAATGAAACTTAGCTCCAATCAGATGAGCGGGACTAGTAGCTTTTTGCCTCTTGAATAGTTTTGGCATCTCACTTTATCCATTGAAGTTCAGAATGATTGGCATCTATAGGAACTAGAATTCAGATAGTG
Source organism: Arachis hypogaea (assembly GCF_003086295.3). Classification (NCBI taxonomy): domain Eukaryota; kingdom Viridiplantae; phylum Streptophyta; class Magnoliopsida; order Fabales; family Fabaceae; genus Arachis; species Arachis hypogaea. Next base: position 117,210,761 of record NC_092055.1, on the reverse strand, counting down.
TTATTAATTCTCCTAGTTCAGTATGTTGATTCTTGAACACAGCTACTTTATGAGTCTTGGCCGTGGCCCTAAGCACTTTGTTTTCTAGTATTACCACCGGATACATAAATGCCATAGACACATAACTGGGTGAACCTTTTTAGATTGTGACTCAGCTTTGCTAAAGTCCCCAATTAGAGGTGTCCAGGGTTCTTAAGCACACTCTTTTTTTGCTTTGGACCTTGACTTTAACCGCTCAGTCTCAAGCTTTTCACTTGATACCTTCACGCCACAAGCACATGGTTAGGGACAGCTTGGTTTAGCCGCTTAGGCCAGGATTTTATTCCTTTAGGCCCTCCTATCCACTGATGCTCAAAGCCTTGGATCCTTTTTATTACCCTTGCCTTTTGGTTTTAAGGGTTACTGGCTTTTTGCTCTTGCCTTTTGGTTTAAAGAGCTCTTGGCTTTTTCTGCTTGCTTTTTCTTTTTCTTTATTATTTTTTTGCCAATTTTTTCTCCTATTTTTTTGCATTTTTTTCTGCAAGCTTTGTTCTTCACTGCTTTTTCTTGCTTCAAGAATCAATTTTATGATTTTTCAGATTATCACTAATATTTCTCCTTTTTCATCATTCTTTCAAGAGCCAACATATTTAACATTCATAAACCACAATATCAAAAGACATATGCGCTGTTCAAGCATTCATTCAGAAAACAAAAAGTATTGTCACCACATCAAAATAATTAAACTAGTTTCAAGGATGAATTCGAAACCATGTACTTCTTGTTCTTTTGTTTTTAGAACAGTTTTTATTTAAGAGAGGTGATGGATTCATAGGACATTCATAGCTTTAAGACATAGATACTTAAACACTAATGATCATGTAATAAAGACACAAACATAAATAAACATGAAGCATAGTAAACGAAAAACAGGAAAATAAGAGCAAGGAGATTAAGGAACGGGTCCACCTTAGTGAGGGTGGCGTCTTCCTCTTCTTGAAGAACCAATGGTGCTCTTGAGCTCCTCTATGTCTCTTACTTGTCTTTGTTGCTCCTCCCTCATAGCTCTTTGATCTTCTCTAATCTCATGGAGGATGATGGAGTGCTCTTGGTGCTCCATCCTTAGTTGTCCCATGTTGGAACTTAATTCTCCTAGGGAAGTGTTGATTTGCTCCCAATAGTTTTGTGGAGGGAAGTGCATCCCTTGAGGCATCTCAGGGATTTCATGGTGAGGAATTTCCTCATGCTCTTGTTGAGGTCCATAAGTGGGCTCTCTTATTTGCTCCATCATTTTCTTAGTGATGAGCTTTTGAGATGAATCTCTCCATCTCCCATGACTCAGAGGTGGAAGCTTTTGCCTTCCCTTTCCTCTTTCTAGAGGTTTCTCTGGCCTTAGGTATCATAAATGGTTATGGAAAAACAAAAAGCAATACTTTTACCACACCAAACTTAGAAGGTTTGCTCGTCCTCGAGCAAAAGAAGAAAGAAGTGAGTAGAAGAAGAAGAGAATGGAGGAGATGGAGGTGTGTGAATGGTTCGGCCAAGGGGGTTTTAGGTGGTTATGATGTGTGAAAAGGAAGGAGTGATGGTTTGAATTTGAGTGGGTGGGTGTAGGTGGGTTGTATGATGGTTTTGGAGGAGTAATGGAGGTGATTGGTGGAGGTTATTTTGGGGAAGAGTGTTATGAAAAAGTGTGAAGAGTAAAGAAGAAGAGGTGGGGATCCTATGGGATCCACAGATCCTGTGGGGATCCTGTGGGTCCACAAATCCAGTGGGGTCAAGGACTTAACATCCATGCTCCAATTAGGCGTGTAAAAATGTCCTTTGTATGCAATACTGGCGTTTAACGCCAGACTGCTGCCTGTTTTTGGCATTAAACGTCCAAATGTAGCCTGTTTCTGGCGTTTAACTCCAGGTTGATGCTTGTTTCTGACGTTAAACGCCAGCTTGGTGCTTGTTTCTGGCGTTAAACGCCAGACAGATGCTTGTTTCTGGCATTTAAACGCCAGAGTGCTCTTCCTCCAGGGTGTGCTATTTCTTCTGCTATTTTTGATTCTGTTTTTAATTTTTCAGTTGTTCTTGTGACTTCACATGATCATCAACCTAATAAAACACGAAATAACAATAAAAATAAAATAGATATAATTAAATAACATTGGGTTACCTCCCAACAAGCGCTTCTTTAATGTCAATAGCTTGACAGTGAGCTCTCATGGAGCCTCACAGATGTTCAGAGCATTGTTGGAACCTCCCAACACCAAACTTAGAGTTTGAATGTGGGGGTTCAACACCAAACTTAGAGTTTGGTTGTGCCCTCCCAACACCAAATTTAGAGTTTGACTGTGGGGGCTTTGGTTGACTCTGCAGTGAGAGAAGCTTTTCATACTTCCTCTCCATGGTTACAGAAGGAGATCCTTGAGTCTTAAATACAAGGTAGTCCTCATTCAGTTGAAGGACCAACTCTCCTCTGTCTACATCAATCACAGCTCTTGCTGTGGCTAGGAAGGGTCTTCCAAGGATGATGGATTCATCCTCATCCTTCCCAGTGTCTAGGATTATGAAATCAGCAGGGATGTAAAGGCCTTCAACCTTTACTAACACATCCTCTACTAGTCCATAAGCCTATTTTCTTGAGTTGTCTGCCAGCTCTAATGAGATTCTGGCAGCTTGCACCTCAAAGATCCCAAGTTTTTCCATTACAGAGAGTGGCATAAGGTTAATGCCTGACCCCATGTCACACAGAGCCTTCTCAACGGTCATGGTTCCTATGTTACAGGGAATTAAGAATTTACCAGGATCCTATTTCTTTTGAGGTAATTTTTGCCTATCCAATGCATTTAGTTCATTGGTGAGCAAGGGAGGTTCATCTTCCCAAGTCTCATTACCAAATAATTTGGTATTCAGCTTCATGATTGCACCAAGGTACTTAGCAACTTGCTCTTCATTAATGTCTTCATCCTCTTCAGAGGAAGAATACTCATCAGAGCTCATGAAGGGCAGAAGCAGGTTAAATGGAATCTCTATGGTCTCTGTATGAGCCTCAGATTCATTTGGTTCCTCAAAGGGAAACTCCTTATTGGTCACTAAACGTCCCAGGAGGTCTTCCTCACTAGGATTCACGTCCTCCTCCTCCTCTCTGGGTTTGGCCACACCAAGTAAGGTAATGGCCTTGCACTCTCTTTTTGGATTTTCTTCTGTATTGCTTGGGAGAGTACTAGGAGGGGTTTCAGTGACTCTTTTACTCAGCTGGCCTACTTGTGCCTCCAAATTTCTAATGGAGGACCTTATTTCATTCATGAAACTTAAAAGTGGCCTTAGATAGATCAGAGACTATATTTGCTAAGCTAGATGGATTCTGCTCAGAATTCTCTGTCTGTTGCTGAGTGGATGATGGAAAAGGCTTGCTATTGCTAAACCTGTTTCTTCCACCATTATTAAAGCCTGGTTGAGGCTTTTGTTGATCCTTTCATGAGAAATTTGGATGATTTCTCCATGAGGGATTATAGGTGTTTCCATAGGGTTCACCCATGTAATTCACCTCTGCTATTGCAGGGTTCTCAGGATCATAAGCTTCTTATTCAGAAGATACCTCTTTAGTACTGTTGGATGCAGCTTGCAATCCATTCAGACTCTGAGAAATCATATTGACTTGCTGAGTCAATATTTTGTTCTGAGCCAATATGGCATTCAGAGTATCAATTTCAAGAACTCTCTTCCTCTGAGGCGTCCCATTACTCACAGGATTCCTTTCAGAAGTGTACATGAACTGGTTATTTGCAACCATGTTAATGAGTTCCTGAGCTTCTGCAGGTGTTTTCTTTAGGTGAATGGATCCACCTGCAGAATGGTCCAATGACATCTTAGCTAATTCAGACAGACCATCATGGAATATATCCAGGATGGTCCATTCTGAAAGCATGTCAGAAGGACACTTTTTGGTCAGTTGCTTGTATCTCTCCCAAGCTTCATAGAAGGATTCACCTTCTTTCGATTTGAAGGTTTGAACATCCACTCTAAGCTTGCTAAGCTTTTGAGGAGGAAAGAACTTGGCTAAGAAAGCCGTGACCAGCTTATCCCAAGAGTTCAGGCTATCTTTAGGTTGAGAGTCCAACCATATTCTAGCTCTGTCTCTTACAGCAAATGGGAAAAGCATAAGCCTGTAGACCTCGGGATCAACCCCATTGGTCTTAACAGTATCACAGATCTACAAGAATTCAGTTAAGAACTGAAAAGGATCTTCAGATGGAAGTCCATGAAACTTGCAATTCTGTTGCATCAGAGAAACTAATTGAGGCTTTAGCTCAAAATTGTTTGCTCCAATGGCAGGGATTGAGATGCTTCTTCCATGTAAGTTAGAATTTGGTGCAGTAAAGTCACCAAGCATCTTCCTTGCATTGTTGTTGGGTTCGGCCATGTCTCCTTCTTTTTCAAAAATTTCTGTCAGGTCCTCTCCAGAGGGTTGTGCCTTAGCTTCTCTTAGTTTCCTCTTTAGAGTCCTTTCAGGTTCAGGATCAACTTCAATAAGAATGTCTTTATCCCTGTTCCTGCTCATATGAAAAAGAAGAGAACATAAAGAAGAGGAATCCTCTATGTCACAGTATAAAGATTCCTTTATGTGAGTAGAAGAGGAGAAGAATAGGAGAGTATAATGGAGAAGAGAGAAGATGAAGAATTCGAATTTCAAATTAAAATAAAAGGAAAATATTTTTGTTTTTATTAAATTAATTAATTAGAATTCGAAAATATAAAAAGAAATAAAATAAAATTAAAATTTAAAATAATTAGTTAATTAAAAAGAATTAAAAAAAAGGTTAGTGATTTTCGAAAATTGGAGAGAGAAAAGTAGTTAGGAGTTTTGAAAAAGATACGATTGAAATAGAAAACTTTTAAAATCAAACAAAAAGTCAAGTAGTTAATTGAAAAAGATTTGAAAATCAATTTTTGAAAAGATAAGAAGTTAGAAAGGATTTTGAAAAAGATATGATTGAAAATTTAGTTTGAAAAAAATTTGAAAAGAAATTTAAAAAGATTTGATTTTTGAAATTAAAGTTGATTACTTGACTAATAAGAAATTAAAAGATATGATTCTAGAATTTAAAGATTGAACCTTTCTTAATAGGCAAGTAATAACTTGAAAAATTTTTGAATTAAAACATTAAATATTAGTGAGATTTTCGAAAATATGAAATAAAGATAAGAAAAAAGATTTTGAAAATCAAAATTTAAAATTTTCGAAAATATTGAAAAAAATGAAAAAGATTTGATTTTTGAAAAAGATTTGAAAAAGATAGATTTTTTAAATTGAAAATTGACTTGACTAATAAGAAACAATTGAATTTTAAAACTTTATGACAATCAATTCAAATTTTCGAAATTTATGAGAAGAATAAGGGAAAGATATTTTTTTATTTTTGAATTTTTAATGAGGAGAGAGAAAAACACAAAATTGACACAAAATATAGAAATTATGAATCAAAATAACTAATGCATGCAAGAATACTTTGAATGTCAAGATGAACACCAAGAACACTTTGAAGATCAAGATGAACATCAAGACTTATTTTTGAAAATTTTAAAGAAAAGAAAAACATGCAAGACACCAAACTTAGAAATTTTCAAACTTTAGACACTGACAAATTAAAAATGCATATGAAAAACAAGAAAAGACACAAAACAAGAAAAATTAAAGATCAAACATAGAAAATCATCAAGAACAACTTGAAGATCATGAAGAACACATGCATGAATTTTCAAAAATTTTAAGAAAAATTAAAAAGATGCAATTGACACCAAACTTAAAAATTGACACTAGACTCAAACAAGAAACATAAAATTTTTGGTTTTTATGATTTTATATGATGTTTTTGGTTTTTTCGAAAATTATTTTGGGAAAAACGAAAAAGAAGAAATTTTTTTTATATTATTTTCGAAAATAAGAAATAAAAAGCTTAAAAATAAAATAAAATTACCTAATCTGAGCAACAAGATGAACCGTCAGTTGTCCAAACTCGAACAATCCCCGGCAACGGCGCCAAAAACTTGGTGCACGAAATCGTGATCGTTCATTCCTTGGTAGCGGCGCTAAAGACTTAATACGCACGTTCATAATCTTAATTCTTTGTCACAACTTCGCACAACTAACCAGCAAGTGCACTGGGTCATCCAAGTAATAAACCTTACGTGAGTAAGGGTCGATCCCACGGAGATTGTCGGCTTGAAGCAAGCTATGGTCACCTTGTAAATCTCAGTCAGGCGGATTCAAATGGTTATAGAGTTTTAATAATTAAAAGATAAATAAAACGTAAAATAAAGATAGAGATACTTATGTAATTCATTAGTGAGAATTTCAGATAAGCGTATAGAGATGCTTAGTTCCTTCTGAATCTCCGCTTTCCTACTGCTTTCATCCAATCATTCATACTCCCTTCCATGGCAAGCTGTATGTTGGGCATCACCGTTGTCAATGGCTACATCCCGTCCTCTCAGTGAAAATGGTCCAAAATGCGCTGTCACCGCACGGCTAATCATCTGTCGGTTCTCGATCATACTGGAATAGGATTCAGTAATCCTTTTGCGTCTGTCACTACGCCCAGCACTCGCGAGTTTGAAGCTCGTCACAGCCATCCCTTCCCAGATCCTACTCGGAATACCACAGACAAGGTTTAGACTTTCCGGATCTCAAGAATGGCCGCCAATAATTCTAGCCTATACCACGAAGACTCTGATCGTAGATCAGGAGGCTAAGAGATATGCATTCAAGCTTGCTTTCATGTAGAACGGAAGTGTTTGTCAGGCACGTGTTCATAAGTGAGAATGATGATGAGCGTCACATAATCATCACATTCATCATGTTCTTGTGTGCGAATGAATATCTTAGAGAAGAAATAGGCTTGAATTGAATAGAAAAACAATAGTACTTTGCATTAATTCATGAGGAACAGCAGAGCTCCACACCTTAATCTATGGTGTGCAGAAACTCTACCGTTGAAAATACATAAGTGAAAATAGGGTAGACATGACCGAGTGGCCAGCCTCCCATGGAGGTCTCAGAACGTAAAAGTTACATAATGTGTTCCAGAGATCTAAAAATGATCCAAAGATCCCTAACACAATAGTAAAAAGTTCTATTTATACTAAACTAGTTACTAGGGTTACAGAAATAAGTAAATGATGCAGAAATCCACTTCTGGGCTCACTTGGTGTGTGCTTGAGCTGAGCATTGAAGCTTTCACGTGTAGAGGTCTTCCTTGGAGTTGAACGCCAGTTTGTAACCTGTTTCTGGCGTTTAACTCTGCTTTGCAACCTGTTTCTGGCGTTTAACTCCAGAATAGGGCAGAGAGCTGGCGTTCAACGCCAGTTTGCGTCGTCTAAACTCGGAAAAAGTATGAACTATTATATATTGCTTGAAAGCCCTGGATGTCTACTTTTCAATGCAATTGAGAGCACGCCATTTGAACTTCTGTAGCTCTAGAAAATCCACTTTGAGTGCAGGGAGGTCAGAATCCAACAGCATCTGCAGTCCTTCTTCAGCCTCTGAATCTGATTTTTGCTCAAGTCCCTCAATTTCAGCCAGAAAATACCTGAAATCACAGAAAAACACACAAACTCATAGTAAAGTCCAGAAATGTGATTTTTATTTAAAAACTAATAAAAATATATTAAAAACTAACTAAATCATACTAAAACTATGTAAAAACAATGCAAAAAAGCGTATAAATTATCCGCTCATCAGTAAGAGTTTCAAACATGTTGTATTTGTATGAAAGTTGTCGATTGTTGTTTGATTTTGTTAAAATATGTTTGTCTATTTGTTGCAGTTGGTAAATACCCCAGTGTGACTGCGGCAAGCTTGATAGCTCGGCTGAAAAGCAAGAATATTGAAATAGAGGTATCCTCGCTGATCCTGTGAGGGAGTTGGGAAAGGTGAAGTTAATCAACCAACCTAAAAAAGAAAACCTATGATTTTCAAAAAGAGAAAAACAGAACTGGTTGTTAGGGATGATGGTGTTGAGGAAATCGGAAAAGAGATTCCTTTCCCAGAATTGATTGCTTTTGTTAGGAACCAAGAAAAGTTGCACTTGTTCTCAGATGTGGGTGATGGTGCGTCAGTTTGGGATAGAAGTTTCCCTTTTATCGTGGTAGCCGATGAAGTGCTAAAGCAGGTCATATTTCTGTTGATCAATATATTCAGGTATGTATATGAATGAGTTGTGTTTTAATACTTGATAATTTCTTGTTGTTGAAAAGGGGTACCTCTTCTATATCAAGGTTCTCAGCTTGCGCTTGGCAAGCATTAGTCGGAGTCAGGAGAATAAACATAAAAAGATGATGGAAAACAAAGATTTTAAAGAGTTGAAGGAGGAAATTTCTTTAGATAAGAAATTAATAGAAGAGTTGAAGGGAAAACTCGTTAGTAAGGATGAGGAGTTGAGGACAATGAATGATGCTCGTGAGAAGGATGCGGAGCTGTTAAAGAAAAAGGAGAATGATATTGAAAGTATGAAGAATCAGATGATAGAGACTACTGTGAAAATGAAGAATTTGGAAAAAAGGTAAAGAGACTGAAATCTTGGATGCCGTTGCTAAAAGTTTTGAATGGGTGATTACTCAAGCCAAGTTTTTAGCCCCTGAGCAAGATTTTTCTGCTATGGATCCGACCAAAGTTGTGTTTAAGGGTATGCATTTTGATTTTATATTTTTTTGGGAATAGAATCATGTTCTTACTTGACTTTTAGGTATAGCTCGGCCATGTTGAACTCTGTCACCGAGCTCCTGAATGTTCAACTCCGAGCTTATTCTTGAGAGAAGGAGTACTTCGGCGTGGGACAAACAACAAAGGAGGGGAGGTACCTGCAAAAGGCACTCCGATGCTTAAGTCAGTACTTGTGTGTGATATTTTTCAAGGAAAAAGAATATTTCACATACCTCAGACGAGTTTCCTTGTTTTCTTTTATAGTCATCCGAGGTATCCATAATTTGTCCATTACCGAATTTATAGGAATGACGTTTTGAGGATCATAACGTTTTGATCTGATTAATTGTGATTCTAATTGTCGACCTATAACGTATAAGCCGAGCTTTTCGTAACCGATTTGTAACGGTTATATCATAGCCCCTAAGCTGAGCCTGATGAAGTTTTAATGAAGCAGGTTGAGCTTAAATATAGGTCGGCTTGTATACTGTGGAGCCCCCAGCTCAAACTTGTTTATTAAAACTATTTTTTTAAAATAAAAAATACAAATTTAAGAGTAAAAACTAGAATGCAAAAAGTTTGGAGAGAGAATAAAAAATCATTTAACGAGGTGTGTGCTTATTGAGTTGACGTTGGTTATGTTTCCCATGTCGTAGATGCCGTTAGATTGAATGAATGGTAAAGATTGAAAGTATGGTTTCAAGAATTTAATAAACTTAGTTGGAATTAATACATTTTGGAATCACAACTGTGTTCATAAAAACAAAAGGTGGAACTCAACTGTTTCGGAAGGTATTAAAGCATGAGTAAAAGAGGTTAGTGCAAGTCATTGTTTTTGAAATTCTTTTCGTTCTTTGAGTAATGGGTGTGAAAAAAATGAGTGAGGCACAAAAGAAAAATGATGGTTCGTATGATCGGGTGGGGGAGGATGTAAAAATTCATGGTTTGTTATTTGTTGATGAGGATAGCATAAATGAAATTGATAAACATAAGGTAACCAGGGTAGGTTCTGGTATTAACCTGTTGTTGTTGCCATGTTTGAGGTCTGAAAGAGTTTTTCACCGTAAAAATAATTTTGAGTATTTTTATATTTACAGTTGTTTGTTGCAAGAGTTGTATGTAAAATTGCCTTTTACAGAGTTTGAGTGTTCCATGTTGTGGCAATTGAACTGCGCCCCCTCGTAGCTTCATCTGAATGGATGGGCATTTTTGAGATGTTTCGAAAATTTGATGGAGTTTTTGGAGTTGGAACCAAGTTTGAGTTTGTTTTTTTCGTTGTTCCAAGCTAAGGGGGTGTGGAAAGGTGTTTGGGTGAACCTTAACAGTTCTCCAGATATGGGTATTTTTAAGTTATATAAGTCTTCATTCAAAGATTTCAAAAAAATGTTTTTGAAAGTGAAAAATGTGGAGGAAGAATATCCATTTTACCTAGATGAGCATTTATGTGAGAAGTTCCCTTTGTATTAGTGTTCCCAGCCTGAAGGTTGTAGTAGGCTTAGAGAAGGGGGTTGAATCTATGCCTTCCTTTTAAGTTGCTGTTATTACCCTTTTAAAATGAACTTTCAATTCAGGTTCTGTTTGAACTCAGCAGCGGAAATTTATGAGACAATTTATTTTTGTCTCATGAATATCAGAAAACAGAACTCAGCAGAAAGAGAAAAGCTAACACCAGCATGTATCCTGGTTCGGTTGCCTTGTGCTATGCAACTTACGTCTAGTCTCCTCCACAACTATGGAAGAATTTCACTATAGTTAACAGTATTACATACACCAATTTCACAGGATTGACCCAATCCTTTCACACTCAAGTTCTAACCTAACTTGACGTTGGCTATGCTAATACCTAACTATTGCTCTTAGTGCTAACCCAACTAAGAAAGGGATACCTTACAGGTACAAGATACAAGACACTTAACCAACCTAAAGAAATCAGAAAATAACTCTAGGCTTTTCTCTTAAGTGTATCTCTCAGCCTTTTTCCACTCATGGCTTTTTCTTAAGCTTTCTCACAATGCCTTTTCTCTCAAGAAATTACAGAAAGATAAACTTAGAAAAGTACATTACAATCAGTAAAACATGAAGGAGATTGACTTCATCAGCAGCCTCTTTGCTATGTGTAAAACCAGATTCGCAAACCTCAGATGCAGTTCTTCAGTATTGGCCGAATGCTTCTTTGAAAGAAAGCATTATCCAAGTAGAGAAACTTCTAAGCATAACACTGTTCACACACTCTGGTTTTCTCTCCTTGCCTTCTGAATGAGCAGCAAGCTTCTTTTATCTCCTTGCATGTTGCTTGGTTCTGCTTCCAAGGTCAACACCTTGAGCCTTGAGCTTCACCAACCCACAGATTCACTTTTTCACATTAAACCTTAGAGTAGAAACTTTGCTTCTGAATCCTTCATCTTGACCGAAAGCCATAAAGCAGTAACCATAGAAATCTTCTCATGGTCAACTTGATCTTAGCCATTGAGAAACTACTTGGTCCCCAAGTATCACTTGTGACCGTAGATGTGAAGCAGAATAGGGCAGAGAACAAGTTTCCCTTGAATGCCATTTTCGGATATAGCAGAGAGTTGGGGAGAAGAGAAGAAGATCTGATGCATGCAAGATGAGATGGATTACCTTTAAGTTAAGCTTGATTTGGTTTGGATTTTCTGTTTTAGCTTCTGTGCTTCAAGCTTAAACTTTCTCTCTCTTGCTTCTTTGGTTACTAGCTTAGGGAAGAAGCTTTTTCTCTCTTTCTCTTTCTTACTTTTCTGAAGCTTTGATTTGACTTGATTAGAGAGGAGAGGAACGTTGCTTCTGGTAAGGCAAGATGGAGGGAATTGAAAATCAATTCGGGCTTGGATCGGATTCTTCTCAAGTTCAGCCCGTTGGTGCCTTGCCTTGCTTCTTGGAAGACTTTTTGCTTGAGATGAATGACTTGGGCTTGTCTTTATTTTCACTTACCATTCAGCCCATTAGCATATATCTTTTGTTTGATGTTGGGCTGCTGTAACACTTGTTTTTAGCCTGCATCACTCATAAAAAATAATCAAAATTAATTGGGTGATTAGCCCATTAATCAAATGTTTGTCATCATCAATTTTATTAATTAATTTCTTAACTCAACAATCTCCCCCTTGATGACAAACATGATTTAAGCAATAATCAAAAGGAATGAATTTGAGTAAGGTTTAGAAACTCCCTTTGATTGTCATTTGCTTTTATGTTGCTCCCCCTTTCCTTTTCAAGATTAGCTCCCCCTGGATTTATACTTTCCTCTTTGTTCCTGTTTTATATTACACTTAAAGAAAGCACAATAAAGAGCTATACACATTTATCTTGGCTAAAGGGTATCAAATAAGCAACATCACATAATTAGCCCAACATCAAGCTAATATCATCAGCAAAAGGATTCAGCATGTAAAATCAAGTTTCAATCAGACAAAATCCCAAATGACATACTAGTAGCTGCAGCAAATGCCCAAAAAAAAATCCTAAGACACATTTACCAGTGCTTGCTTGCTATTACTCCCCCTTTTGTCATCAAGGGTGGATAATAAGCATGATCAACAAAAAACATCAGTACAAATCCTGCAAGAAAAGGTTAGATCACAGTCCAAAGTTCTAACTAAACTAAAAGAAGTGCAGCAGTATTTAGAGTTATTACAGTCATCCAAAATAAAAACAGTTCAATGGTAACAAGATAAACAGAATTCATGAGACAAAAAGAGAGCAGCAGTAGCAGTTTTTATGAAACAAATCCTAGGCATCAGAACCATTCCCCTCTGAAGCAGCTTCCTCTTCTATATCAGTGGCAATGTCTTCATCATTTTGAAGGTTATCAATGAAGGTCATGAGCACAGCCACCCTATCCCTTGATTTCTTCAGGAAGTTTTCATGCTTGCTAGCTAGCTTCCTTTGTTCCTTGCTCATGGCAATCATGTGATTTGATTGGGAAACAAATTCTTGAGCGACATCCTTGACCACATTCAGCAGAGCAGATTTCTTCCCAGTGGAGATGGAAGTACCCTCGGTGGAAGGAGGAGGAGAATCATCTGGAATGAACTCTTCATCATCATCATCTAGAACCACTCTCTTAGATCTAGTTGGTCCTTTTTGCTGTTTCACTGAACCACCCCCTTTTAGGTATGAATGTCTGTTTTCATAATCCTCATTTTGACAGATCAACACCAAAATTCTCAAATATGCAAGTTAACAATATTCCATAAGGTAGTGCTTTATCTTTCACACTTCTAACAGAATCAAACATGTATCTAGCCATCAAATAGGCAAAAGAGATTTCTGTTTTAGTGATTAGGGCATACAAAACAAGTGTGTCCGTGTAAGAGACCCTTTGATATGAACCACTTTGAGGAATCAAGATGTGATTAACAATTCGGTGCAACTGAGCACGTTCATATCCTAGGGTTTTGTGAGTGGGTGTGATGCCATCAATTAGGGAAACATGTTCACAAATGTGAGCCAAAGCATCATGGTAAGAGATACCAACCCCATCATCCCACTTTACAGATGTATAAGCACACGGCCCAACATCAGTGTACTTCAAGGAGTCACTGATGGTTTCATTATTCAAGATAATGTCTCTGCCCTTAACATACGAATGCACACTTCCTTCATGGTAAGTCATGTTTGCATAAAATTCTTTGACCAACTGAGGATATACAGGTTTTTTTATTTTGAAAAGGTGATTCCAGTCTAAAAATTCCAAATTTTTAACAAAAGGAAAACCTTTCTTTTTCAAATCAGGTAAATCAGCCAGAAAAGATGGACATAGAGTACGATACTGAATAAATCCCTCATAAAAATCGTGGTTCATGGCAGATTTGAAACGATGGGGTTAAAGTCTGAGTGAGATGTCATGTAGTGTGATTTGTGAGCAAAAGGATCAATGTCTGGTTCTCTAACAGATTTGAGAGGGCGATGAGGGTTACCTCTTTGTGATCGAACAGGGACAGACCTTGACTTAGGTTTTGCTGTCTCAGGAACAGGTTCTTCAACTGCAGGACGCTTCCCCTTGGGTGAGCCAGGTTTCGAAGAGCTTGGTTTGGAGGGCGTCATTTTAGGTGGTGCCGTCGGCTTGGCAGGAGCAGGGTACCTTGGAGTGGTTTTGGTTCGCGCCATGGGAACAGAGCGAGGAGGAGAGGTAAGAGGAGAAGGAGATGGAGTAAAGGTCCGGTCTTGGGAGCGAGTGGAAGGTTTTGAGGGAAGTTTGTAAACTTTTTCACGAGGAGCCCTTTTAGCAATGGTTTTCTTCCTCATTTGGTTAGTTTCAGTCTTTTGAGGGAAGAGAAGTAGTAAAGTGAGTGGGAAGAAACTGAAGAGTGTGAGGAGAAGTTATGGAGGGAAGAGAGGGAGTGTTGGTAACCGTACCCAAAAGTGAATTTCCAAAACCATGCAACTGCATCACCATTTGAAAAGACTTGAAAAAACATGACCTCATAAAAGAAAGATTTGATTTGATTTTAAAAACAAGAAAATTTTAAATTTTAAATTTTCGAAATCCTTAAAATTAAAAAAATCAAACTGAAAATCTTTTTGGACAAAAATATTAAAAGAACCCTTAAACAAAATTAAACACACAAGTCAACCAAAAAAATTTTAGCAAAGAATTGTAACATTCATATTTGGGCCTTGAGGTGATATGGATTTAATGAAACACATTTGGACCACTCTTGATCTGAATTTTGAAGTTGGCCCAGATTGAGTTTCACTTGAAACAAGCCCAGAACACGCTGACTTGAGGAAAACGTTCATCACCTGCCCAGAATTATCTCATGCCTGTTTATGAGACAAAAAGCTCCAGCAAATACATCAGCATTTTTCAAATAAAGAATCATAGCTCAAAATTCCTAGACAAGTCCTAAGCACGCAGAATCTATCCTCAGCTAATGGTTTTGTAAAAATATCTGCTAATTGCTCCTCTGATTTAACAAATTGAATACTAATATCCCCCTTTTGGACATGTTCTCTTATTGAGTGAAATTTCACTTCAATATGCTTAGTCCTAGAGTGCAAAACTGGATTTTTAGAAATATTAATGGCACTCATATTATCACACATTAAGGGAATATTTTCAGCATTTAATTTGTAATCAGCAAGCTGTGTTTTTAACCATAAAAGCTGAGAACAACAAGAAGAAGCAGCTATATACTCAGCCTCTGCAGTGGATAAGGCCACTGTTGGTTGCTTCTTACTTGACCAAACATTTAAGGACTTCCCAAGGAAGCAACATAAACCAGAAGTGCTCCTTCTATCAACTCTATCACCAGCAAAATCTGCATCACAATAACCAACTGCAGAAAAATCATCAATCTTAGGATACCAAAGACCGAAATTGGATGTGCCATGAACATATCTAATGATCCTCTTAACTGCAGAAAGATGTGACTCTTTTGGTTTGGATTGGAACCTAGAACATAATCCAACACTTTGCACAATATCGGGTCTAGAGGAAGTTAAGTACATAAGAGAACCAATCATTCCTCTATACCTAGTCTCATCAACATCTTTCTCAGTTTCTCCCTTATCTAATTTAGAACTAGGATGCATGGGAGTTCCCATGGGTTTGGCATTTTCCATACCAAATTTCTTAACTAATTCCTTGGCATACTTTTCTTGATGAATGAAAATACCTTTTTTAGTTTGTTTAATTTGCAGCCCAAGGAAGAAATTAAGTTCACCCATCATACTCATGTCAAATTCACTTGTCATGAGTTTTTCAAATTCAGAACAAAGGGATTCATTAGCTGATCCAAAAATAATGTCATCAACATATATTTGGACTAGAATAAAAGAATCATTAGAGTTCTTAATAAATAGAGTTGTGTTAGTGGTGCCTCTTTGAAACCATTTTTCAAAAGAAAAGAGCTAAGTCTCTCATACCAAGCTCTAGGAGCTTGTCTTAAACCATAGAGAGCTTTAGATAATTTGAAAACATAATCAAAATGATCTTTATTTTCAAAACCAGGAGGCTGCTCTACATACACTTCTCTATCTATTACTCCATTCAAAAATGCACATTTCACATCCATTTGATATAATTTAAAACCACAAAATGCAGCATAAGCTAAGAGAAGTCTTATGGCTTCTATTCGGGCAACAGGGGCAAAGGATTCATCAAAGTCTATTCCTTTTTCTTGGTCATATCCTTGTGCCACTAGCCTTGCCTTGTTTCTTGCAATGCTACCATCTTCTCCCAACTTGTTCTGAAAAATCCACTTGGTGCCGGTCACTTTCTTTCCACTTGGCCTTGGAACCAAAGTCCATACTTAGTTCTTTTTAAACTCAAGAAGCTCATCCTCCATAGCTTTAACCCAAGAAGGGTCACTAAGTGCTTCCTTGACGTTTTGAGGCTCTATTTGTGAAAGAAGGGCAATGTTTGATCCTTCATTTGCCTTTCTAGTGGAAGACCTTGTTTGCACTCCATGAGATACGTCCCCAATGAAAAATTCCTCAGGATAATTCTTCAAGAATCTCCATTCACGAGGTCTGGTGGACTTGGAGGCAGATTCAGTCACTAAGGGATTCTGAACGCTGCTGGCTGCAGGATTTCCTTCAGATTCATGAGACAAAATGGAATTGTCTCTTGAATTTTTAGCATTAGCAGTTTCTGGTTCAGCTTGTCCAGAATTTTCTTTTTCATGATTTTGAGCAGCTTCATCTTCCTTTTGAGATTGATTTCCTGCATCACAATATTCCAAAATGCTTTGTACCAAGTTAGTATCACAAAATGTAACATGTATGGACTCCTCAATAATCCTAGCATCTTGATGATAAACCCTATATGCTTTACTAGTTGTAGAATATCCTACAAACAAACACTCATAAGTCTTTGGATCAAATTTACCCAAATTTTCTTTGTTGTTTAAGACAAAACATTTGCATCCAAAGATGCGTAAGTAATCTAAGTTTGGTGGGTAGCCTTTCCAAAGTTCATAAGGGGTTTTCTTCAAAAATTTTCTTATGATTGTTCTATTCAAAATGTGGCAAGCCGTGTTAACCGCTTCAGCCCAAAGAAATTTTGGAACATTACTCTCACAAAGCATAGCTCTTGTCATCTTTTGTATGCTTCTATTTCTTCTTTCCACAATACCATTTTGTTGTGGTGTTCTTGGACAAGAGAAGTTGTGAGATATTCCAAATTCCTCACAAAAGGATTCAAACAAATTATTTTCAAATTCAGTTCCATGATCGCTTCTTATAGAGGAGATTTTCAAATCCTTTTCATTTTGAATTTTCTTGCAAAAAGGTTCAAAGACCGAAAATACTTCATTTTTGTGTGCAAGAAATAAAACCCAACCAAACCTAGTGTAGTCATTCACAATTACTAAACCATAATGTTTACCACCTAGGCTTTGAGTTCTTGTTGGACCAAATAAATCAATGTGTAGCAACTCAAGTGGTCTTTTAGTAGAGATGTCTTCCTTTGGTTTAAAAGATCTTTTTGTTTGTTTTCCCATTTGACAAGCATCACAAGTGATGTCTTTGTCAAACTTTATCAAAGGAAGACCTCTTACTAATTCTTTCTTTACAAGTTTGTTTATTTGAAACATACTTGCATGGCCCAATCTCTTGTGCCATAACCACTTTTCAGATTCTTTAGAGTGAAGACAAGCTACATTTTGATCCTTTAGTTCATCAAGAGTAAGTCCATACATATTATTGAAACGCTTGGCAACAAACATCACTTCATTTGTCTTTTCATTAACAACACAGCATTCAAGCCTTTTGAAAACAACTAAATATCCTAAATCTCACAACTGACTTATACTCAAAAAATTGTGCTTTAAACCACATACCAAAAGTACATCATCAATGAAAGTAAATTGCTCATTACCTAATTTTCCAACAGCAATGATTTTACCTTTACCATCATCTCCAAAGGTCACAAAACCTCCATCATACTTGTTTAGTTTGATGAAGTCGGTTGACCTTCCAGTCATGTGCCTTGAACATCCACTATCCATGTACCACATGTCCTTTTTGTTCTTGGATGCTAGGCAAATCTGCATGATGGGTTTCAAGTAGCCTTAGGTATCCAAATTAATTTGGATCCTTTGAAGTTAATCCATCTTGGTTGCCCAAGTGCATTGAAATCACAAACAACATCGTAGACTTTGTTTCCTACAACTCTCTTTTCAATAAAACATTGTTCATATGAGTGACCAACTTTCTTGCAATTAACACAATGATTTTTTGATGTGTGTCGCTGAAACTTAGGTGAGTTAAATTGCTTGAAGTGATTAAATGGTTGAAATTTTCTGGTTTTTGGAGGAGACGCATTTCCTTTAACAAACTGATTTTTGTTATAATTGTTCCTCTTTGCAAAAATATTTTCACCAGAATTTTTAAAACTCTTTGGATTTTTCGAAAATGAGGTTTTGTTATAGAAAAATGGTTTCTTGAAAGCAGCCTCATTTTTTGAAATATAACCCAAACCTGGCCGGTTTGAACTCAGATCAGTTCTTGGTGAAGGCTCAGTTTCACTTGTATACTTCATCAAATTTTTATTCAAAAGTTGAAGCATATCGAATACCTGATTTGTTTGGTATAGGTTTGGTATTTGATGAAGAAGCCACAAATTTTATAGAGGAAGTGTTGGAAACTACATCTTCCTTGGCTATGTAGCCTAAACCAGATTTTTCAAACAATGGTCTTTGACTTGCAAGTAATTTGTCCAAGTTACTAGAACCTTGAGCAAATTTTGCTAAGTCACCATTCAGCCTTTTAATCATATCATTTAATCTTTTATTTTCAGCAATTAACTCATGAGAAGGATCCATAATGTGCTTTCCTTTTAATTTTTCAAGTTCAGATTTTAGAAATCTGTTTTCTTCAATGATGTCCAAAGCACATTCAGTTTCCTTCACCTTTTCTTTTAAAAAATCATTTTCAGCTCTTAACACATCTCTTTCAGATCTGCATTCATTGTATTTATCAAGCAGTTTTGATGTGTTTAAAGTGAGATCATCAATAATAGCATGCAAGTCATCAATGGTCAAATCATAATAGTTTACCTCATCAAGATTGTTGTTTCCAGCCATGAAGCAGTCTTTGTCATCTCCTTCAGATTCTTCTTCTTCATTTGAGTCTTTCTCAAGATCCTCCCAAGCTGCCATGAGTACTCTCTTCCTTTCCTTCTTTTCTTTGTCCTCCTTTTTGAGTTTTGGACAGTTTAGCTTGAAGTGTCCAGCCTCCTTGCAGTGATGGCACGTCACTTTGCTCAAGTCGATCTTGTGCTCCTTTGAACTTGAACCTTTGTATTTGCCCTTGTTCTTCATCATCCTTCTAAATCTCCTAGCAAAAAACAAAAGCTCGTCATCTGAAATACCATCACTAGACTCACTCTCTTTCGGTTCTATTTGTGACTTGAGGGCTATTCCCTTTTTCTTTGAGTCTGTGTTTGTGTGTGTGGCTTCATAGGCAAGGAGTTTTCCTCTCAGCTCATCATAGGTTATGGGACTTAGGTTGTTACTTTCGGTTAGGACAGTGGCAGTGGTTTCCCATTCTTTTGTGAGGCTTCTAAGGAGTTTTCTCACCAAGGTTTGTTCTGCATAGTTTGTACCCATAGCATCAAGGTTGTTGATTATGATTGAGAATCTCTCAAACGCTTCATCAATGCTTTCTCCATCCTTCATGTTAAACATCTCGTACTCTTTTCGCAGCATATCAATCCTCGTTTCTTTTACTTGTTTGGTGCCTTCGTGTGTAACCTGGAGTTTTTCCTAGATTTCTTTGGCTGT
The DNA here is from genome assembly GCF_003086295.3 of Arachis hypogaea. NCBI lineage: Eukaryota > Viridiplantae > Streptophyta > Magnoliopsida > Fabales > Fabaceae > Arachis > Arachis hypogaea. Next base: position 117,191,342 of record NC_092055.1, on the reverse strand, counting down.
CTTGCATCTAGACACCTTCCGGTACTCATCAAAGCTGATAGCACAGTGAAGAAGGTTGATTGCTTTGGCATTCAGCTCTATCTTCTTCTTATCATCTTTATTCCATTCAGCTTCTTCTTTTGGAGTCACCACTCCATCAGTACTTGTTTTTGTTGGGATCTTGGGACCGCTCACAACAATCTTCCATATGTTGTAGTCAATGGATTGGATGAAAATCCTTATCCTTTCTTTCCAGTAGGAGTAGTTCTTTCCGTTGAAGAAAGGTGGCCGGTTGTTTGACTGGCCTTCAGTGAGGGTGTAGGCAACTGTGGTTGTGCCCAAGTTGTTCGCCATTGGATCTTTGCTCCAAGCGATTAAGCTTGATTCTTGAGACCTTAGCTCTTGATACCAATTGAAGGTTGTAGTAGGCTTAGAGAAGGGGGGTTGAATCTATGGCTTCCTTTTAAGTTGTTGTTATTACCCTTTTAAAATGAACTTTCAATTCAGGTTCTGTTTGAACTCAGCAGCGGAAATTTATGAGACAATTTATTTTTGTCTCATGAATATCAGAAAACAAAACTCAGCAGAGAAGAGAAAAGCTAACACTAGCATGTATCCTGGTTCGGTTGCCTTGTGCTATGCAACCTACGTCCAGTCTCCTCCACAACTATGGAAGAATTTCACTATAGTTAACAGTATTACATACACCAATTTCACAGGATTGACCCAATCCTTTCACACTCAAGTTCTAACCTAACTTGACGTTGGCTATGCTAATACCTAACTATTCCTCTTAGTGCTAACCCAACTAAGAAAGGGATACCTTATAGGTACAAGATACAAGACACTTAACCAACCTAAAGAAATAAAAAAATAACTCTAGGCTTTTCTTTTAAGTGTATCTCTCAGCCTTTTTCCACTCATGGCTTTTTCTTAAGCTTTCTCACAATGCATTTTCTCTCAAGAAATTACAGAAAGATAAACTTAGAAAAGTACATTACAATCAGTAAAACATGAAGGAGATTGACTTCATCAGCAGCCTCTTTGCTATGTGCAAAACCAGATTCGCAAACCTTAGATGCAGTTCTTCAGTATTGGCCGAATGCTTCTTTGAAAGAAAGCATTATCCAAGTAGAGAAACTTCTAAGCATAACACTGTTCACACACTCTGGTTTTCTCTCCTTGCCTTCTGAATGAGCAGCAAGCTTCTTTTATCTCCTTGCATGTTGCTTGGTTCTGCTTCCAAGGTCAACACCTTGAGCCTTGAGCTTCACCAACCCACAGATTCACTTTTTCACATTAAACCTTAGAGTAGAAACTTTGCTTCTGACTCCTTCATCTTGACCGAAAGCCACAAAGCAGTAACCATAGAAATCTTCTCATGGTCAACTTGATCTTAGCCATTGAGAAACTACTTGGTCCCCAAGTATCACTTGTGACCGTAGATGTGAAGCAGAATAGGGCAGAGAACAACTTTCCCTTGAATGCCATTTTCAGATATAGCAGAGAGTTGGGAAGAAGAGAAGAAGATCTGATGCATGCAAGATGAGATGGATTACCTTTAACTTAAACTTGATTTGGTTTGAATTTTCTGTTTTAGCTTCTGTGCTTCAAGCTTAAACTTTCTCTCTCTTGCTTCTTTGGTTACTAGCTTAGGGAAGAAGCTTTTTCTCTCTTTCTCTTTCTTACTTTTCTGAAGCTTTGATTTGACTTGATTAGAGAAGAGAGGAATGTTGCTTCTAGTAAGGTAAGATGGAGGGAATTGAAAATCAATTCGGGCTTGGATCGGATTCTTCTCAAGTTCAGCCCGTTGGTGCCTTGCCTTGCTTCTTGGAAGACTTTTTGCTTGAGATGAATGACTTGGGCTTGTCTTTATTTTCACTTACCATTCAGCCCATTAGTATATATCTTTTGTTTGATGTTGGGCTGCTGCAACACTTGTTTTTAGCCTGCATCACTCATAAAAAATAATCGAAACTAATTGGGTGATTAGCCCATTAATCAAATATTTGTCATCATCAATTTTATTAATTAATTTCTTAACTCAACACAGCATGTTCATGTTTTAGGTCCTGATGTTATTAGTGGTAGGGATACATGTATAATAGAATTTTTATTGAGTCACATTAAAAATGGAGGTTTGATTTCGATTTATGATATTCTCCCGTGGGAAGAAGACAAAGAGTCTGTTGTGACGTATATGGGTAAGTGATTTTGATTTTAGTTATGGGAATGGAATTTCTCTTATGACGTTCTAATTTTGGTTTTAATGTTCCAGGTGGGAAATATCCCGGCGTTACGGCAACTGCTTTAAGGGCTCGACTAAGGAGCCAAAATATGGATAAAGAGGGGTCATCCTCGAACCCCGTAATTGATTTGGAAGGGGAGGTCAATCAACCTAAAAGGAAACCGATTAAGTTTAAGAGAGGAAAACGGATCTGTACCCTGTGATTGATGGAGTAGATGGGGTGGGTAAGGGGATATCACTGGACGAAGTTACAAATTGGGGTGTGACTCAGGAGAAGTTGCATTCTTTTTCTGACGTTGGGGACGAGACTTCCATATGGGATAAGAATTTTCCAGTTGCTGTTGTTACCGTCCGTCAGATGTGCAATTAGCTATAGATATTGGTGATGTTGTAATTGACCAGTATATGCAGGTACAACAATATGATCTGTTCTTTTTTTTTTTATATGTGTGTATAGAAAATAATTTTTTGTCTTTTAGGTACTCGAACTCCGGTTGGCTAGTATTGGTCGGAGTTAAGAGAAGAAGCATAGAAGTTTGATGGGAAATAGGGATTTTGAAGTTCTTAAGAGTGATCTTGCTGAAAATAAGATGTTGATATCCAAGCTGAAGGAACAGATCTGTTTGAAGGATGAGGAGCTAAAAACTTTAAGGGATAGCTGTGATAAAAGTTCCCAGTCGCTGATGAAATATGAAAAAGATTTTGAAAGTGTTTAAAATCAATTAATTGAGACCAATGGTAAAATGAGGAATTTGGAAAAAGAAAAGGAAACTGAGATTCTTGACGCCTTTGCAGAGGGATTTGAGAGAGCTGTTAGTCAAGCTAAACTGTTGGCACCTGAGCAGGATTTTAGTGCAATGGATCCGGCGAAGCTTGTGCATAATGGTATGCTTATTGATGATGAAGAGGTGGCTCCAGAAGAGGAGGGTGAGACTGAGGCAAATAACTAATCTTTTAAATACAAATGGAGATTTGAATTTTTTGAATTTTGCCTAATATAGTTTGGTTGTAATGTATTGATCATTTTGTTTGTTTAGTTTGATAGACTAAATGTTTTTGGATGTCCTAATATTATGTTGATAACCTTAGGAATGTTTAAATTGTGTGACCGACCTTGTTAGTGTGTTTGACAGGAAGTTGATATTTGTATTGTTAGAAGCTCCATGAGCTTAATTGATATTTGGAGTGTTTGAGGATAGAGTATATGTCAGGGAATTGATTGATCCTGATGAAAATAGATTTTTGTTGATTGCATCGTCGGCTAACGTGCTGAGCATGTATGAAAGAATATTTGGTAATTGTTAATGAAGAGACAAAATTAGACATAGATCGATAAAAAGATGATGTGGGTGCTTCTGAACTAGCGAGCTTTGATAAAATATCAGCTCGGTGGTTGCTTTCTTGGGGTATATGATTGATGTCAAATTTTGAAAAATTCGAAATCAATGTTTTCACAATATCAAGGTATTTTCCCAACAATGGATCTTTGACTTGAAGTAGATTGTTTACCTGCTGTACCACTATCAATAAATCACAGAATACCTTGATTTCCGAGATATTTAACTCTATTGCTAGTTTGAGGCCGGCGATAAGGGCTTCGTATTCAGTCTGATTGTTGTTGGCTTTAAAAGAGAGATGTAGAGACTGTTCGATCACAAATCCTTGGCCGTCTTCGAGCAGAACCCCGGCACCACATCCTTTCAGATTTGAGGATTCGTCCACATAGAGTGTCCACTCTGTTAGCTGAATCTCTGGGCATGGGCTAGTGAATTTGGCGATAAAGTCTGCTAGGTATTGGGATCTAACCGGCCCCCTGCTCTGGTATTTGATATCAAATTCTGAAAGTTTGACCGACCATTTAATAAGTCAGCCTGCAAGTTCGGGCTTGTGCAACACCTGTCGGAGGGGTTGATCTGTTTTGACCGTGATGCTGTCACTCTAAAAATATGGCCGAAGACGTCGCGCTGAAAAGATCAAAGCTAGAGCTATTTCTCAATTTTCGGATAGTGAAGCTAGGCATTTTGCAAGCATTTGCTGATAAAATTAATTGGTTGTTGTTGCTTTTGTCTTTCTGCTACAAGTACAGAACTTATTGTCCAGTTAGTAACAGATAAATATAAATAAAGCTCTTCCCCTTGTAGGGGTTTTTGTAAAATAGGAGGCTTTGAAATTATCATTTTTATGCTAGAAAAAGCTTTTTTGCATTCCTGAGTCCACATAAAATTGTTTTTCCTTTTTAAGGTTTGAAAAATGAAAATATTTGGAGGCTAAACATGGTAAAAATCTAGACAAGGTAGCAAGTCTCCCTGTTAAGCGTTGGACCTCCTTAATCGTTTGTGGGCTCGTCATGTCCAAGACTGCTCGGCATTTTTCTGGGTTAGCTTCTATGCCTCGATTTGTGAGTAGAAATCCGAGAAATTTGCCCCCTGTACTCCAAAAGCACATTTCTCAAGGTTGAGTCGGATGTTGTATTGTCGGATTTGGTTGAAGATCTCCAGGAGGTCGTCCAGATGATTATCGCCGACCTTTGTTTTAGCCACCATATCATTGACATACACTTCCAGGTTTCTGCCGATTTGATTTGAGAAGACTCTGTCCATTAGACGCTGATACGTGGCACCTGCATTCTTAAGTCCAAAAGGCATAACCTTATAACAATAATTTCCATAGGTAGAGATGAATGCAGTTTTATTTTGATCAGGAGAATGCATTAGAATCTGGTTATAACCAGAATATGCATCCATGAAACTTAAAGTCCTATATCCTGAAGCATTATCTACTAAAGAGTCAATAGAGGGTAAGGGATAGGCATCCTTGGGGCATGCTTTGTTGAGATCTGTGAAATCAATACACATGCGCTATTTACCGTTGTGTTTTTTTACCATTACGACATTCGCCAGCCATGTTGTGAACCGAACTTCTTTGATAAAGCTGGCGTCAATGAGCTTCTTCGTTTCCTCCAAGGACGCCTGTTTCTTTTCAATGCCCAGATTTCTCTTCTTCTGAGCTATAGGTCGGGTAGATGGATTTAATGCCAGTCTGTGGGAAATGACCGAAGGGTCAATTCCGGGCATATTAGCAGGTGTCCACGCAAAGAGGTTGGCGTGTTGTTGCAGAAACTTCTCTAGGGAGAGTTTGTCTTCCAAGCTGAGAGTTGCACCTACATAAGTGAATTTGTCTTGATTATTATCAAAATAAACTTTCTGCATGTCTTCTGTTGGCGTAGGCCTTTCAGCTAACTCGGCCCTTGGGTCAATGTCAACTAGTGCTGGGAGCTCGTTGGTGCTGCTGACGTTGTTGACATGGGCACCTATAGTTCGGCTTGATTGTTTCAGGCTGATGTTGTAGCATTGGCAAGCTTCCCGATGGTTGCTGTGAATGGTAGTTATAAGGTTATCCTGCACGAAAAACTTGACACAAAGATGAATTGAAGATACTATAGTACCGAACTTATTTAAAAAAGGTCGGCCAAGTATTAGGTTATATAGACTGAAACAATCAATAACCAGAAACTGAACATCAGAAGTTTTAAACAAGGGATGCTCACCCAGTGTGGTTTGTAACCACACAGATCCCATCACTGGGACACGTTCACCTGAAAAGCCGACTAGGTCGCCCGTGCTGGGCTGGAGTATATTATCACTGAGTTTCATCTTACGGAAGGTTGAGTAACATAGGACGTCTGCACTACTTCCTGGATCTAGGATTACTTTTCATACCAACAAGTCTCCGAGCTGGATGGAGATGACCACAAGATCATCTAGGTTTGAAGCATTTGTGTTAAGATCTGAAGCCTGAAATGTCACTTACGGGAATTGGGACGACGTGTGGTTATCACCGAGGTCTCCTGCAACCGATAACATAGCTCGGTAGGAGCGTTTCCTTACCGAGCTTGTTAGTCCTCCACCGGCAAAGCCGCCTGAAATACAATTGATAACCCCACGTGGTTGGTCGTGGTGACTTGATGGTGCTCGCACTTTGTCTTTGGAATGATGCCCCGCCGAGGTAATGTCAGTGGACAATGGCGCACGTCTTTGCATGTGGCCAGTGATGTATTTGTCTAAATGACCTTGCCGAGCTAATCGCTCTAGAAGGTCTTTAGCGATGACACACTCATCAGTGGTATGCCCATGTTTCTGATGAAAAGAGTAATATCTTGATTTATCCATATTCTTGGTATCTTGATAGGTGCCGGCTTTGCGTGGTGGTTTGATCAGTATTGAGTTTAAGATCTCCTTGATGATGTCGTCCTGTTTGGTGTTATACTGAGTATATGATTCATATCGAGGTGTTAATTTTAAAGGTCTTCTTGTTGTCCCGAGCTTTATCGTCTTCTTTGAGTTGCGACTTGTCCGCTTTCCGAGCTTGGCAGAGTTCTTCGATATCGATTTGACCTTTTGCTTTTTCACGAAATTCAGCAAGAGTCTTTAGTTTGGCGACTGCAATGGCCTCTTGGAACTTGCCTGGTCGAAGGCCGCTTTTGAGAGCATGTAGGTGGACTTCAGGGTGGAGGTCTGGAATGCTCATGGCCACCTTTGTGAAACGGGTCATGTAGTCTTTCAAAATTTCATGATGGCCTTGCTTGATTGTGTTCAGATAATCCGAGTCATGCAGGTAGATAGCAGATCCAGCAAAATGATCCTCAAAGAGCTTGGCTAGTTCCTGAAACCGAGAAATAAAACCTGCTGGCAAAGCACAAAACCAATCAAGTGCAGGACCGTCTAAATAGGAAGAAAAGCAACGACATAAGACAGGATCGGAAGCACTGTTAACGATCATTATTGATCAGAATTTTTTGAGGTATTTGTTTGGGTCTCCTAACCCGTCATAAGGAGTTAGAGTCATTGGTAGGATAAACCTCAGCGGCAGTTCAAAGTTCATCACATCCGGCGTGAATGGTCCTACAGAGTTGTCGGGCTCCTTATTCTCGTCTTCTGGTCGGGCCTCTTCATTTTGCGGAGGACGAGTTTCTTGTGCCTGAACAGTTTCGGAAACATGGGATGGGCCAGATTGGTTCTCCTCATCTTCCAGTTGTCCGTGACAACCATTATTATTTTCGATTCAAGTATTATTCAACTCGGCAATTTGCTCAGCCATTCTCTGATTTTCTTCTGTCATGCGCTGGTTTGCCTCTGCCATTCGTTGATTGGCTTGTTGTAGTTCGGTCACCATCCGGAAAAGCTCGGACGGGGAAGGTGGATGTGCGTCAGCCATAGATAAAGGTGGTGGTATTAGGGCTGAACAAAGGGAAGGGTTTTATATTGTTTTCGGCCCCATAGTAGGTGCCGATTGTTCTTACTTGACTTTTATGTATAGCTCGGCCACATTGAACTCTGTCACCGAGCTCCTGAATGTTCCACTTCGAGCTTATTCTTGAGAGAAGGAGTACTTCGGCGTGGGACAAACAACAAAGGAGGGGAGGTACCTGCAAAAGGTACTCCGATGCTTAAGTCAGTACTTGTGTGTGATATTTTTCAAGGAAAAGGAATATTTCACATACCTCAGACGAGTTTCCTTGTTTTCTTTTATAGTCGTCCGAAGTATCCATAATTTGTCCGTTACCGAATTTATAGGAATGAAGTTTTAAGGATCATAATGTCTTGATCTAATTAATTGTGATTCTAATTGCCGACCTATAACATATAAGCCGAGCTTTTCGTAACCGATTTGTAACAGTTATATCAAATCCTTTTGTAGAAGAATTATTGTAATCAGTGAACTCTGCTTTTGTTATGTTTGAATTCTTTTGTGGTTGAATATTATTATCCGAATTGGGGCACACATAGTGTAATCTTTCAATGGATTTGATTTGTAGGTTAGTGATGTAGGAAACAAGTTTGAACTTATTTTTAAATTTTGAGTTTTTGGTTATCATATAAATGACATATAAGCTTATAGATCGTTCAATTTTTATTTGAAGTAATAGATGACGTTGAAGCCGTTTTCACCATATTGGAAAAAATGGTTTGATGATTAATGTATTTTGAGATAATGAATTTGTTCGGAAAAAGAAAACTCATAGTTGCCGATTGGTTTCATAATTACCAATGTTTTGGTAAATAGGACTTGGTTATTTTGGAAACCAAATTAAAATTGTATCACTTAATGGATAAAGTTTTATTGTTTTTGAATGTTCATCATTTTGATTGAGAACTAGAGGAGTCATAATGTATTGTTGATAATCATAAGTCGGATTTAGAAATGTAATAAGATTTATTTGACCTTTAGTTACAAAGGTGCAGGTAGGCATGTCTCGTTAAAACCTTTCCAAAAAAAATATTTTTTTTGGAAAAAATTTTGTGAGTAGAAAAAAGAGTACAAACATACCCTTGTCTTTTAGCTATAATAATGCTTTAAAGAGGAAACATTCCAGGTATTTGGTAAGACTATACCATCTAAATGTTGAAGAGAGCATGCTCCATGGCCAAGTATTTCAATAACTCGGAATGGACCTTCCCACTTAGCTGCTAATTTTTCATGAGATGAAGGTTGTCTTACTTGTTCGGTTCTTCGGAGTACAAGGTCATTTTTTTGAAATGATCGAAGATAGACCTTTTGATTATATCGCTGAGCTATATTATGTTGCATTGCTCGGTGCCAAAGGGTGGCTATATCTCGGACTTCTTCAATTGAATCTAAATCTAGCAATTGAACCTCTGAATGTGAGCGATGATCGGTGATTTGAGTGTGTAACAACGATTGAGAGATCTCCAAGGGGATCCTGGCGTCGGACTTAGAGACCAAGTGAAAGGGAGTTTATTTATTGGTAGAATGTATAGTGGTATTGTATCTCCAAAGAATTTTTGGGATTAATTGTGCCCACAATCCCTTAGCCTCATATAGTTTCTTTTTTAAAGCGTGTAAGATGACTTTGTTTGCTCCTTCAGCTAATCCATTAGTTTGTGGATGTTCTACCAAAAAGAAATATAAATGTATCTTTAAGTTATGTAAAAAGTAGGTAAAATTATGATCGACAAACTGACAAGCATTGTCAATGATAACCTGTTGAGTTATACCAAATCTGCATATAATATTTTTTCAAACAAATGAAACCATTTGTTGAGATGTAATGTTAGCTAATAGTTGCACTTCAATCCATTTTAAGAAATAATCAATGACAACTACTAAAAATTTGATCTGACCTGGTGCAATTGAGAAAGGGCCGATGATATCAATTTCCCATTAGTAAAAAGGCTAACTTACTTCCGAATTGTGTAGGAGATCGGCTGGCATATGTATTATTGGAGCATGCTTTTGGCAATTTGTGCAAGTCTTCACTTTTTGGAAACACTCTTTTTCTAAGCTCAACCTGAAGAATCCTGTGAGGAGTATTTTGGAAGACAAACTCTGAGCTCTAACCTGTGTACTGCAAATGCCTTCATGGGCTTCTAGTAGAGCAAGGTTGGCTTTAGATCTATTCAAGCATTTTAAAAGTGGGCAAGTATAACCTTGTCTATATAGGGTGTTATTTAACATTGTAAAGAAAGAAGATTGTCATCGAAACTTTTTTAAATCATCAACTTCTGGTGGTCTAGTTCTAGTTTTTAAATATTGGATATAAGGCCATCGCCAATCAAGAACCTGATCAATACTTAAGACATCGGTGAGATGTATGCTTGGTGTTACTAAAGTAGATTGCAATAAGGTAGTAGTATGTGATTGCGTGCTCGCTAGCTTAGATAAAATATTAGCTCTATAATTTTGTTCCCTTGGGATATGATGAATTTCAAATTTTAAAAAGTGAGAGATAAGGGTTTTGACAATATCAAAATATTTTATCAGCAAAGGGGTCTTTGACTTGGAATAATCGATTTACCTGCTGAACTACTAATAAAGAATCACAATGTACCTTAAGTTCAAAAATTTGTAGGTCTATTGCTAACCTTAAGCCAACAATGAGCACTTCATACTCAACTTAATTGTTGCTTGCTTTGAATGAGAAATGTAGAGAGTGTTCCAAGACAATCCATTTTCATCTTCAAGGAGGATTCCATCTCCACATTGTTGTGGGTTAGACGTACCATCAACATAAAGGGTCCATTCAATGTAGGGATCCTCGGGATGAGGAGTTGTAAACTCGATGATGAAGTCTGCTAGGTATTGGGATTTGATGGATCCTCGACTTTGATATCGAATGTCAAACTCAGAGAGCTCAGCAAACCACTTAATAAGTCGGCCGGCCAACTCTGGTTTAGTCAGTACTTGTTGTAATGGTTGTTCAGTCCGAACATTAATGACATGACTTTGGAAGTAAGGTCGGAGTCACCTAACTGAGAATACCAAAGCCAGGGTGAGCTTTTATATCTTCGAATAATGAAGCTTGCGATGTTGTAATGATTTACTGACAAAGTATACAGGCTTTTGGATTTTATTCTTTTATGTAACAAGAACAGAACTAATAGCCCAATTAGTGATGGATAAATAAAGATAAAGTTCCTCCCTATATTCAAGTTTTTTTAAAATTTAGGGTTTTGAAATAATAGTTTTGAGGTTTGAAAAAGCTTTTTCTCATTAATCATCCCAATTAAAATTATTTTTCTTTTTCAATGATTGGAAAAAATAAAAAGATTTAGAACCTAAGTAAGGTAGAAAAATCTTGATAAAACAGCAAGTCTCCCTGTTAATTGTTGGACCTCCTTTATTGTACGAGGGATCTTCATCTCTAACACAACTTGAAAAACTAAAGATCAAACAAGGAAAACTAAAGATTTTTCTTATTCGAAAATGCACAAGAAAAACAAGAAAAGACACAAAACAAGAAAAACTAAAGATCAAACAAGGAAAATAAATAAGAACAACTTGAAGATCAAGAAAGAACTAAGAACATGTAATTCGAAAAATTGAAAGAAAAATAAAGGCATGCAATTGACACCAAACTTAAAACATGAAACTAAACTCAGACAGAAGACTAAATTATGAGGTTATTGGTTTTTATTTATTTATTAAAAATTTCGTAAAGAAATTCAGAAAAATAAAACAAGGATTTTAAAAATTTTAACAAGAACAATAATAAAAGACTCAAAGACAAATCACAGATAATAAAGAAAAATAAAAATTTTTGAAAGTTTTTTGAAAAGAAAATAAAAGACTCAAATTTAGTGACTCTAAACCAACCAAAAAGGTAAATTCTTCATAATCTAAGCAACAAGATGAACCGTCAGTTGTCCAAACTCGAACAATCCCCGGCAACGGGGCCAAAAACTTGGTACACGGAATTGCAATCACACCTTTGCAACTCCGCACAACTAACCAGCAAGTGCACTGGGTCGTCCAAGTAATACCTTACATGAGTAAGGGTCGATCCCACAGAGATTGTCGGCTTGAAGCAAGCTATGGTTATCTTGTAAATCTTAGTCAGGAGATTAGTGATCAAAATGATTTTTGTTTATGAAAAGTAAATAATATGAATTGAATGTTACTTGTGATTCAGTAATGAGGAACAGGTTGAGGTTTCGGAGATGCTCTGTCGTCTGAATCTCTGCTTTCCTACTGTCTTCTTCTCCAAACACGCATGACTTCCTTCAATGGCAAGCTGTATGTTGGTGGATCACCGTTGTCAATGGCTACCATCCGTCCTCTCGGATGAAAAATACCAGGCACGGTTTTTGTACAGCTAATAAACTGTTGGATCTCTCGTCTCGGATGAAAAATACCAGGTACAGCTACCGCACGGCTAATCATCTGTTGGTTCTCACTTGTGTTGGAATAGGATCTCTTTATCCTTTTGCACACTGTCACTGTGCCCAACATTCGTGAATTTGAAGCTCGTCACAGTCATCCCATTCCAGATCCTACTCAAAAGACCACAGACAAGGTTTAGACTTTTCGAATCTCAGGAATGCTGCCAATTGGTTCTAGCCTCTACCACGAAGGTTCTAATCTCACGGATTCGAATGCTCTGTTGTCAGGAGATGCAAGTCAAACTCATGAATTAGAAACCCAAGAGATACGCACTCAAGCTGTCGCCCAATGACTATGTTGAGCTCAAATAGAATGGAAGTGGTTGTCAAGCACGCGTTCATAAATTTGAGAATGATGATGAGTGTCACGGATCATCATATTCTTTATATTGAAGTACGAGTGAGTATCTTAGAACAGAATCAAGCGTGATCGAATAGAAAATAATAGTAATTGCATTAATCCATTGAGACACAGTAGAGCTCCTCACACCCACCTATGGGGTTTAGAGACTCATGCCGTAGAAGATACAATATGAAATGTAAAATGTCATGAGTTTCTAAATGTATCTCTAAAAGTAGTTTTTATACTAAACTAGTAACTTAGGGTTACATAAAATGAGTAACTAGGTGTAGATAGTGCAGAATTCCACTTCTAGGGCCCACTTGATGAGTGTTTGGGCTGAGCTTTCAAGCTTCCACGTGCATATGCCTCATATTGGAGTTAAACGCCACCCTGGGTGCCAAAATGGGCATTTAACGCCAAAAATTATGCCAGTTCTGGTGTTTTACGCCAGAAAGTTTTTGGCTAGCTTTTAACGCCAGTTTGGGCTATTGAATCTCAAGCAAAGTATGGACTATTATATATTGCTGGAAAGCCCAAGATGTCTACTTTCCAACGCAATTGAGAGCGCGCCAATTAGGCTTCTGTAGCTCCAGAAAACCATTTAGAGTACAGGAGGGTCAGAATCCAACAGCATCTGCAGTCCTTTCTCAACCTCTGAATCAGATTTTTGCTCAGGTCCCTCAATTTCAGCCAGAACATACCTGAAATTACAAAAAAACACACAAACTCATAGTAACGCCCAGAAATGTGATTTTTGAATAAAAACTAATAAAAATATAATGAAAAGTAACTAAAATATACTAAAAACTACCTAAAAACAATGCCAAAAGGGTATAAATTATCCGCTCATCACTAATCAAGTTGTAAACCTGATTTTAGGTATGAAGCCGGAATCAATGAGTTTTTTTTGTCTCTTCTATGGATGCTTGTTTTTTATCCATACCAAGGTTGCGCTTTTTCCGTGCTATAGGTCGGATGGATGAATTTAACGCCAGCTTGTGAGAAATAATAGAGAAATCGATGCTGGGCATATCTACAGGGGTCCACACAAATAAATTTGCATTTTGTTGAAAAATTTGTTGGAGTGTATCCTTCTTATGTTCCTTCAGAGTTGTACTTACATAAGTGAACTTGTTTGGATCGTTAGTTAAAGAGATCTTTTGTATGTCCTCTGTTAGGGTAGGTCGATCTTGTAGCTCGGCTCGTGGATTAACTCAGCTAATGATGGGAGATCAAGAAAGTTGTGGACAATATTTATTTGTGCACCTATAGCTCAGTTTGAAGCAGGTGTTTTTAAATTGATGTTGTAGCAATGCCGAGCTTCATGATGATCACTGTGAATAGTTGCAATAAGGTTGTCCTACACATGAAACTTAACACACAAATGAATTATGAATTATAGCATCAAACTTATTCAGAAAAGGCGGCCAAGTATTAAGTTATAAGGACTAAAATAGTCAACCACAAGGTATTGAATATCCAAAGTTTTGGTTAGAGAATTCTCACCTAGTGTGATTTGTAACCACACAGATCTTAAAACTGGTACACGTTCACCTGAAAACCTTACTAAGTCTCCAATAGATGGTTGCAATATTTAATTGCTCAACTTCATTTTCTGAAATGTAGAGTAGAAAATGACATCGACGCTACTCCCGGTATCTATCAATACCTTATAGACTATTAGATCCCCAGTTGAATAGAGATTACAAATGGGTCATCTAAGTTGATTTCATTTGTATTGAAGTCGGATGGTTTGAACATCATTTATGAAAAGTTGGGAAGAGGTTAAGGATTGTTAATGGTACCTTCCACGGAGAGCATAGCTCGGTAGGTTCATTTACGACCAGAGCTCGTAATTCTACCATTAGCAAAGCCCCCAGATATACAGTTAATGACGCCTCGGTGTTGATTAGGTTGAGCATTAGTTGTTTTTTCCTTGTCGTAAGAAAATTGTCCGACAGAGCAATGGTTAGCTGAATATACTGTGCACTTTTGAATATGGCCGCCGATATATTTATCCAAATATCCCTGCCGAGCTAATCGTTTTAGCAGGGCTTTGGCAACAACACACTCGTCAGTAGTGTGTCCGTGTTTTTCGTGAAAAGCATAATATTTCGACTTATCTATGTTCTTCAGATCTTGATAGATCCCAGCCTTCCGAGGAAGTTTAATGAGTTTTGCATTCAAGATTTCTTTAATTATCCCCTCCCTTTTGGTGTTGAATTGTGTGTAAGAATTATAACAAGATGTTAACCGAAAGGATTTCTTGTTGTCTCGAGCATTATCATCATCTTTATTATTTTGGCCTTTCTCTGACTTTCAAACTTCGTGTAGCTCTTCAATCTCCATCTGACCTTTAGCTTTCTCTCAAAACTCGGTTAATGTCCTTAGCTTGGCCACAGTTATGACTTCTTGAAACTTTTCTGGGAAACGTTTGCTCTTAATATCATGTAGGTGCACCTCTAGGTGGAGGTTTGGGATGCTCATTGCTACCTTAGTGAATTGAGTAACGTATTCCCTAAGGCTTTCATGTTGTCCCTACTTGATTGTGTTTAAATAATTGGACCCATGTAAAATATATGGAAGAGGTAGCTAACTAATCTTCAAATAACTTGGCTATCTTGAAAGCGTGAAATAGAATCTGCAGGCAAAGAAGAAAAGCAATCAAGTGCAAGGCCGTCAAAAAAAGTAGGAAAATAACGATATAAAATAGGTCAGAAGCACTGTTTACTATCATTATGGAACGAAATTTTTTGACATATTTTTTTGGATCACCCAAGTCATCATAAGGGGATAGATTCATTGGTAATAAAAAATTTTTAGGCAATTGAAAATTTATGACATTTGCCGTGAATGGTCCAACTGTGTTGTCCAATTCATCGTCTTCATTGGCTGGTTGATTTGCTTCTGGTTGCTGAGTTTCAGAAATATGTGTTGGATCAGAATTGGCTTCCTCATTATTTGGTTATTTGTTGTAATCATCATTATTAGCTATCCTCCATGCATTGATTAGCTTGCTGTAATTCTGTTACCATTCGAAGAAGTTTGGATGGCGTGGGAGGAGGTTGTTCAACCATGAACAAATCTGAAAATTTTGGGGCCTAAAGAGAAAGGGTTTTTTCTGGGCCCCACGGTGGGCACCAATTGTTCTTGAGGGTTGACTGTGATATAGTTCGTCCTCCAACGATTGTTTGCAAGCTTTCCGTCTGGACGAGTTATACCTTAACACCAAGAGAACAAGGAGGTGAGCACCTACAAAAGGTACTACAACGCTCAAGTTAGTGAATGAATAATAAGCTTTGTATTCTAGTATTTCTTAAATCAACCTCTTACCTTTTGTTTTTGCTTATCCCTTTTATAACAGGGATAGGCGTTTTGTGGTTACCGAGTTATACTAGTAACGTATGAAGATATATGGTAACGTTTTGATATTTTTATGATATTAGTAGCCAACTTATAACGTTTATAGCTGACTTTATATTTATGTAACCGATTTATAACAGACATATCAAAAAAAATTTTACAGAAAACTAACTTAGGAATGTGTCTTAGGAAGTCGCTGAGATATGAGAATTGTGTGAGTGTGTTTTAGAAGAGAATTTCTAACCCTTTCAATCTTCACTTGATATATATATATATATATATATATATATACACGCAATCTTTATTTAACATGTAATCTTAGCCGTTATCAAAGTTAACAACTATTCGCGTCAACCTCATTTACTTCTCTCGACTTTGACCATACCCGAACTTGACATTTTCTGAATCATGACTTCAATAAAAGTCAAGGCTATAATATCGACCATGTAACAAAATGCCCCCTTTTACTACAACCTATACTTGAAGTGCATTTAGGTTTTAAAGATGCCCCATGATATATGAAGCTATAGAGTCTAGAGTGTTTTTTCCTCTCCCTGTTAGTATTTTCTTGAGGTGTAAGACTTTACTAGCCTGGGTGTCAACTAGAGGCTTTTTGAATGGGACAGGACTTATGGTGTCATATGTTTATAAGAGTCTATACTATATATATGTAAGGTAATATACTAAAAGAGTCTAAGTCTGGGTTAATACGCCTTACGTTTGTATGAATGGTGTAACTTTTAACTTCTTAATGTATGTATGAAGCCGTTGCAACATTATGTGATATATTTGGTTGTTATACGTTGCTATGTACATTGAATGAATGCCTGATCATCATCTTCTTTATGTAAGCCGCAAAACTAAACAAATACTACTAATCACTAACGTGCACATTCATAGTCAGTGTGATAGGCTCAATAATATATGAATTAAATAAAGTCTAGAGTCCATAGGTTGACAGATTAATAAATCCCGGCAATTAGGTTAAATTCTTATGAATTGTGTGGTTTTATAAATCAGAAACGTTCTTCAACTCTTTTCTTGATTAATTGACTAAGGGATTAATTTTTAATGAGATTAAAGAGAAATTAAATCACCAAGGGATTGGAGGTTGATTACTAACGGTTTGTCATAAAAGTATTTTTACATAATCAAGGTGGAAAGTAAAAAGTATTAATCCAAAAGCTTTAACATCTCCAAAGCCTTAACTCTTTTATTCATATTATTTCTCATATCTACTATTTTCTTACGCTTGCCTTTATTTAATTCCTGTTTATGCTTAAAGACTTTCAAAACCCTAATTTCCTAGTCTGACTAGATTAATCGATTAATTTTTCTTGCTTAATCCGTTAATCCTCGTGGGATCGACCCTCACTCACCTGAGGTTAATACTTGATTCAACCTAGTGCACTTGTCGGTGTTTTGTGGATTGTGAAATCTACCATCAAGTTTTTGGCGCCGTTGTTGCGGATTAATTGTGGTTAACAAACTATCGATCAATCTATTACCTAGATTAGACCTTTTAATTTTTATTACTATTTTTGTTTTTATTTCCCCCTGGGAAGTACTGTGAAGAGAGTTCCAATTTAATTTTCTTGTTGTTTTTGCCTATACAGAATAACAGGAATAGAGAACCACTTCAGTATGATCTTGAGATTGAAAGAATCTTCGGCAGCAGAGACAACAAGTTAGAAATCAAAGAGTTGAAGAAGAGACTGAAGAAGTGGTTGAGGAAGAATTCCCTGAGCCACAAATGGCAGAGAATGTGAATAATAATGTCGACACACCAAGGAGGATTCTCAAATCATACATTAATCCTAATCCAGATAGTTGTGGAAGCAGTATCATTGCACCTACTGTCCGAGCCAACAATTTTGAATTGAAGCCGCAGCTTGTCACATTGGTTCAACAAAACTGCCAATTCAGTGGAAGCCCACAGAAGGATCCAAATTTGTTTATTTCCAACTTTTTACAAATTTGTGATACGGTCAAGACAAATGGCGTCTCGGCTGAAGTCTATCGTCTGTTTCTCTTCCCTTTTGCTGTAAGGGATTGGGCTAAGCAGTGGTTAGAAAATCAGCGGAAGGAGAGTATAGCTACATGGAGGATTTGGTCACTAAGTTTCTAAACAAATTCTTCCCACCTCAGAGGCTCACCAAGCTCAAAAATGATGTTAAGACCTTCAGACAGCAAAAAGGAGAATCCCTATATGAAGCTTGGGAGAGGTTTAAAGAGATGCTCAGAAAATGCCCTGATGATATGTTTGCTAACTGGGTCCAGCTTTAAATTTTTTATGATGGGATCACCCTCACCTCATGGATAGCACTGGACACTTCGGCTGGAGGATCTTTGTTTATGAAGAAAACTACTAAAGAAGCACAAGAATTGATTGAGATGGTGGCCAATAATCAATATCTCTACTCATCTAAAAGATCATCAAAGAAAGGAGTTAAAGAGTTAGGTGCTTTGGATATACTCTTAGCTTAGAATAAAATTATGTCCCAGCAAATAAATACAATTACTCAGCTCCTAAGAGGAATACAAGTGTCGGCAGTGAGCTCTCAAGAGAATTCCTATGGTGTAAGTAATGGATTCTCTCAAAGTGAAGGCATAGAGTATTATGGACAATCGTCTCTAAGTGAATTACATGGACAACCCCTCAAGATACCCTCAGAATGACCCTTACTCCAACACCTTCAATCCAGGATGGAGGAACCACCCAAATTTTGGATGAAAAAACCAGAACCAAAGACCTACCTCGTTTAACAACACCCACCAACCCCATCAATTCAATAACACCCAACAGAATACCTTCAGCTATCACAACACCAGTAACCCTTCTTTGAATTATTCCCATCAATCACTATCCAACTCACAACCAGCCCAGCAAAATATCCAAAGGCTTTCTAATCTTGAGCTTGTCCTAGAAAAATTATCTTAAAGCACGCTAGCATTCATGGAAGAAACCAGAAGCTTTAAGGAGGAAACGAGAACTAATTTCAAGAATTAAGATACTTCAATTAGGAATTTAGAGGTGCAAATAGGCCAGATTACTCAACAATTGGAAAAGGCCACAAATGTACTTCCCAGTGACACCGTTGCAAATCCACGGGAGGAGTGCAAAGCTATTTACATGAGAAGTGAAAAGGTGGTAGGAGATGAAAAGAAGGAAGAAACCAAGAAGGTTCACTATTGGGGTAAGAAAGGAAGCTCCAGAGGATATTAATCTTCAAGAAGAACATGTACAGCCTACTCTCCAGCAACCTATTCAAGCCACATAAACCCTACCAAAAGAGAGAATCCCAGTGCCTGAGTACGTACCAAGAATTCCATATCCTCAAAGGCTCCAAAGGGAAAATACGTAGAAGCAATATTCTAAATTCTTGAAGATATTCAAGACTTTGCACATCAACATCCCATTCATAGAAGCTTTTGAAAAAATTCCCTTATATGCCAAATGTGTGAAGGATTTGTTGTCCGGGAAGAAATCCTTAAAGGGAGGCCAAACAGTGGTGATGACCAAGGAGTGCAGTGCCATTATTCAAAGAAACTTGCCAACAAAGAAGAAAGATCCAGGGAGTTTTCAAATTCCTTTCACTATTGGCAATACTACCTTTAACAGAGCTTTATGTGATTTAGGGGCAAGTATTAATCTAATACATTTATCTGTGATGAAGAGGTTACAAATTCAAGAGTTGAAACCCACCAAAATAGTTCTACAAATGATAGACAAATCAATCAAGCATGCACATGGAGTGGTTGAAAATGTCTTGGTCAAAGTGGAAAAATTCTTTCTTCCAGTGGATTTTGTCATTCTTGATACGGAGGAAGATGAGCATGCCTCAATCATTCTAGGAAGATCTTTCTTAGCAACTGGAAGAGCCCTTATTGATGTTGAAAAGGGTGAGTTAATGCTGAGGGTGCATGATGAATATCAAGTCTTTCATGTTTTCAAAACTAAGCATCATTCAAGTGATCAAGAGGATTTTATGAAGGTTGAAGCCAAGGATCTAAACTTGCAAGAAGAACCTAATGAATCACTTCCAAAGATCCTACCTTCATGCCCAAGCAAAATAGAAGAAAAGAAGGAGGTAGGGGAAGCTGGAAATTCAATTGAAATTAACAAGAGCTTGCAACTGAAGCCTCCCTTTGCAATCAACAAACCTCCTGACACCAACCTTAAGTTTGGTGTTGGGTGTACATCAAATACAGCGGAGGCCCCAAAGAAGAAAGTTTCTAGAGGGTGGAGGAACAAGAAGATTCCTACTGAAGACTTTTTACCCGGAGACAAAGTAGTTCTATCTCATCACCCACTATTGCCATACACAGTGAGTAGAGTTCTCTCCTTTGAGCATCTTGAGCTAACATATGATGACATAGGAAGGAAATTAAAGGTGAGAGGGGAAAGAGGTGAAGCACTATCAACCTCAACCTTAGCAAGGAATAACCGTCAAGCTAGTGATGTTAAAGAAGCGCTTGTTGGGAGGCAACCCAACATTTGGTATCTCTTTTCATTCGCATATTTTTGTTTTTCTTTACTGAATTCTTAGCAATTATCTGTTTTACATTATGCATAAACACTAAAAAGAAGTTTGGTGCAAGAGATTCAACTATAGACACATGATTTCCCATTAAGTTTGTATTGGTGATGCCCCTAACGTTGTACGCGAAGGCACTGCATACTACGCCAAAGAGGAGTTGTACGTACGCATGCATGCGTGTGTACGCAAAGCTAGGAATTTTGGGAAAGTGTGCATACGCACAAGCCTGTGCGCATACACAGAAAGCCCTCACGTACAACGTGGGAACTTCACGTATAATGTGAAAAAGGGGCTCGCTCCTAGGATTCTAATTTTGGTAAAGTGTGCGTAGGCATAGAAATTTTTCCACTATAACATGGAGGATCTCACTTACTGCGTAAAAGCTAAAGGTTTAATTTTATGCAAGTGTGCGTATGCACACACCTCTGTGTATGCACAAAAAGCAATTCACGCATAATGTGAATTTTCTCACGTATAACATGACAGTGGTAACTTGTTTCAGGGAACAAATTTAAAATCACATATAACGTGAACTATGTCAAGTAGTACTTTAAGGCATAAAATCATAGCTACTTCTTTCACTTAGCCCTACTGTACCATGTTCCACCTGAGCCACCATCCAATCCTCATATCTACACGTACGCTTGTGCTTAAGATCATTATTCTCACACCACATCCAAACCTAAGTTTGGTGTGGTGGTATTCATGCATGCAAGATAAAGGGCTACACCTCACTCTCTTCCTACTGCATCTCATGCATAAGTCCTTCATTCTATTTCATCTTATCATACTTCTTTATCTGGTGTTTCATAATTTTTTTCCAACAATAACTATCGCTTAAGCTTGTTTGTAGATGCAGTATTTGTAACTACTCAGGAATTTAGGAAATCTTGACAAGCTCCATCATCAAGACTATTGTTCCTATCAGGGTTGCATATATGTTCATGGAGTAAGTTTGGTGTGCTACACCAAATTCATATACCACTGGATACTTGGCCTAGTTCACATAGATGGCACCACACCAAGTTTGGTGTTGCCACATTCACCATGTAAACACAGTAACAGCCTCATTATCTTATTTTATTTGGGCTTACTTTTCATTATGTTATGATTTGGATTCTTTTAATTGAATAAGCATATGCATTAATTGAATTATTTCACTTGATAAACCTGCTCCATCACCATTATTTTTTCTTTTCTTTGATGCTTGAGGACAAGCAATTGTTCTAAGTTTGGTGTTAGAGGCTATGCTCTACATAGCCTAAAAGTTGATGAAGAAGATGATGATGAAAAGAAAGATAGTGAGAATTAAGGTTGTTTCTCTCTTTTTTAATAATATGCATGCGTATCAATTTTTTTTATCTTATATAATGCATTTAAGGCTTCTAATGGTCAAGTACATATTTTCACTTGTACATCACAACCCACAATTATAATTGTTCTTGCTTCTGAATATGAGTAATTAATCATGTGTTGAGAGGTTTAATAAAAGAATAGGGAATGATCATAAAAGAGCATGAAAATTTGAGTTTGGGAAACCAAATGAACTAAAAGTGTTCAACATTATTTGAGCCACATTGCTTGAAGCTTTAGTCTAGAGGACTATTATGGAATCTTTATATTTGATAAAACCTTGAAGAACCAACAATATAAGAGATAATAAGCAAGAAAAATGGGTTATAAGGGAAACCAAAGGCTCTGAGTACCATTGACTAAGGAAACTGAAAGAAAATAAGCTCAAATAGCATCCTATTCAAGTGCTTATGGTGCTTATATATCAAGCTAAAGGGATGAAGAACAAAGCATTTAGAAGTCACGGTTAGACTCATGGTGCAAAGCACTCCTCTAAAATGAGAAATCCAAAGGCTCTGAGCACCAATGGTGGGGAAGAATGAAAAGAAAAAATAAGCTCAAAGAGCTCCCCAACTATGTGCTTGTGGTATTTGTGTATCAAGCCAAAAGTTTGAAAACAAAATAATTAGAGTCACGGCTAGGCTCAAGGTGCAAAGCACCCAATGAACTTAAATGAGGGAAAGATAGTAAACAAGCTTGCTTCAAGGTGATGATTCAAGAAAGCGTTCCATAATCTAATCTAGATAGAAGCCTTGAAAGATTTTAGTCAATTGTATTGAACTGTGCATAAGTGAAACGGTTGTCCAGAATCATTTAGATTGCAATCTTTTATTCCTGTATCATAAGGTTAAGAATTTTTTATTAAGCCATGATTCTTTGGTCGCTTGAGGACAAGCAAGGTTTTAAGTTTGGTGTTGTGATGCATGCGCATCTTTAGTGTTTTTTCCTCTTGTTTTCAAGTGATTTATTGAGAATTTATGCTAATTAATCAAGGAATTTGAGATTTGAATGAATATTACTTTGATTAGTTGAATTGATTGATTACAAGAAGCTTCAGAAGAAAAACACAAAGAAACAGAATGGAAAGCATGCATACAGAGGGCTTTCTGGAAAAGAATAGAAGATGGAAACAGAAAGCCCCCTAGAACAGAAAGCTCTGGAAAGCAAAAAAGGGATCTTGGGCGTTGTACGTAAACAAGAGGGAAAATACTACATGAAAGGAGAAAAAGGAAGTGTGCGTATGCACAACCTGTGCGTACGCACAACTGACTATTATTAAACATTTCACGTAGTACATAGGCAATTTCACGTACTACGCAGAAGATGCGCGTACACACATGCATGCATACTGGTGCACGAAATTGTGATCACACTTTTCACAACTCCGCACAACTAACCAGCAAGTGCACTGGGTCATCCAAGTAATACCTTACGTGAGTAAGGGTCGATCCCACGGAGATTGTCGGCTTGAAGCAAGCTATGGTTATCTTATAAATCTTAGTCAGGAGATTAATAATAAAATGATTTTATTTATGAAAAGTAAATAACATAAAATAGATGGTACTTGTGATTCAATAATAAGGAACAGGTTGAGGTTCCGGAGATGCTCTGTCGTCTGAATCTCTGCATTCCTACTGTCTTCTTCTCCAAACATGCATGGCTTCCTTCAATGGCAAGCTGTATGATCCTCTCGGATGATATGGAAAGCCCAAGATGTCTACTTTCCAACGCAATTTAGAGAGCGCCAATTGGGCTTCTGTAGCTCCAAAAAATCCATTTCGAGTGCAGGAGGGTCAGAATCCAACAGCATCTGTAGTCCTTTCTCAGCCTCTGAATCAGATTTTTGCTCAGGTCCCTCAATTTCAGCCAGAAAATATCTGAAATTATAGAAAAACATACAAACTCATAGTAAAGCACAGAAATGTGATTTTTGAATAAAAACTAATAAAAATATAATAAGAAGTAACTAAATATACTAAAAACTACCTAAAAAACAATGCCAAAAAGGGTATAAATTATCCGCTCATCACATACGCACAGGTTGGATTTCAAGTAATACGTGGAGTTTCTCACGTACTACGTTAGATCAAGCATCTTAAGGAAATTGGCTCACGTACAATGGAGCTACTTCTCGTTGTACGTGAGCCCATAAATGAAACTCCAGTATCACTCTCTCAAGTCACGTATAACGTCGAACAACCCACGTATTACGTGGGCCTCACTGCCCCTTCCAAAACCTCAATTTAAGATTTTCTGTTCTTCAAAATTTTAACTCTTGCGGATCATTCACAATTAATGCTAACAGTTATTAAAGATCACAAGCAATCAAGAAAGATATCTTCTCAGTGGAGAATAATTTGAAAAAGATTTTATTCTGTTTTAGATTTTAATTTTTTTTTTAAATTTTAATTTGATTCAACTTTAGCTGAAATTAAAAAGAAAGATAAGATAACAAAATTTTAAAAATCAAAGAAAAAGATAAGATAAAGATTAAAGATAAAAATATAAACAAAAAAATTAAATTAAATGAAAAGATAACAATGAGACACCAAACTTAAAAATTTTGAAATTAAACAACAAGAATTTTAAAAAATTAAAAGGAAAAATACTAAAAGACACCAAACTTAAAAATTTTGAAATCAAAGACACTAATTTTCGAAAAATTAAAAAGAAAAAACACTAAAGGAGACCAAACTTAAAGATTTTGAAACCAAATAAGGAAAAACACAAAGAAAAATTCGAACACAAAGAAAGAAAAACAAGAACAATTTTCAAAGATTCAAGAAAAGAAACAAAAACCAAAGGGACACCAAACTTAAGACTTGACACAAGACTCAAACAAAAGAAAAAGATGACTAAAGATAAATTTTTGAAAAAGATTTTTTATTTAAAAAGTTTTCAAAAATTAACAAGAAAAGAAATTAAAAGAAAACTAGTAAAAAGTACCTGTTCTAAGGAGCAAGACAACCGTTAGTTTGTCAATCTCGAACAATCCCCAGCAACGGTACAAAAAACTTGGTGCGCAAAAATAAAACTCGCACAACTGAACCGACAAGTGTACCAGGTCGTCCAAGTAATATCTCAGGTAAGTGAGGATCGATTCCACGAGGATTGCCGGATTGAGCAAGCAGTGGTTATCATGCAGATCTTAGTCAGGCGAATAGAAAGTTGATTGTTGTTGTTGTAGGCGCATAAACAAAATAATGACGAAAGCAATAAAGAATTGATGTAGAAACAATAGTAAGAAATCAGTTAAGGCCTCGGAGATGCTTGTTCTTCCGGATTAGTACTTCTTACTAACTACTTTAACAATGAGTGATTCATTCAATGGCAAGGCTATAAGTGATTAAGCCAGGGGTAGTGGTCATTAATTTCCTCTGATCTAAACCAAACGCCCGAACAGGTCGGTCAATCTGGACGAGGGTGAAGCTTACGCAATTCAATCTCTGATGATCCTACTCAAAACGCTACAAACAAGGTCAAATCTTCTGGATCAGAGAATGAAGCTCTATGATTCTAGCCTTGACGCCACAGGGACCTCAATTACCCATGACTAACGAGATTTCATGTCACGTATCCCAATTAGCCCAAATAACTTGTTGGAACTTGTGATGTACTCTCAAGATGTAGCTCGATGCTATCTGGGTCAGGACTCGTAAAGAACTTATGTAGAATAAGGGGTCATACTTTCGTTTCACCTCAGCATAAAGATGAAGAGCGAGAATACATCATAGAATTGAATCAAACATATATTAAAGTAGAAAAGTAATGATATCAATCCATAGGAATGAGCAAAGCTCCTATCCTTAACTTAGGAGGTTTAGTTGCTCATGTTTTACAAAGAAGGTGCAAAGTACTATGTCTGTGCTTCTCCCCTCCTAGGAGACATAATCCTCAAGAGGAAGGAAGTTCCTTATTTATAGTAAATAGTAGACCTAAAAGATGTTAATTTAAATTTAAAAGTTACAAAAATATGACTAAGTAAGCTAAGGGGTGCTAAAATCCACTTTAGGGCCCATTTGGAGTGATTTGGGCTGAAGACTGGCATTCAACTTGGATTCTGGCACTGAACTTCGCTGGTCCTGCTCCCTGGCTGGCGTTGAACGCCAGTTTGGGCATTCAACTTGGGAGGTTGGTCCTGTTTGGGCGTTGAGGAGTAAGTTGGGCGTTCAACTCCCATTTTGGACAGTCCTTTCCAAAGAAAAGTATAGACTATTATCTATTGCTGGAAAGTCCTGGAAGTTGTCTTTCCAACACCGTTAAGAACGCATCAATTGGACCTCTATAGCTCCAGAAATGCTTATTTGAATGTTAGGAGGTCAGGACTTGACAGCATCTGCTATCCTTTCTTCAAAGTAGCATCCAAAATGTGAATTTTGCACTAAAACCTACTAAAACATAATAAAACTCAACAAAATATAACTAAAACACTAAGAAAATAGTACCAAAAAGGGTATAAAATATCCACTCATCAGCGAGTTAGTTAAGAATTAGAATTGACAAGTTTATTATTTAGACTAAAGATAAACTATCAATTCAAAGGGGCATATATTACTCGAGCAACATAGTTTCTGTGGTTGATGTGCAAAAACCGATCACAAATTGAAGGGCGTTAAGAGGGAGACTGTCGAAGGAGAAATCAAAGAAGAATTTTAAAATCCATGAAATTGGGCACGAACAGTTTTTTGGTGAATCTGGTGAGCAAGTGACGTGTCACAAAGTGATTGGGAATCAAGGTTGGAAATTCTTTCCAGAAACACACTCTAACAAACTCTCACATCCTAGTGACTTTTTGAGACGTTTGTCCTGAGTTAGTTTCTGTAGGATTTCTTCTCTTTCCTTCATCTTTACCAATTCTATATTTACATTCATATAATTTACTTTTTTTGCAAAGTTAATTTTATTTTTCTAGTACTTTAAATTCTTCATTTTTATCTTTGATACTTTTGAATTTCTATGAAAGTTCTTTATTTTTACTTTTGTAACACTTTAAGATCATGTGAAGTATTCTTTATGTTAAGTTATTTTTCTTTTTTGTTTTAAGTAAAGTTGATTCGTTTTATCTCATTAGTTTTTTTTTTTTTGTGACTTTTTATCTCATTAGTTATTTTTTGTAAAAGTTTTTTTTCTTTATTATTGACAAAATAAAGATTTTGATGCACATAAAACTGATATTCATAATGAGGAGTAGATTTCATTTTTAAATATTAAATTTCAAATCACTTGAATTATTCACAATCATCAAAATTATTTTGACATTTTAATTTGTTAATAATCCACATAAGAGTAATATATACCCACATCTAGGTTCTCTTACCTTTTTTCTACTCTTGGCCTCACTTCTCTGTACCTTTGATGAACTTATAGACTTATAGTCTTGTCTTTTGTATCTTCTATCTCTCCTTTTGAATCATTAGATTTTTCACTCTCCAAATTTTCTTTTTAATAAACCATATTTCACTTTGCTAGCAATGACTTTCCACCACTTTTAGAGAATTTTAACTTAGAAGCCGCCGTGTTTGGAATTTCTTTCTTATAAATTAAAATATTTTCATCATTAAAATATGAAAATTCTATGGCAAGTGATAAAATAGATATCGAATTTTGCTTCAACTTGCACATTTTAAATAGTTATTTAAATATTGTTAAGAAGAATCAGATTAAATGACCAAATTATTTGTTAAATATAAAAAAAATTATTTGTAAAATAACATAATACTTATTGTTTTTATCTTTAAAAATTATTTTTATTAACAATATAAATTTTTAGATACCATTTTAATTATGGATTTAGTTTTGATACACTGACACAGTTGTGCAATCACATCAATTTTTTTAGATAACTGTTTACACGGTCAATGTAAAAGATATTTATTTTTGTTGATATAGCATTACATAATTAGATGCACATGTAAAATTACTTTATACTAAAATATTACGTAATTAAATACACATGTAAAATTACTTTACTTTACACTGACAGTGTATCAAAATTAAATTCTTTAATTATTTACCCTACTTTTAGTAACGACTACTCCTTTTGGATCATACACACACACGATATATGACTCAGCTCGTAGACTCGTACGAGTTTACCTGTAATAAATTTTTTATAAAAAATATATATAATGTATAATATATATATATATATATATATATATATATATATATATATATATATATTTACTCAAATATAGGCATTCAAATTTAACAATTTTAACATCAAAACACATAATAAATTAACATAATACTATAATTATAACAAGTATTCTAGACCACACATTCAAATCCTTCACAAGTAAGCATCTAGTTCAACATAAAACACACAATCAAAGTTTCATATAACACAACCAAAAAACAAAAGAAAACAACAAAGCAACAATTAAATGTTCTAATAAAGTAAACGTCTAAAGCTGAAATCCTCCAATATCTTCATCTTCCATGGCATCAACATCATTATCTTTACCATCTTCATCAGAAACATCATTTCTTTCAGATTCAGGTTCGACACGGCCAACAAAATCATCATCATTCACATGTTCATCTTCTTCCTCCATTAAATTTTGTTGTGGATCCCCAATGAACTCATTCCCACCTCCCTCACCCATATTGAATTCATTACTATTCATACTCGGAATAGAAAATTCATTACTATTTGGATCATCATTAGTATTTTCATTTGTTGGTAAGTGAGAATGCTCAACACTTTCAACAAGATTCTCATTAACATCTTCAGTTATCCACTCATCATCAGAATGCACTGCATTAAATTCAAGTTTCGGAATTTTTCTAATTTGCTTGCCCTTTAATTTCAAATTATACATAACATACACTAAATCATTCATTTTCTTTTGATGCAACCGATTTCTTCTCTTTGTATGAACCTAAAAACATATAATACCATTAGTTAATAAATTATAAATATACAATAATTAAAATTGAAATAAATAAAGAATAGTTCTAGGAATCACCATTTCAAATGCACTCCAATTACGCTCACAACCAGATGAACTACAAGTTAAGCTTAGAACTTGGATAACAAACTTCTTTAATTCTAGACAACTATCTCTATAAAAGTCCCACAACTGCAGGTAGCATGGTCTTCCTACTACTTTTTGCAGTTTCATTGCCAAAGAAGCCTCTAGCATAATGAAAGTCAGGAAGTTGTAGACCAATCTTTTTTCTTTCTTCCTGGTTAGAAACCAATTTTTTCAAACAACTATATAGACCAATCTTAATGTCAGCATCATCAACCATGAAATTATGATCATAGTGATAATGATTAATGAGGATTAAAATAATACGCAGCAACATGCAATGGCCTATGGAATTGGCTTTTCCACCTTCCATCAATAATTTTCCATATAGGTTCATAACTAAAAATAACAATGCAAATGAATAAGAATTAAAAAATAAAATAGATAATTGAATATAATAAGAAAACATGGTAACATGATACATTGATAATCAAATATTAAAACCTTTAATTAGTCAAGATTACCTCTTTTTAACATAACTAAAGTTAGTCTTAATTATTTCTTTGGCTTTTCTCATACCTTTAAATATGAAACCCATGGCTGGTTTTTCATCTGAATCTACCAAGCGAAGGACTGTAATGAGAGGAACAGCAGCCAAGGTAGTGAACTCGTAGTTTTTACCTTGACTCGAAAAGTTAGTTCAAAATCGTAAGTCATTGAATCATAAGAGAGAACGTAAACATGACTCGTAAAATATAAAATTAAAATTATAAAAAATCTGATAACACAAATCTACAAGTCAAAAGTCACAATTCATAACAAAGCTCAATAACTAATTACTTTGTGCATTATACCATAATATAAAATTTTCAATCATCTTTCATAGAGTATCCCTTCACTTTGTAGCATAAGTATTTAGTTTCTGAAATTTTTTTTAGAAGCAATAGTATTTAATAGTAGCTGGTTTATCAGTATGTACAAAAATGATCATATGAGGACAAATTCCCAGAAAGGGAAAGATCTTGGACAAAAAATGAAAATTCAACACTGCACATCTCTGAGTACAAAATAAAATCATGTGATGGTGATAGTGTTTATGGCAAGTTTTCCTTGCTAAGGTAATGCATGATGAATCTTCATCTTATGTTGCTTCATATGGTTGAGTTTATTGCAATGCTTAATTAGATTAATTCATCATTAACTTTGAAGCTTAGTTGATGAACGCTTTGTTGCATAGTTCCAAAAGCAAGATAACAAACTCCCCATGCCTTCACGTGCTGCACTGCTTTTTCTTCTTTGTATAACTTTAATAAACTCATCAGCACTCAAGTTTCCATCCCGGTTAGCATAAAAAACATGAAAAATTATGTCAGCAACTGCATCTGTAATAGTGATGCCACATACCAGTGATGCTGCTCTCTGAAAATCAGATTTTGTCAACTCTCCACTAATTTTCCCATAGTTGAATATGGCTAGGGAGAAGAATTCCAACTGCTTGCACAATTCTGCAAAGGCTTCAAACTCTTGAAAAGTGATTTTTATGTTTCTGAGATACGAATCATCGTTCATTTTCTCCACCTTATCCAACAGTTTATTTATATGATTGATATCAGTAGCTGCAACCAAGGAAAGTGCGAAATCTTTGGCTGAAATTATTCCTTTTCTGTTGTAGTCATAGTAAGCAAACTATGTCCAATGCCATGATAATAAATTAACAATTCAAGTTTTCAGCTAAATAAAATTCAACAAAAAAATTTAACCTGCAAAGAAGTAAAGAACAGCTTTATCGTGACTTGTGAACACAAACCAGTAAAATGAACAATCACTGAACAAGGGAGGCGAACCAGATTTAAGGCTTATCTAAAATCACTAAACAGGGGAGGCGAAAAGCGTAGTAGGCAGCAACAACCAACCATGAACACCGATAGTCAATGACACAGAGCATCAGCAATACTAAGTCAGCAACCTTCCAATGCAGTCACAGTTGCAATCAGAGAGAGCCAGAAAGGCAGAGATACACTCACAGGGGCACCGCGACAAGCCTTAGGTGTCACAGTAACACAATTTTTCTTCTCCGATTTGGTGATTTTAGAATTCAGAGGGAGTTCAGAGTTTAGAGGGAGGAAAAGTGATAAATTGAATGAGGTGAAAATTGAAAAGACAGTTATAGATTAAGGAAAAATTGTTAGGCTAAACGATTCAAGAAGAATTTGTAGGGACATTTACCTTCTTCACTTCAGATTGGGCTCTAAGGTTTGAATTGGTTGCAATTTGGGACAAAAAACCCGCTTCTGAAGCTTTCTTGAAACTGGAACGCAACCTCGCTGGAAAACTCGCGATTCTAGCGTTTGAGCGTGTTTCCTCGGCGATTCAACACGGAGTTGCTTCCTGGAAGATGAGAAGCATAAACGAGATGGGAGGGAGAAACAAAATCGCAGAATCATGCGATTCTACAAGTAGAATCGCGATTTTAACTACTTTGGCAGCAGCCTTAAGGCATATGACAATATTCTTCCATATCCTACTATCCAAGGCCATGTTTTGGACTCTTATTCCTTCAGGCATTAATACAATCTTAGTTGTCTTCCAAGCATCAGAAGTAAACATAGTCATCAATGGTCCTTTATTATCATGAAGACAAGTGGGAGTCAAATAGGCAGTGGCAAATCTTATGGCACCTGGTCGAATCAAGTCCTTTTCCTTTGTAAAATTCCTCAGCATGCTAATGAGCATACTCCTGGAGTAGATAAAACTGGTGATTTTTCTTCCCTTTTTTATAGTTGTTTCATGCACCTTTAACTTCTTTTCAAAATCTTCCAATATCAAATCAATGCAGTGCGTAGCACATGGTGTCCAGTACAAAGTTTTTCTAGTCTCCATTAATTTTTCTCCAGTAACCTTATAATTAGCAGCATTGTCTGTAACAATTTGGACCATATTCTCTTCGCCAACAAATTCTACAGCATCTTCTAGCATTTTGACAACTTTATCCGTTGTTTTTGATATGTCAGAAGTGTCCAATAAATAAAGGAAAACTATTCCTTTAGGCTTGTTCACCAAAAAAATTACAAATACTATGCTTTTTTTATCTGTCCATCCATCCGACATGATTGAACAACCAGTTCTCTTCCACTCTACCTTAAATTCTGTAAGTATTTCATCAGCATTGGTCACTGCTTTCTTTAATTGGGTTTCTCTTAACTCATGGTAAGAAGGGGGTTTGTAGCCGATTCCATATATCCCAACCATCTCACAAAACTTTAAAAACTCAGGATTCTTAATAACATTGAAAGAAATAGCACTTGTATAGAAAAATATAGCACATGGTTGATCACATCGTTCCTTTAGATCCTTCTTCATCATTTGATTTATTGTTGATTGAACTTGAGCCCCTTTTTCTTTTGTGACAAAGTTGCGAATATCTTTCCCCTTTTATTGAGAATTGTCCTTCTCCTTTTCTATTTGCTTAGGATAATCCTCATCGTCACCTAATCTTCTCTTTTTCAATGATGCTTTTTTAGCCTCCACACAAACTTTCAACATCACAGCCTTAACTTCTTCAGGTAATGAAGCACAAAGCTCTGAATCCTCTTTAGTACTGGCAAGATGATGCTTGAACCTATGAATTCCTCCCTTTATAGTCTTTGAGCAATAATTACACTTCACTTTTTTACCATTGCCTTGAACATCAATCCCATGTTTTCATCCTATATCACTTCTATTTTCAGTTGCATTTTTTCTCCTAGAAACAGTAGGTCTAGGAATACTAGGAACTGAAGACCCTGCCTCTAAACCAACAGTCTCAGACATTTTGTATTTTTGTCTCTAAATCAACAAATCAACAAACCAAATAATTAATTTAGCAAAGTTATCCACTTATCTTTATCCATCTCTAAATAATAATTAAAAATTATTTTAGAGTTATCCACTAAAATACAGAGTTTCAGATTCAGTTGCAAAGTTATCAAAGTTGATAAATAATAAATTCAAATTTCAGATTTCAATTGCCAAGTTATCCACTAGATTACTATCAAAGTTAATAAATTCATAACCAACACTAACAAGTAACAACTACAAATTACAAGAAGCTGCTATTAAGAACAAACTAAACTAATACTAACATTTCAGAGTTTCAATATTTCATATATTCAGATTTATTAACAAAAAATAACTAACTAAATAACTAACAGTCTAAGTGTTTAACACTAACATCTAACAACTAACAAGTCCAGAACCAATCAACCTATTATCTATTGATATCAGTAGTTTAGAAAAAATAATTAAGCCACACATTTTAGTTTTTTTGATACATTATTAACTTATTAAAGCATCAGTTTAATTTTTTTCCATCAAATTTCAATAACCAATTCTGTGTATGACTTTTTAATCCATATTTCATCATTTATGACACTAGAATTTAAACTAAAAAAAATTTAAAAAGTTAATATCAGAACCAAAATGGCAAAATTCATACCAAAATTATTGATATTTAAATTTGTTTAAAAAAATTACTTTGGAGAAGGAAACTCGGGCAGAACCGAAAAAGAAGAGAGGCAGCTCAGACAACCGGAATGGCGATCGAAACCCCTTGCCGAAGTGAAGCAGAAGTAGATCGGCAGTGCATAAGAAAGAGCCGCAGAACAGAGGCGAGGAACGCAGACCAAAGGCGAGGAACAACGTGCCATGAAGCGTCGAGTTCTCCGGTGTGGGGAAGAATGAGGCATCGAGAAACCTTCATCGTCAGCCTTCACCTTCACCGAGGAAGTGAGGAGTGGACATGAACGATGGTGGCGGCGATGTACCACGAGGAAGAAGATGGCGGGGGATCCGTTCGGCCTCCGACGTGGCGGCGCAGACAACGGTAGATGGCGGTGCAGACAATGGTGAAAAAGAACGATGAGCTTGGAGAAGAGAGTGTTAGCGCCGTTTGGGATTAGGGTTACCTTACATGAATGACGCCATTTCTCTCTCTCTTTTTTTTTTGGGGCCCAAAACGACGCCATTTTGGCGAAAATGGGCACCCAAATCAAATTCGTTGACTCGCCCTCAAACACGCGAGTTTGACCGAGTTTACCCGAATCTATCCAAAAACGAGTTTGTGTCCGAATTAACTCAATTTTACTACCTAAACTCGTAAACTTGTACAAGTTTAAGGACAACAATGACTGGGATGCTTATCAAGCATCTTTTCACCGCTCAACAACTTAATCACACTCGAGTCACACTTCTGATTCTCGCCTTCCCTACCAGATTAGCTCTTTCAAAGGCTCATTTTGTCTATTGAACCTGTTTTATGATTTCTGTATTTGGTTGATTGGGTCTTCTATAATTGTCTCCATGAACTTCTTTATTGCGCCATCCTCAAATCCTCCCGCAGGTAGTGAAATAGATATCTTTCCACCCTATGTTTTTATTTTGCCCCAATTGTTTCCTGAAATTATTGAAACCCAGGGGGAAGTGGGACACTGTTCCTGAAACGATGTGACACTGGGCCATGTCATGAGTTTTTCCTCTCTATGAGACGATAACCTGCATACAATGTCTCACTGGGCCCTAATAAAAATTCAGTCCAATATTGACCTGAACTGGGAAAAAATTTCTTCGGTCCAATAAGAGAAAAAAAGCATGTGTACCCCTTTCAGGCGTCAGTCCCCGTTATTTGGCCAGATATATCCAACCACTGATTTGGTTCCACGTATTGTGACCAGCCACGTGTTCAATATTAATTGGGCAAAGACATGTCACAACTCACAAAGCGTAATAGTGTGGAAGTCAAGCACAGCGTGTTAGAAGTGGTTAGTTAATAGTTAGTGACTTGGCGTTTGTAAGTCGTTCGTAAAAGAAAGCAAATCTAACGTGAAGAGTCTTCGAACCCCAGTTTCCGGTAACAGCTTTGAACCGTGGCTTCCTCAGGGACCGTCTCTCGCAGAAAACCACCTTCTTCTTCTTCTTCTTCCCAAACACCCGGGTCGACCCGAATCGTGTATAGAGAACCGGGTAGGCATTCGGAGTCCGAATTGCCGATCTGGCAGCGGAACTGGTTCATAGCTTTGCTGTTCCTCATGGCTTTGGGATTCTTCGGCCTCGCTCTCTTCCTCTTCCTTACCCTCGATTATGACGTCGGTGCTTCTCCATCCGCTTCCGCTTCCGCCTCTGCTGCCTCCTCGGAAGGCGTCGAGGTTCCATTTCTTTTTTCTTTTCTCGATTTCGTTGTTTGGAGAAGTGAACCTGTGATTAGGGTTAGGGATAGGGATGGGGATTTTGTTGATTGATTTTTTGACAATAGCTGCTCGATTTGGGGGGATCGTACAGGTGCACATCACTTATGGATCGGTTATAAAGCTTATGCACGAGAAGACCAAGTTTCGTTTGCATTCCCATGATGTTCCGTATGGTTCTGGCAGTGGACAACAATCGGTTACTGGTTTTCCCAATGTTGATGATTCCAATAGTTACTGGGTATGAAATTCCTTTCTTGCCTTCTACTAGTTTATTTTTTATTTTTCTATAAATAAGAAAATTGGTTTGATTAACTGGTGTGTGATGGTGTTGTGTTTTGAATATTGTGTCATGGGCAGTATCCGATGTATGATTATAGCTTAATAAGGACAAAGCAGTAACTAATAACTATTGTAGATTACTATGAGCTGAATTGTTAGGTTATAATAGACTTTGAAGCTTTACGGCATTTGGTCTTGACTCTTGAGACTTTAGCTGAGGTATGTGCATTGTTTTTCAGATTGTTAGACCTGAGCCAGGAACTTCTGCTAAACAAGGTGACACCATTAAAAGTGGTACAATCATTAGATTGCAGCACATGAGGACCAGGAAGTGGCTGCACAGCCATTTGCATGCTTCCCCAATATCAGGCAATCTCGAGGTATGTGGATGTTTTTCTGTGTGGTGTTGTATTTGCCTTGTCCATTTTATTGTTAATTGATTGATAATAACTGAATGAGGACGATTCAATTGCAATCTATTGATCCGTTCTAATTGATATACCTCCATCGCAGTCTGCGATTTTGGTTTCTGTTGTGCTTGTTAGGATTGAGGCTGGACTTGTTTTTATTTTGATTGTTTCACTTCTTTCCCCCCAACTTACAAGGGATCATGTACCTCATTTATGCACCAGGACATTGGTTATTTCCGTTATTAATTCCCTTTGGGATGCTATTTGTTCTTCAAAATTCAAATCAACGCTGACTGATATATGATTCATTGAAAGATTTATCGGGATTATCAGTTAGTGAATGCACATGTTCATTGCCTCACCTGCATCACTTAACTCTATCTAATAAACAAGCTTTAGTCCATTAATTTTGTGATTTTTTTAGTAAATCTTATTATGTTATGACTGGCATTTCCAAGAGTTATTTGCCTTTTCAATCCTTTTAGATTTGTTAGCACAAATGGATATCTGACTTTAACTTTCTGAATTGAAAATAGGTGAGTTGCTTTGGAGGAGAGTCTGAGTCTGACACTGGGGACTATTGGAGGTGAGCAACAATGAAAGTTATTATAATTTTTACATCTCAATATTTTGTTAGGTTCATAACATTATATTGGCTTCATTTTTATTAGGCTTTTTATAGAAGGAAGTGGGAAGACATGGAAACAAGATCAGAGGATCAGGCTTCAGCATGTGGACACCGGAGGCTATCTACATAGTCATGATAAGAAATACTCTCGGATTGCTGGAGGGCAGCAAGAGGTAAGAATTGGCATAGAATTTGAAAATATCCTATTCTCCTTTAATGAACTATTTTATTGATTTATTTATATGTTTATAATAATTTTTTTTGTATGGAAATTTTAGGACAGGCTAGGTAGAGAAAATCGAGAATTTTATGTGAAATCAGAAAAGTGAATTAAATACATAAACCATGAAATCATAATGAGATTTAAATCATAAAATTTTCTGACCTAGTAGAAATTTTGTAAATTGATTGATTCATTTAAAATTGTAATATCAAAAATTTTAAAAGTTAAATCAAGATTCTAGCTACCTTATGCCTTCAGCTAGTTATATATATTGATTACTAAATCGACTTTGGTTATCATTTGTTCTTATTTTCTTATGTAATGTGTTGTAAACTTGTACTAGGTTTGTGGTTTACGTGAAAAACGTGCGGACAATGTCTGGTTGGCAGCTGAAGGCGTCTACCTTCCTGTTACTGAAAGCAAATGAAGTTGATTACATTGATGCTATGTCGAACAGCACAATGGACTGCTGAAATTTTAGCTGCCAGCATTGGTTCAGATGTTAGATAGATGTAGGGAATAGGCTGTCTATTGAATCTAAAAATGAGGGGGGTGAAGTGAACGATTTTAGGATGATATGACCATATGATAGTAATACTTTGTCATTGGTTCACTTGTTATGCGATGTCCTAAGAGAACGGCAATTAACAGCAATTACTTTAATTTTCAAGTGAGTTTACAATTTTACTGATCAAATGAAACATTTGCTTGAACTGTTGAATTTAATTTAGTGATCCTATATAAATGTCACTTGTCATGTTTTTTGTTCTCTTAATTAAGTTCGAATGTATTTTTTACGTTCTATTTTTCTAACAATGATAGGGTGTTGCCTTGTTTTTATATAACATTAAGTTTGATAGGATACTAATATGTACGAAATACAAACTATTTTGAGTTCAACAAAAAATTTTCTATTTTGTGTGGTTAATATTATGCCATGAGGTTTTTGAAATTGTTAGTATTCGGTTTGCTATTGGGATTTTGAGGATGGTTGTAATACTTTTAGTCTTCTATTTTTGGCATGCATGCTCTTAGTCTTAGGCATATTATTCTCAAGAAATCCCAACCTTTTTGGTGTAATTGGATCGGAAAGTTAGCTGAATAGTTGATATGAATGACAGACAAATTTCCATATTTAAAGTTAGAAAATGAAAAACGTTTGGAAATATATGAATGGGTAAAGTACTGTTTTGATCTCTAACGTTTAGGGTGAATTTTATTTTGGTCTCTAATATTTTAATCATTCTATTTTTATTTCTAAACTTTTAAAATGGTATCAATATTATTCCACCATCAAATTTTTTACTAATATTTAACGAAATTGATGTACTATTAATAATATTGTTGTTAAAGCTATTATATGATATTTATTAATATTATTTTTCAATAAATACAGATAGTATATAACAATATAATAAATATAAACTAATTAGTTAGTTATTAAAATAAAAAAGATTTACTTTAATATAAAAATAAAATTAAAAAAATTATAAAAACATACTAAAATTTTATATACTTATTTAATAATAATCAGATTATAATTTGTTAAAACTTGATTGTTTTTAAAATATTAGTGAAGATATATATTTTAAATTTTAATTTTAGGTTTTTGATTATTTTATATTTTTTATTTATATGAGACCGATTTTGCCAATTCAACTAGTAACTCATCAGTTGAACTAATAAACCAATAAATTCGTAATTTAATCGGTTTGATTGTTGGTTCGGTTCTAACAACTATGTCCAAGAGCAATTCTTGATTATACTGTAGATTATTTTTTCCGCTATTAAAATTTATGCTAAATAAAAAAATCCTCCTTTTCCACTTTTTACCCATATTTTTTAGTTATTTTGTGTAATTTTTTTCTTCCTTCCTCAGACTTATTTTTTTTCTCTTTCTTTCTTTTTTTTTTTAAGATAATTTTTCTTCATATTTTATATATTCATACAAAATTTTTATATTATTTCGGTATTATTTCTCTATTGTTTTCCAAATTTTTAAGTATTGGTTATTATTTTTACCTGATCCAATACACCCACCAATCCGATTCGGCCCTTTAGTGCGACTTCGACCTTACCATACTAAACGAGCCCCATATTTGAGTCTCTAAACTCGCATTTGACCCAACTTAAAAAGCAATTTGCGAGTTATATGGGATTCAACTAGAGTTGTACACAGATCGGATCAGATATAACATATAATTCTATCCGATCTGCACTGCACTCATTAAATCGGATCGGATACGATATCTGCCTTTTTTAAATTGGATCTGTTCCGGTCCGATTCGCATACTTGTGGATTGGATTAGATCGGATATAGGGTATATTGTCCTAATTCAAAAAAATAACTTAAGGCCCTGTTTGGCTATTTTTACAAAAAAATGTCCAGATAATCTATTTTTTCACCTGTTTAAGCCTATTTACTCCTAAAATATTATCAATAAAAGTTCTCTTGAATAACAAAAAAAAAATAATAACGCAAGATCTAAGTTTAATTATTCTGAGTTGAAGTATAACATAAAAAATTAAAAACAAGATATCATAAACTATGCTATTTATATGAGACGTGCGGATATGCAGATTGCGGAGAAGAAAATAGATCGGATGCGGATAATTACCGCAGATATGCGGATATTATTTGATTCATGTGCAGCCCTAGACTCAACCTCCTACCATGAAATAGGAGTGACAACACTACCCGAATTTGCAGATACCCACTCTATCCCTATCCACTCGGGGCAAATAATTACCGGGACGGGTTTTCTACGGGGCGGGGTCTTGGGTGGGCAGGACGAAGTCGGATATATATATAATGTATGTAATATATGTAAAATAGTTAGTAAAATGATTAATAATATTATATCATATTTAAGTTTTTACTTTAATTTATGTTATGTGTGTGATAATGGTTATATAAATTTTGATATTTAACTCTATTTGTCGGATTTTAATAATTATAGGAGCAGATAGGCACGGGACGGGTTAAGGTTCAGCTTTTTACTACCCGCGGATAGGAGTGGAACGGATTTTATACGAGTTATTGTAGAGCGGAGCGAAGTCGGGTAGGCAAAAACCCGCCCCTACCATGAAGAAATAATCTTTCCAATTCCCAACTATAAAGGAGGTAATTGTTGCACCACGACTTGTGATGGAATCTCTTATCCAATAAGTTTCTCAAATACTCCTGTGTTCAAGTAATTTTTTGCTCCAAATTAATTTTGCTCTACTAAATTGGCGAAAGTTAGTGCACTCCAAAAAGAGTAAAGAAATGCAACACTCCTTAAAGGTTAACTTGCTATCAAAGGTTATCAAATAAATTGATTTTATTATTATTATTATTATTATTATGTCATGGCTTGAACGAACGAGCTGACACAGACAAAAAAAAAAACAAAAAGAAAAAAATTTCAGCCTTTCATTCAACACGATCCGAGACAGAACGACTATTACACCAGCGAAAAACTCAGCTGAACTTGATAAAACTCCTCTATTATTCCATAGTTGCTGATATGATATCTTCAAACATTTTTATTGTTGGCGGCGGCACTTCGACGATCGTTCTGGCTGGCAACAAATTTGGAGGCTCTTGAACCCACTACCTTCTGCTTCTGACCTTCCAAGCGTGAGAAATCATTGCCACCGAAGAGGAAGACGCATCTATCCATTGCCGCTACTGCTTTGCTAACTCCAAGCACAAAACCGATCTTCGAGAAGAACTCCTGTCTCC
This sequence comes from Arachis hypogaea, assembly GCF_003086295.3. NCBI lineage: Eukaryota > Viridiplantae > Streptophyta > Magnoliopsida > Fabales > Fabaceae > Arachis > Arachis hypogaea. Next base: position 117,151,370 of record NC_092055.1, on the reverse strand, counting down.
TCGAAGATGCATGGCCGCACTGATTCTCAGATGACGACACCCATGGCCAGCAGACTCCGTTAGACCTCCGCCGGCAACAAAGGGACACCTCGATTCGCCAAGAATTTTTCACCACTCTCCCCTAAATTGGAATGGTCGCTAAGAAACTTAGTTTGATGTGTGGGAGTCTCTGCCGCTATGTTTGGTCCTCTGAGTCTCTCTAATTTTATCTCTCTTGTTGGTTGGCTAAATTACCCGCTGCTATTTGATATTATTAGTTGTGAATGTTCGAAGTAATGAGATTCTAGCGATTGTATATGAGTTTGGTGTCATATATTTATTTATTTTAGATTTTAATCCAATATCTAAAACCTGTAAAAATAATCTAAAACTTATAAAAAAATTGTTAACATTATTAATAAGTTATTTTTTAAATTCAAACCGTTCATATAAAATATAATAATAAAAAGTTAAGATTTAATAAATTAACAAAGAGTGTAATACTCTAAACTTAATAAAAAGTGTTTAAGGATGATTCCTAAAATACCTACTAACTTTAGTAGTTGAAGTACTTTGTAGATATCTTCAATTGTTTTTAATTTTAGAGCTTTGAAGTTTGCACCATCGTCACTTCAGTCCAATCTCCATCATCAGATTGGAAAACAACCTTGGAACAGTTATTACAAATTTGTGTTGGAATAAGATTGACTGATTGAGGCGGAAAAAAAAAAGACATAATTACAAAAACATTTCTTTAGTGATATTTCTCTAAACCATAAACCCTTATGCAGTTTTATGAGCAACAGAAGTACAATATCCATTGTACGGTATTAGCAAACAAAATAATTTAGTTACCATTGCATAATCACATTGCATTTTACATTAACCCTTGATGGCCCCTGCCTCTTTATTGCACTTTGCACGAATCTTTAATGAATTGGTCCATCGGCACATGCTAAATGTCCAAAATATGCTCAATGATTCTATATACAAAAAGAATTAACTAGTTGCGTGTTTAATCTGAAACTTTCAATGATGTAGTTTTATTCGATAGAGCAATCTCAACTAGATTATGTCAAGCTACTACCTACTTTCATAAATTTCTATTTAGTGTAAAGTTTATTATTATTACTAACGTTTAATTATTGTTAATATATATAATTTTATCAAATTTTTAATTAAATTTACACAAATTAAAAAGTTTATGATTGAACTTCTATGCTAATTAAAAATTTATAATTAGATCATTATTATTTTTTACTTTTTTAAAAAATATAATAATCTTGAAATATTTACTTTTAGAATATTTCTTAATTCATCTTATATCAAACACTTAAACGAATATTTTAAAGAAATTGTATTTTTTGTAAAAACAAATAGTTAGAAGAATCTAAATGAATTTTCTTTTCTAATATAAAAAAAATAATTTTTGGATTTTCAAACTAGAAAAACCTAATTAAAAATAGGATTTAACTAATTTATGTCCTAAAGAAGAATTTTAAATATATAATAGGGTAAAATACTAAATTGGTCCCTTATATTTGGGTGTAATTCTATTTTGGTCCTTAAGGTTTAAAATGTCTTATTCGAATCCAAAAAAGTTTCATTTAACTTCAATATAATCTCACCGTGAGGTCAAAACTAAATAATTAACAGAATGTCCTACATGACGGCAGTATAAGAACAAAGTCAATAATTTGGAGAACAAATATAAGCTTCAGAAACACAAAATCAATCATGAATGCATTAATATATTTATTTATCATTCTCCTTAGTTCTATAGAAAATATTTCATTTAAATTGTAAGAAGAATTTTAAATAAATATATTGATGCATCCCGGTTGATTTTGTGTATCTGGAGCTTGTACTTGTTCTCTAGATTATCGACCTTGTTTTTGTACTGCTGTCATGTAAGATATTTCGTTAACGGAAATATTTGGTAATCAAAGAAAATCAGTCAAAAATAGCCATAACTTGCCTTATTTAGCATTCATTAATTGTCGCGACAATTAATGAATGCTAAATAAGGCAAGTTCTGGCTTTTTTTTTATTTCCCTAACATTACCCTTTCGTTAATTATTTAACTTTGACCTCATGGTAGGACTACATTGAAGTTAAATGAAACTTTTTTTAAATTTAAATAAGACATTTTAAATCTTAAAAACTAAAATAGAATTACGTGCAAATATAGGACCAATTTAATATTTTAGCCTATATAATAACAGAAACTTTTTAATTCTTTTGATGTATTCAATGTATTGAATACGTTAAAAAATTAATATTTATAATAACTTTTATAGAATATTTCTTTATATGGTATGTTTATCAAAATAAATAACTTAACTAATTTATAATTATATTTAATTAATTTTATTTATTTTTAATTTATAATATTTGATATTAATTGATTCTCACCCCAAATTAAAATTCTAAATGATACGTGGGAGAAATAGAGGCGGAGATCACGGAACTTTCAACAATCCCGATTCTTAGTATATGAAAAAATTTATAAAATATATAAAAGAACATTCATTTAGTATGAAAAAGAAACATTTTGTAGAAAAAATATCCTAATGCCTAGCATAAGCACCATCCACGTAGATATTTTGAATTCATCCAAAGGCATTTAGCTGGTTTTTGGCTGATATCCTCTTAGTTCCTAGCACTGTTGAAATCCTAAATATGATAAAACTATAATTTCGTAAAGAATAAATGAATAATTAAGTCTATTATTAATACATAAAAACTGAACTCTTGTAATAAGAGCACCTATAATGGTGAGTTTCTCTTTTACTTTTTTCTGACACATAGGAACTCTAACCATTGGAGGAGAGAAGGAATGAGTTTCCGCACGGGTCTCAAGGTGAGGGAGTCCCTCTAAACAGGAACTCAAGTTAACCAATAATAACTTGCCATTTGGCAAGTTATTTTTAAAAAATAATAATATAAAATCTGAAATAATTAAATAATTATATTAAATAATGAAATAATAATTAAATTAGTAATAATTATAATAAAAAATTATATTAAATAATTATATTTTTATTTAATTAATAATTTATATTAATTATTTAAAAATAATTAATTAGAGTAAATAATTAAATTTTTATTTAATTAATAATTTATATTAATTATTTATATCATAATTAATATTGAATATTATTTATATTATTATATTAAATTATAATTAATTAAATTTACTTACATTAAAAAATAAATTTAATTTTTACACCTTACAAAATAATTCTTAGTTGAGTTAGTTATTTTTATTTTTAAAATTTAAAATGCTAACGATATTATTAAAATTAGCAATTGTAAACACAAAACTATAAATTAGTGTAATCTCGAAGTATATATTGTGTATTATTATTATATATGAATTTATTTAATATTAATATCTTTTAATAGTGAATTATTTTTAAATTTATAAATTTAAATAATATTATTAAAAAAATCAATTACATTAATTTTAAGTATTTTAATTAATTAATTAAGTGAGACCACAACAGAGACTAAAGTTAGTTCCTCCTAATGGAGAAGAGAGAGATGCTTTGAGTTCCTATTTACCGTTTATAAGGCAAAAGCTGATGTGGAGTTACTTTTTATGACATGTAGATCATAAATAAGGACTGAGATGAGTTCCCTACTGGAGATGGTCTAATTTCACTCATCCAGCATTGTACTGTGTTAGTAAAGCTTTCTCTAACGTCAGAGCCATACGCAAGTAAGCAAGATGGAGATTTCATATTGAACCAATGATCCTCTTTAATCTTTATTGGGAATGAAATGCCTTTATAATTTTGGAAGCAAAAGGGGATCACGTTCAAGCCATTTAATTATGTTCATTATTAAGCGAGGTCTTTTTATGGCAAGTGGCTTTTCTTATTCACATTTCACACGACTGAATATTGATCCCTGATTTGTGTATTATCATTATGTTGAATCTATTTTATCACTTAAACAATTCAAGACTTAGCAGGCTCGAAAGGAAATTGGACAAATTTTGAGAAGGAGATTCGGTGCCCAACATTGTAGGAGCATTTTCTCGAAAATTTAAAAGGTTAGGTAAAAATAGATTAACGATTTTGATATTTTGTGCCACAGATATATACTTGTTAACAATGGTTTTAACTTTTAATGTCCACCAAAGTGCACATGCAGAATTTCCAATATTATGATATGAATGCATTATGGTAGTAAAGCATCATGTGGTGATTATGTAAAATACAACATGATTTATGGGTGGGTCTGTGCTGCTTTAACTCTATGGTGTATATCTTTAAATTGACAAAACAAGGCTATGCAACATACTTAGTGTAGGATCTATAGCTAAAAGACTGAAATGGAATATGGCAGCATGGTCCTTCCCTAAGAGCATCTCCAATGCATCAATTTTTCAAGTTTTCATTTCCTCTTTTTCTGACACAATAGAGTTTCAACTGTTGGAGAGAAAGAGAATAGCGTTTCTGACCTTTCGGATCTAGCGCTCTAATACCATGTCATAATACCATTCATTCCAAAAGCTTCAGCTGATGGAAAAAGATAACATTAATAATTATATCTCTAATACTTCCTAAACCTCCATTGTACACATTGTATAAATATTTCATTGGCTCCTCATACTTTCCCTAAATTAAAATATACAATACAAGGGGGCGTATTATACTGTTCCCACAATTTTAAAAAACACCATAAAATCCAATAATTAAGTATTACACCAAGATTTTTTCAATATACATAAAAATTAACTGTGATTTGCAAATGATAACTTGCCATATCTTTAAAAAAATAATTATATTAAATTATAATTAATTAAATAATTAAATAATAATTAATTAATTACTAATTATAACAATTTATTATAATTAGTAATTAATTAATTATTATTTAATTATTTAATTAATTATATTTTTATTTAATTAATAATTTATATTAATTAAATATATTAATTATTTAAATTATAATTAATATAAATAATTATAAAAAATTAATATTAAATATTATTTATATTAAATTATAATTAATTAAATTTATTTACATGAAAAAATAAATTTAATTTTTACACATTACAAAATAATTTTTGGTTGGATTATTTATTTTTATTTATAAAATTTAAAATGCTAACCACATTACAAATAATTTTTTTTGAATTTTAATATTTTTAATAGTGAATTATTTTTAAATTTATAAATTTTAATAATATTATTGTAAACAAAATAATAACTACATTAATTTTATCAAACTGACTGCAACCTTTTTCTGTCCGTGAGGATCCCACCAAAGCGCCTTCTAATTACTTTAATTAATTAATTAAGTGGGACTACAACAGGGACTAAAGTTAGTTCCTTCTAATGGAGAAGAGAGAAATACTTTGAGTTCCTATTTACTATTTATGACGTAAAAGCTGATGTAGAGTTATTTTTTATGACAGGTAGAGCATAAACAAAAACTAAAATGAGTTCCCTATTGAAAATGGTCTAACCTTTCCTATTAAAAGTTTATCCTTTGTTTTTGGCTATTTGCTTTATTAGATTTTTCACTAGACAAGCAATCATCTTTAATTGCTTAGTCAACATACACCTATGTTATTTTTGTAATCACCAATTATCTGCCACATCTATATTGACCTTGATCACCTTTGTCCTGCATGATATATATATAGTACACCTCAGTAGATGAAAGTTAGGGGAATTGAAAAAAATAATAATAATAATCCATGTACGATAAACTGAACCGTATTACGGTCTGGTTTGTGATTGAATCGGCTGATCGATCGGTCCGATCCAATTTTTAGAACGGTCCAATCCTTCTTGGTTGTCCAACCCCTCTCCAATAGTTTAACCCGCTTGCTCTTAGTAGTCAGTTAGACTTCTGCCGCCATTCGTCATTCTGCTCAACGGTCTTCGACTCTGTTGTGCTTCTGTCTTTCTTCTCAGACGGCTCAGAACGAAGACAATGGCTCGTTTTTATTTTTAATTATTCTTATGTTCTTTGTCCTTTGTTCAAAGCATTGATTTTTTTAATTCTGCTATTTTACTTAGATTGAAATTTGAATAGTTAAATAATTAGTTTTTCTTTAAATTGAATCATTGAATAATTAGTTTATTTTAATCTTTCGTTTTCATTCTCTGTATTATTTTTTGTTTCCTTGTTTTGGATTGAATCATTGAATGATTAATTAGTTTTAATTAGTTCATTGATTAATCTTTTGTTATTGTGCTAAAATTTTGTTAAAATTGTGATTACCTAAAAATCTTATTATTAATCTTAGATTCTTTATTTGAATTATGTTGAGTACATATCTAATACCTTCTATTTAAATCAATATAAATATAAATATTAAATATAAATAGTCTTCAAAGTAAATAAACATAATCCAATTATCTAAAATACTCAAGTCATAGTTATAAATAGTCCCATAGACAAAATAAATATATAATCCAAAGTTCAAAAACATAATTATGAATAGTCTTCAAAGTAAATTAAACTTAATTCAATACACTTAATTTTTATCTTCATCTTCATATAAGTCAATAACATCATTGGAACCAACTCCTGAAGAATAGCCTTCTCCTTTTGCAATATCTTCTTGATCTTTATCTTCCTCTAGAAAAAAGTAAATAAATATATTAGCAAAATAGTACATAATAATGTTCAAAATCACTCAAGTATGTATGTCATAAATATAATATACCAAAATCATCATATCCACATATCCAATTTCTGGTGCAAATCACCGCTTCAACATTATCTGACAACAAACGACTTCTATACTTATTCAAATCATGAGAACCCATGCTAAATGTAGATTCTGAAGCCACGGTAGTAATAGGAATGCTCAACAAATCTCGTGCCATTAGTGATAGTGTTGGAAAACGATGATGGTTGTCTTTCCACCATTGCAAAACATCAATGATTGCATCATTGCAAAATAATGTTGCCTCACTCAAATAAATATCCAGTTGGTTCTTTCCACTTTTCACTTCAGCTTCTTGATTACGGGACATCAAATCCTTGCATTACAAACAATATAAACATATCAAAAAGTATGAAAAATAAAAAATACATATAATCAAGTAGATAAAAATACTTACACCAACAATTTTAATAAGCTGAGTTTCAATTGCAAAAGATGTTGCTTGAGAAAAATTACTTGAAAGTTGGGAAAAACTCTCTACAGTTGTAGAGGAATTTTGGTCATAAACCTCAAAAAGCTTGTATAACTTACTCTTCACATGCTCCACTTTGTCTTTAGCACTAATAGGATCAATCTCATTATAGCAATGAACCAAAGTGTTGAGTTTAAATCTAGGATCAAGAACTGCCCCAAATGCAAGAACAACACTGTATTCTTTCCAATATTTCTTGAAATTAATCATCATTTTTTCTCCCATGTTCCTTATAAGCACTTCATCATTCTTCAAACTATTCATTAAAATAAGCTGGATTTACCAAACTTGTAAAAAATACAAGTTGGATATTGGGTAAGAAGTTCCAGACATCAACTTGGTAGTTTCGTAAAATGGTAACAAGAAATCACATATCTTTTCAGTTCTTCTCCACTCATCTGATGAAGGACAATACCCCCTAAACCCAGCTTCTTTTACTTTATACATCTCAAAAGCTTTCTTATAAGGAATAGCACTTGCAAGCATTGCATAAAGTGAATTCCACCTAATAGGAACATCTAAACATAATGCAGTCGTATACTCAAGTCCCTCAATATCTTCAAAACATTCTTTAAACTTAACCATTCGACTTTCAGATTTTCTCAGAAACTTAATACCCTCTCTAATCTTATACACTGCATCACCACATATTTTCATTCCATCTTAGACAATAAGATTTAAAATATGAGCAGAGCAACGAACATGAAAGAATTCACCACCACACAACAATGAACCATGCACATCCAAAGTACTTTTCAAGTGTTCAACACAAGTATCATTAGAAGAAGCATTATCCAAAGTAATGGAAAAAATCTTTTTATCAACTTTCCACTCAGTCAAAAGCGTAAAGATTTTAGAAGACAATTCAAATCCTGTGTGAGGAGGAGGCATATGACAAAAATTGAGAATTTTACTCTGTAATTTCCAGTTCTCATCAACAAATGTGCAGTCAAACATATAAACCCCTCATTGGTACTGGAAGTCCAAAGATCAAATGTTAAGCAAATTCTATTTGGAATGGAAACTAAAATTTTTTTAAGTTCCGCAGCTTCTCTCTTGTGGACTTTCACTATGTCAGCCTTAACCGTATTCCTAGAAGGAAGTTTCAAAGGTGGACTAATATATTTCACCCAATTTCTAAATCTCCTATCATCAACCATATTAAAAGGCTTATCCCCAGCAACTACATACCCAGCAAACATATCTCTAGCCACTCCTGAATCAATCTTAAGTGAACCCATTTTAAGTTGCAATTCTGCTATAGTCTGACCAATATCTTCATGCTTAATTTGAGTACAACTATCAAGATGCCGTTTTATAGTAGAAGTGCCATATCGCTTATCTCCAGCTTTAAACACTTTCTTGCATCCTTTACACTCAGCACATTCTACTCCATCCTTATCTAGACCGAGCTTTTTGAAAAAATTCCAAACATCAGAGGTTGCTGGTCTCAGCCTTTTCGAACTAGGTTCATCAACCTTGACCGGAGCAGCCTCAGAACCAACTCCAGTAGTAACAAGGTTACTCACAGTTTCAGAATTCATATTTCCTAAAATAAAAGTAAATGTAAATTTTTTATATGAACTAGGTTTTTCAACCATTAGCAAACCATACAAAAAATAGCAAACAATTTCTGAATTCGCATCAGATTCAAGTATTCAGCCAAAGATCAACCATTATCAACCATAATCAAAACTCAACCATTATGAAACAACACAAAAAACAAGAAACAATTTCTGAATCCGCATCAGATTCAAGTATTTAACCAAATATCAACCATTATCAACTATATTCAAAACTCAACCATTATCAAACAACACAAAAAATAAGAAACAATTTCTGAATCTGCATCAGATTTAACCAAATAGGCAAATATCAACCATTATCAACCATCATCAAAATTCAACCATAATCAGATTTAACCAAATATCAACCATAATCAAAACTCAACCAAATATCAACCCTAATTTACCTATATCAAACAGCACAAAACACAACAAACAAACCTAAATTGATGAATCTCAAACCCTAAGCCAGAAAATTTACCAGAGGAGACGAGGACCAGGACAAAGCCACAGAGGAGGCGAGGAGCAGCCGTGACGGAGAGCGAGACCAGCAGAGTCAGAGGACAAGACCCAGGAGCCCAGGATCGAGACCAGCAGGCAGCAGCGACGACGGCCAGACGGAGCAGCAGCGGTGGCTATAACCCAGTAGGCCACGACGACCGAAAATCGACGGTGAGAAAACTGACTCCGACTCAGCGACCGTCAGGGGTGAGGACGGAACTCTGAAGTTCGAGCTGACGTCGATGGACGATGGAAGTGAGAGACTGAGAGTGACGGTGAGGAGCTGAGGATGACCGAGTGAGAGACTGAGAGTGACAGTGAGGAACTGAGGAACTGACGGTGAGGAACGCAGGAACTGAGGAACTGAGGAACCAAGTGAGAGGGTGAGAGCCGTCGAGGAGACTGGAGATGACTGAGTATTGACGAGGAACTGAGGAGTGAGGAAGCTGCAAATCTGGAATTAGGGATTAGGTCTTGGCTCTTAGGGATTCATTAGGCCATTAGGGTTTCGGCCGTTTCGCTGGGGATATGGGGAATGGGGATTGGGTCGGGTCGGGTAGGGGTGGGTGGGTTCATGGGTTCTGGATCTGGGTTCATGGGTTCAGCACTTCAGCCAAAAAAAAAAAAGCATCAGCCTACCGGGGAAGCCCGCCCCGCCCGCCAAAGCCCACGGTTTAAACGGTTTGGGTTAGGCGGGCTTTTGTCTTTCGGCGGTCCCAAATTTCCAGCCCAACCCGCCTTTTTTGGCGGCTTACGCGGGCCGGCCCGGCGGATTAAGGCCCGTTTACCACCCCTAGGGAGAACCTATTATGCCACTATATTTACAAGAGGTTGATGATGCAACATGAAGAAGATCAACTAAAATAAGAAAGTCTACAATTTCTAGTGACTATGTAGTGTATCTTGCTGAGTCTGACTACGATATTTGTGGTGAAAAGAACCCAACGACGTTTTTACAAGTAATGAAAAGTCGTAATTTCAATTTATGGCTAGCTTCTATGAAGGATGAAATGAAATCTATGGCGGATCGGATAACCAAGTTTTGGATCTTGTAGAATTGTCTGATGGGGAAAAGATCATTGGCTGTAAATGGGTCTTTAAGACCAAGAAGGATTCATCAGGCAATATTAAGCACTACAAGTCTTTACTTGTTACCAAAGGATCTGCTCAAAGGGAAGGAGTTGATTACAAGAAAACATTTTCTCCTGTTTCAAAGAAAGACTCTTTCCGCATTATTATGACGTTGGTAGCACACTTTGACATGAAATTGCATCAAGTGGATGTGAAAACGATATTCCTTAATAGAGATTTAGAAGAAAATGTTTATATGAGACAACCCGAAAGATTTATCCCAAGTGCTGGTAAGGAGTTAGTTTGCAAGTTTAAGAGAGCAATGTATGGTCTTAAGCAGGCTTCTCAACAGTGATATTTGAAGTTTTACAATGTGATTTCTTCATATATTTTCTATCAATGTATATACTACAAGGTTGGTGGGAGCAATCATATTCTCATCTTATATGTAGATGACATTTTGTTTGCAACAAATAATTTAGAGTTGTTACATGAAATGAAATAATTTTTTTTAGACATTTTGATATGAAAGATATGAGTGATGCATCTTATGTCATTAGCATAAAGATTCATAGAGATAAACATAAAAGAATTTTAGGTTTATCTCAAGAAGTCTATATTAATAAAGTTCTTGAAAGATTTAAAATGTAAAATTGTTCACCAAGTGTAGCACCTATTGTGATAGGTGACAAATTCTGCTTAGATTAATGTCCCAAAAATGAATTTGAAAATGAACATATGCAAAATATTTCTTATGCTTCAGCTGTTGGAAGCCTAATGTATACTCAGGTCTGTATAAGACCTGACATTGCTTTTGTTGTTGGCATGTTAGGAAGATATTAAAGTAATCCAGGAATTATCCATTGGAGAGTTGCAAAGAAGGTCTTAAGGTATTTTCAAGGGACCAAGGACTTCATTCTTATATATAAAAGAACCGACAATTTGAAAATTGTTGGATACTCAGATTCAAGCTTGGAGGGATGTGTTGATTCTAGAAAGTTAACTTCAAGATACATATTTATGCTTGTTAATCAAGCAATATCTTAGAAGAGTGCAAAACAATCACTTGTAGCCACTTCTACCATGGAAGCTGAATTTATTACTTGTTTTGAGGCTACATCACAAGGTGTTTGGTTGAAAAATTTTATCTCTGGGCTTAAGATCATCGATTGAATCTCTAGGTCATTGAGAATATATTGTGACAATTCTGCTGTTGTATTTATGGCTAAGAATAATAGAAGTAGTAGTCGAAGTAAGCATATTAACATTAAGTACTTAGCCATTAAAGACTGAGTTAGGTCTAATTAGGTACAGATAGAGCATATTAGTACTAAAAAGATGATAGCTGATCCTTTGACAAAAGACATGCCACTAGAATTATTTAAGGATCATGTTACTAGTATGGGTTTATGTTCTGTAATGTCACTTATATGACTTATGTTGTATATAATGTATTATATGACATATTTGGACATGAAATTCTTATCATTATTTGTTTCTAATTTAGTTAGTATATATGCGCATACATGATTGAGAATGACATAAAATTTAGTGAAGGATCTAGAATAAGCATTGAGCTTATTCATACAGAAATACCACATAAAAAATTTATTCAATTAGGAGATGTTATATTGTAATACATGTAAGGTAATACTTGATTAATAAAGACCTACCACTATAATTCGTGTAATTTATTTTAATTGTTTAAACATAGTTTGTAATCACAGGCTAGATGTAACAAATATTGGACCAGGGAGAATGTTAGAATTTTATTCTATTTGTGGTCTAATTTGTTAATATACAAATTAGTCTATGTGGTATTATAATTGTTAAGAAATTATACTAGTTAATTGTATTAGGAGTTGGTTTCTTTTTTGATGGAAAGAACACGAGTGTTTATTCTTATCATTGCAACAACAAACAAACACATTCTGATTCCATTTGACTTGTTGATTCAAAAATTGAAAGTTCCAACTTTCAAATTAAATCAAAGATTTTATGACTATAACTAGAGGTACGTAAATTACTGATTTTATAAAATATCTAACATAATCAATTCAACCGTAATTTAACTAAAACTATTTTTATAATAAATAATAAATAAATTATAAATAAACATACTAAAATATAATTATTGTCTAATATAAACATTAAAATATTTTTTAATTAAAAATACTATAAAAAAAATATGATCAACTAAAATTTTGTGATTTTATCAAAATACAAATTCAAAAATTTACTTCATGAATTTTAGTGATATATATATATATATATATATATATATATATATATATATATATATGTATCAGAAATTAAATATTTATACTGCCATTGATAAGTAAGATATTACATTATGGGTTATAGAACATCTAGACTCTAGCCTCCAAAATTGGATTAATTCAGAGAAAGCAAGAACAAAAGCACACCAGCTATAGTGACATATTTATAAAATTTTCAATATTCACAAAAGCACATCGGCATATCTTCACATCTTCAAAGAAATTGTAGTTCACAAGCACTCATCCTTATCTCATTAAGCGAAAAACATAGATCATTCAAATAGAAGCTCGTTAAATTAAAAGGCTAATTAATTTAATTGAGTTAATTTAATTCATATATATTTTTTATTAAATTAAAAATTATCATGATCAATATATGTTTTTTCCTATCAAAAGGTTGATAATAATTTTAATAATGATTAAAGTTTTAATAAAATTCACCCTCTAAGCTGGGACACCGTGTGTAAACCAAAAGATCAAGGCAGATTAGACATTCGCAAAGCTCAAAAAACAAATAATATTTTTCTCATGAAACTCGCTTGGGGACTCATGACGAAATCTGATAGCTTGTGGGTTAAGGTTTTCAAAGCCAAGTACGGCTGTGGTGAGAACTTAATTTCCAAAGTCCATAAAAAAGCCAACTACTCAAACGCTTGGAAAGGAATCGTGAAAGTCTGGAACCAATTTCAAAAGAATTTGATCTGAAGAATTGGGAATGGACAATCTATTACAGTTTGAACTGATCATTGGGTTCCAGGAATTACCAGCCTAAAAGATGTGTCTTTATGCCCTATTGCTGCAGATAGAATAGCCGAAAAGCTCTCAAGTTTTACTAATGGGGATGGGGAGTGGAATTGGGAGACGATAAATAGCTATTTCTCTGAAGATATTTCTGAGATTATTCGCACGCTAAAAGCTCCTCACTACTCTCTTGGTGCGGACTGTATTAGCTGGTTACCATATACTAATGGAGAATTTTCTATCAAATCAGCATATTCTACTTATTACAGTGGAGATGGAGAATCAGACACAAATTTTAAATTGTGTTAGAAAATTAAAGTTCCTCAAAGATTAAGAGCTTTCAGTTGGCTAATCTACAATAATGCTCTTCTTACAAATGCTAAGAGAAGAACAAGAGGTCTTACCATGGTTGGAAGTTGCTCCAAATGTCTGGATCATGAAGAAATTCTGTTCCATGTGCTGTGCGACTGTCCCTATTCCCGTAGTGTCTGGACTAGCAGGTCAACCAGTGCTCTTCCCCGAGGTTTCTTTAATCAACCTTTGCAAGATTGGCTAAAGATAAATCTCTTTAAGATCACTCAAAAAATTAGTGGGACTCCTTGGTCCACTCTCTTTGTTACTGTCTGCAACAATATTTGGAAAGCTCAGAATGATTTAGTTTTCAATTCGGAAATTTCTACCAGTCTTCATGTGCATAATCTTTCTAGTTATTTGGCAGAGCAATATGACAATATGATAAACCTCACCGAGAGCAGAAAAAAAATTCTCAACCCTACTAAAGCTTACCTTGTCAGTTGGGAACCTCCAGTGAATGGGTGCATAAAACTAAATGTTGACGGCTCAGTCATCCAACCCGCTGGTTCTGGAACTTATGGCGGCCTCTTTGGTAATGGAGATGGTAACCTCGTGGCGGGCTTCATGATGAAAATTGGAAGAATCACCATAACATTTGCAAAATTTGGGCCATCTACATCAGAATGAATCTAGCAGTGGAGCTGGGAATCAACAAATTACAGATAGAGACTGATTCTTCCTGTGCGTTGAAATAAATTGACAGGTCATCTAGTAGCCACCATCATACGCTTTCTCTGATTAGGGCCATTGAGGATCTCCGCAGTAAAATGACTTATGTGTCGTTTAAGCACGTATTTCGCGAAGCTAATTTCTGTGCTGATGCACTGGCAAAGCAAGCTCAGACAATCTCGACCGGCCTTCTCTGTTTTGCAGCTCCACCCCCTTTCCTGATGCCTCTCCTTGCTGATGACAAAGGTAGAAGGAAGAGTGTGAGAGTGTTGCCAGCGTAGTTGGCTTTTGTTTTGGGCCTTTGGCCCTCCTTTTTAATAAAAGAAAAAATATTTACAGTTAACTAATTTTTAAATTCACAACTTAAAAAATTAACTAAAGGCATCAAACTATAGTTTTAAAAATCGAATCGATTATCAAACCACTTTAATTATTAATTTATTTGTCTAATCTGTTAGAATTTTATTCTATTTGTAATCCAATTTGTTAATATAAAAATTAGTCTAGGTAATATTATAATTGTTAAAAAATTATACTAGTTAATTGTATTGGCAGTTGATTTATTCTTTGATGAAAAAAACGCAACTGTTCAAAATTTATATAATTTGGGTTTCTAATTCTGATCATTATAACAATAAACAAATATATTCTAATTCCATCTGGTTTGGTGATTCAAGAATTGAAAATTCTAAATTAAATTAAAGATTTTATGATTATGACTGGAAGTACGTAAATTGTTGATTTTATGAAATATCTAATATGTGGTATCAGAGTAAGATTACCTCTATCTTATCATTTCAAAATTGAATCATTGTGCGTTATTTTGATTAATTATTTTCAAAAGAAAAATACATAGTATAAATTTTAGAATAAGTAAGAAAAATCATTAAAATTAAAATTGACGCACCATGAGAAGAGGAAATAATAGATATTATTCTCTAAAAGAATCTTTTAAATTTGTGCCGTAGTTATTCTTCATAATGCCATAACTTTCTATGATTTCCATAAGTTTCCTCATTTTTGAATTAAAAAAATAATAAAATGGGAAACACTGTTTAATAAGAACCAAAAAGTGAAGAAGAACTGCTATAGCGTGTGTTACTTTAAGTTGTAATGGTTTTTCCCTACTATGTTTATATATGATTTTGTTAGTTCTTTGCCTCATTTCTTTTAATTTTTACGTTGGGCTGCATTTGAATTGCTATAAAATTGAAAATTTTGTTTTGGATGAGACTTGAACTTTGATCTTTCAAGTGTTATTAAAATGATTATTTACTGGATTATTTTCAATTTTGTTATTTCTTATGTCACTAAATTTATTTATTTGATGATGATGATTATATTTGCATGTAATAATAATTCTTTCGCTGCATATCATATTATGATTAATATATGATTTATTGATAAGTAATCATAGCATCTTTGATAATAATTATATTTAAAAAATCACACAAATATTAATATGATATATTTATAATTGTTGTGAATTATATAATAAACTTATTCACAGGAATTTATTATATTATTTACATATAATTAGGTTGAAATAGAAAATATTTTTTACTTCTTAATTAACCCACAGATATTAAAATGTAGTATTTTATTTTCTAGTTTTAACACGTGTATGTTAAAGTCTTCGTTTACAGGTAGATTTTAATGACACTATAATTCATAATTATTTTGATATGATTTGCATTGGCATGTATTATCATATGTTATGGATTTTGATGTGTCTATTTAAAGTTGAATAATGTTAGCATGATTTATTATTTGCAGCAGTAATGATATCTGAAACCGTATCTGAAGTTCGTTTGTTAAGTGGTGACAATTATAAAGAATAGAAAGATAAGGTTCTCTTTCACTTAGGGTGTGCAAACCTTGACTATGCTCTTCGTAGGGAAAGAGCCTCCAGCACCTACTGATGCTAGTACTCAAGTTGAAGTAGCATTATATGAATGGTTGAAGAAATCTAACCGTTTAAGTATGATGTTTATTAAGTCTGGTATCTCAACTAGTATCCGGGGTTCAATTCCTAATTACGGAAATGTCAAGGATTACATGAAGGCTATTGATGAACAATTTGAGTCTTCTAGTAAGGCACTTGCAAGCATCCTAATGGCACAATTGTCATTCGTGAGACTTACCTGTGTAAGGGGTGTGCGTGAGCACATCATGAGGTTGAGAGACATAGCAGTACAACTGAAAATTTTAGAGGTTAAGATCTCTGACTCATTTCTGGTGCATCTTATTCTAAATTTTCTTCCTGCCTAGTACAGACCATTTAAGATCTCTTATAACACACATAAGAAAAAATTGTCCATTAACGAATTACTGGTGATGTGTGTGCAAGAGGAAGGAAGGCTAATTCAAGAACTTGGTGAAGACAAATGAGGGTGGTAAACAGCAAACTTATAAGAAGAAAGGAAAAGGTATTGCATCCCATCCTATAAAGAAAGAAAGTACACGGTGTTTCTTTTGCAAAAAGAAAGGACATATGAAGAAAGAGTGCCCAAAGTTTAAAGCTTGGCTTGAAAAGAAATGTACTAACCTTTGTGATCTTATTCTTTCAGTGTGTTTTGAATCTAATTTTATTGAAATATGTCATGACACTTGGTGGATTGATTCTGGTGTTGAAATTCATATTTCAAATACCATGTAGGGTTTCATAAGGAAAAGGAAACCGATAGAAAGTGAATGAGCATCTATATGGGCAATCGGATGCGTTCACGTGTGGAAGCCGTTGTAATATTTATGCTTGTATTAAGTACTTGTTGTATTTTAGATTTAGAAAGAACCTTTTATATTCCAGATTTTTCTAAAAATTTGATTTCTTTATCTAAGTTTGTAAAACAAGGATTATGTATAAATTTTATGACGATACTGTTGATTTTATTAAAAATTTTAATATTATTGGACGTGATACTTTAATTGGTGATTTATTTAAAGTCTATTTAGCTAATAATATTCCATTAGGTTTAATGGTTATATGTATGGTAATGGTATGAATAAAAAATTCTCCATGTTGTGCCAGCAAAGATTGGGACATATTTCCATTGGGAGAGTGAAGAAATTAGTAAGTGATAGGATTTTTGAACCTCTAGACTTTACTGATTTTGATACTTGTGTGAATAGAATTAAGGAAACCAAACCAAAAAATCTCAAAAAGGTGCTAAGAGGAGTTCTGACATATTAGAAATAATTCACACTGACATATATTGTCCTGATATGTCCTCAAGTGATCAGAAATACTTCATCTCTTTAATTGATGATTATTCATGATATCTGTATCTCTATATGCTTCATAATAAATACGAGACATTGGACGCTTTTAAAGTTTATAAAGTTGAAGTAGAGAAACAATGCGAAAAGCAAATTAAGATCGTGAGATCAGATAGAGGTGGAGAATTTTTGGGAGATATACTGGAAGTGGGCAAGCACTTGGTCCATTTGCAAAGTTTCTTCAAGAGCATAGTATTGTGGCACAACACACCATGCATGACACACCAAATCAAAATGGTGTAGTTAAAAGAAGAAATAGGACTTTGTTGGATATAGTGCGGAGTATGCTTAGCAATTCCAATATTCCTTTATCCTTGTAGAGTGAAGCTCTTAAGACAGCCGCATATATATTAAATAGAGTTCCAACTAAAGCAGTTGATAAGACGCCATTTGAATTATGGAAATGTTGGAAGCCTAGTTTGAATTATATACGCATTTGGAGTTGTCCTGTTGAAATTTAGGTTTATAATCCACAAGAAAGAAAGTTAGACCCTAAGACAATAACTGCCTATTTTATAGGTTATGCAAAAAAGTGTAAGAGTTATGTTTTTATTGTCCCTCCCATTCAAATAAAATAGTTAAATCTAGAAATACAAGGTTTTTAGAGCATGATGTGAAAAGTGGGAGGAATCGTTCTCTTAAGGTTGTTAAGAATGATAATATTTGTCAAACCTCTCTATGTACAAGAGTGATTGTTCAATACAATGCTCATACAAATAGGGTGAATGTAGAATAACTTATTAGTGATGTTCCACATCATGAAGATAGTGTTCAAATAGATCATATAGTGGAGGATCAAACCCTTCATAATAAAAATATTGTTCAAGAACACATTGTTCAAGAGCAACTTCAAGAAGAGGGAGAACTAGGGGTGTCAGGCGGGGAAGCCCGCCCCGCCCCACCCCGCCCTGCCGGAAGCCCGCTCTCTGGCGAGCTGGCCCGCCCCGCCCCGCCTATTCAGGCGGTCCCAAAATCCTAGCACGCCCCGCCTAATGGTAGGCTGGCGGGCTGGCGGGCTAAGCCCGCCTAATTAATTGTTTTTTTATAAGGTCTTCATGTTCCAACTAGAGAGTTTGGCTTGCATCTTGTCAATGATATGTTGAAAATGCTGTTTACTACACTTCTCGTGGATTAGCGGAACACCTAAGTATTTTCCCAAATTGCTAGTGAGGGGAATCCCTAGTTCTTGGCTAAGCTCTTCTCTAATATTGTGGTTCACATTTTTAGAAAAGAAAACGCACGACTTATTGAGGCTGACTTTTTGTCCTGAAGATTCACAGAAGATTTTTAGTGCCTCCTTGACAACACCAACTTAGTCCCAATTAGCTTGCGCAAAAAGGACTATGTCGTCTGCAGAGCAAAGATGAGAAAGATTAGGGCCATTCCTAGACAACTTTATAGGTTTCCATTTTTTATTTTCAATAAAAGAAAGGATAAGATGTGATAGTCTTTCAACACAAAGTACAAAGAGATAGAGTGAGAGGGGATCTCCCTGTCTTATTCCTCTGGATGGTGTGAAGGCCTCAGAAGGAGATCCATTCTAAAGAAGGCTCATGCTAGTAGGCGAAATACAGAGATTAATGAGTGTGACGATTTTCTCCGGTATTCCAATATCCCTAAGCGTGTCAATAATAAACAGCTAGTTTAATCTATCATACACTTTCTCCAAATCTATCTTTATGGCCATAAGTAATGTGCCTCCATTCCTGGTCCTTATAGTATGAACAACTTTCTGCGCAACTAAAATATTATCCACACTAACTCTGCCTGGGACAAAGCTAGCTTGGGTATTAGCAATCAAACTGTTCAAGTGAGGTTTCAATCTGTCAGCAATAATTTTAGTAACAATTTTATAACACACATTATAAAAACTAATAGGCCTAAAATGAGTAAAATTTTCAGGGGAATGGGTCTTAGGAATAATAGAGATAAGAGTCCGGTTGACGTGAGCTATATTCTCTGGCTCTCTAAAAATCAACTTTATCCACTCAGTAAGGGACTCAGCCACAATGTTCCAAGAATGTTGAAAAAACTTGGCAGGTAGCCCATCGCTTCCTGGAGCTTTCCAACTTTCCATACTAAAAACTGTCATCTTTATTTCCTCTATTGTGATTTCTCTTAGGAGTTGTTGCTTTCCTTCCTCTGAGATAGTAGGGAACCAACCTGCAATAGAAAACATAGGCAAATCAGGATTATATTGATCAGGTGAATATAAAGATTTGAAAAAAAAGGCTCCCATAGTATTAAGAGTATTCACATCTTCAATCCAACTTCCCTCATCATTCTTTAGAGTAAGAATTTTGTTTTTTCGTCTTCTTCCGTTAGCTTTCTGATGGAAGTACTTAGAGTTCTTATCGCCAAAATTTATCACATTACATCTAGACATTTATTGCCAATAGCTTTTCTCCTGAATAGTAATAATCTCATACTCCTTCCAAAGATCCTTCTATAGCTTTTCTAAGAAAGGATTCGTATTGAAGGAGAGGCTGCAATTAATACCATCCAACCTTTTGAAAAGCCTACGCTTCTTTTAAAAAATATGGCCAAAAGTGTGAATATTCCAATATTTGGCATTTCTCACAAAAACTGAAATATTATCTAAAAGGTTTCCTTGTTTGTCCCAACTCTGTTTCACCAGATTGTTGTAATCTTCATGAATTAACCAAGGTGCCAGCAAGCGGAAAGGTCTCTCCCCTCCTTGGACAGTGGCGATGTTGAAATCGAGGATAAGTGGTAAGTGGTCAGACTTGAGCTTTGAAAGGTGTCTAACCCCCTGCTGTCGAAAACAAACTACAAAAATCATAATTACAAATGAATCTGTCCAATCTTCTCTTGACCTTTCCTCTCTGCCAAGTGTATGGTGGGCCAGAGAAGTCTAAAGAATTTAAATTGCAATTTCTCATGCAACTAATGAATCTATTGGTATCTTGTGAGAGGTTAGAGTTTCCCCCGGTATCATCCAAAGTGGCAACCGAGTTAAAATCCCCTCCAAGACACCAAGGGCCATTAATTCCCATAGCTAACTCTTCTAACTTATTCTAAAGGCTGCTTCTATTTCTTACATGAGGGCTACCATAAATAGCAGTAAACCACCATGGTTCTCCTTGTTCATATCTAACTTTCAAGTGCACAAACTGTTTCTCAGTGACCTCAGGTTCGATATTCCAAAGAGACTTGTTCCAAAGGCACCAAATGCCTCCTGCAAAATCATCAGCGTCACTAATACACCAGGAATCGAACCCTAGCTTCTTGATAGTAGCTTCCGCTTTATGCCCTGGAATATGAGTTTCCAGTAGAAAAATTAAGTTAGCATGATATCTATAAACAAGGTCTTTAATGATAAAAGAGAACCCCTTAGAGGCAGTTCCTCTGCAATTCCAAGAAATAATATTCATGATAACAAAGGGATAATGATAAGAAAAATCCTCCTAAAGAAACCAAGAATTTAAGCCTCCATAGGCCTGTGGTCAGGAGAAACAAGCTCCTTCTTTCTCTCGAGAGTTAAAGCAACTCTTTCTTGGGATTGGACATCCATCATGCTTTCATCCAGGTATAATTCTACCGGGTCTGGTGGCTCCTGTAGTTCACCAGCACTCTACTGTCCATAGGCTCCTCCGCCCATGAATTTTGATATAAGGGCAGTGGTGTGGGGGTCAGAGAGGTCAGTGATGTTCAGATGGGACTCTTGTTTGCTTCTAGCAATTTCTTTGCTTAATCTGAAAAACTGTCTCCAGTAATCTTGATGTTTGCCTTCCTTCTCTTTTGAAAAATTTTTATGCTCATTTTGAAGTTCTAACTTATTTGGTTTCAAACCTGGTTCAGCCTTCTGTTTCTCCTTTGTTTGATGATTTTGATTTGGTTTATTTTGTATTTTCTTGCTTATGTCAGCGCCCTTCTCCTTAATGATGGTGATGGCTTGTTTCTGTTTCTGTGCAGATCTTGCATTATTTGGTTGATTATTCTGTTTGATATGGACCTGCGTGTAATTTCTTTTCTTTTCCATATTTGGTTGGCTAGTTTTTCCTCCGTTGTGGGCCTGCTGACCCTCTTTTCCTTGATATTCCTCTGGCAAAATCTGAAATCTGGATGCACTTCCACCTTCCTTTTTTTTCTTTTGGAGTATCCTCCATTTTCGGCTTATTCCTTCTTTGACTTCTCTTAACTAACATCCATGGACCAAACAAATTTTCTGCTTGATTTTCCTCTCCAGCAGCAACGGTCTCATTATTTAAAGCAGATTCTTCTCCTTTTTTGGAAATGTTCTTTGGGATTTCAATGTCTGGATTCTGATTCAGTGTGACTAATTGCTCTTTCCTATTTTGTAGATTCTTGCTATTAATGGTTTCCTGATTTTGCTCCTTTTCCTTTTCAGCATTTTCCGCTAATCCTCTATCTCCACTAACCGCCACCGCTGCCACCGTGGGGCTGTCACCTGGTGATTCCTGACATTGATCAAGCTTGCGACCGTATCTCCCGCACTTGAAACAGATTTGATGAAGGCCGTCGTATTCGATGTGGAATTCTTTTCCTAAAGCTGAGAAAGAGGGAACTAACTTGTTCCTTAGATCAATCTCAATGCAAATACGAGCAAATTTTTCTCTAGAGTGGATGGAGGTTAATTCGTTAACTTTAAGCATTGTACCCAAAGATTTTTCAATCTTTCAGAGGAAATATTTGTTGTACAACTCTGCTGGTAAATTAGGAATTCGTACCCACACAACAATTTTCTGCACTTGTGTCTCCATTGACATAAAGAGGGGTCTCCATCTTTGCACAAGGTAGTGGTCCGCTATCATCCATGGCCCTTCAAACAAGGCATGTCCATAGTCTTCTTGACTTCCGAAGCTCACGAGAAAGAAGTTTTTCACTAGATCCATGACCCAGATAGAGCCTTTCTTAGCCCACCTTCGCTGCACCCGTTGGTCTATAGCCTGGAGATTAACCAGTTTTCCAAAAGGCTTGACAATTAAAGAGAACTTCCATGGTCGACACCATTCTTCATATTCTTCTAGAGACACCTCAATATTAGGCTTTGGATTGAAGGGAGCCTGATTCTCTATATTCATATCCATGGAGTCGGATTCAGCGATATAGTCCTCTGCCACAAGTTCAACAATTTCATCAGGATTTAGGTTTTCAAATCCATCGTTGACTACCACATCACGATATGATTTGATTGGCTGTTGATCAATTTCTGGGACAATGGTGTCCCTAATATGCTGATCGGTTGTAGGAGTTTCATCTGATTCCATCTCTATTTCTGTAGACTTGTCTTCAATGCCTTCTATGGGGTCGTCATACTGATTAGCCCCGTCCATTTTTACTTTTTTTGTGCTCCTGGTTCCTGGTGATGAGGTCTTCTTCTTTCGGCGATCTCTTGTCGACTTCAAAAGGTTGGTTTTCGGTGCTCATAGGAAGGTTTCTGATTAAATACTTATTAAACTATTCCGACGAGCGATTTTTAATACATTGATCGTTGATATGTGTAGTTAACTGTAAATATAGCAATGTAGGATTGAATATTTGAATGAATGCTTAAAACTTCAAAGCATGAAAATTAAATTCATTTTAATTTGGTTACTTCGGTTGTTGAAATCCCAAGACACAACGTTTCCCCTAATCAATGAAGAAACCACCATGATGAAATAGGTGCATAACATTTATATGATTTAGCTGTATAGTACAGGACTAACCAACCAAACCCCCTGGTAATATTAATTAGAAAAACAACTCAAAATTTGCAGAATTATTTTTAATATGGAAGTAGAGATAGTGTTTTATTTGAATATTGATATTTGAAGTGTATTATATTATTGTGAAAATATTTAACACGCTCTCTATGTGTTTCAACACGTTTTCTGCGTATTGACTGGAATGTTGCCACGTATTCAACACGCCTCCACATGTTCAACACGCCCTTCACGTGTTGTAACATGCTTCTTACATATTGATTTTTCACCTACAAAATTTATTCATATGTAATTACACCCAATAATCCAATTTTTAATAAAAACACTAATATTTTTTCTATATAAAAAGAATTAATCCAAAATTTGAGACCACTTAGCCCAATTAACAGTTTTCTCGGTGGTCCAAACTAAAAATATCATATACAATACATAAAAAATAACCAAACTCGTTGTTTCCTTTTAATGATATAAGTACATTTTCTAACTTCTTTGGGTTTGACGAAATGAAATTACAATAAAATAGAGGCAAAGCTTTTACCATCCAATCGATGGTTGTTGGAATTAGCTTCATTCTACATGCTAACATAGCATCTGAGTTCTGTTTATGCAGGATATGTTATGCAATGTTATGTACGACAATCATTAGGGTTTGTTTGGAAGAATTTTTAAAAAAATATTTTTTCGAGTTATTTTCTTTAATTTTATAAAAAAGTAAAAATAATTTTATGTTTGGATATTTTATCTAAAAAATTTTTTTATCTATTAATTATATTTAAATATAATAATATAAAAGTATTTTTTGTTTATTTATTATCTGAAAATATCTTTTTTTATAGAATTTTTTTTAAAAATATGTAAATTGTAATTTTTTAAAAAAGATATTTTTTTACATTTTTTTAAGTGCTTTTAATTTTACTATTAGAAATTTATCAAATACGCTAAAAATTAAAAAAAATATTTAAAAAATATCTTTTTTTATTAATTTAATGGCATTCAAACAAATACAATATTATATAAGATAAAATACTGTTTTAATTTTTAAACATTTTCGCTAAGTTCTAATTTTGCTTTTAATGTTTAAAACGTTTTATTTTTATTCTATTTCGTGCTATTTTTATTTTCTGAAAAAATTAAATGAATCATTGTATCCATTTACGTTCAATTCACCATCAAATGAAGCTTTAACCTAATCTAATTAAATGCATAACCTTAATTAGTAACTGAAATTGCATCAGCCACCACAATGTGATGACAATATGACATTGGTTTCAATGTCGCATGCTACAACAATACTAGATATATATTTAAAGGAAAAGTATGGTTGATAATGAAAATATTAAATAATGTGAATAATGAATATATTGAATATTCAATTTATTAGGTGTATGGATGGTTATTTTAATATTAAAATTTATATAGGTAATTTGGGATATATTGTATTTTTACTTTATTGGATCAATTTTAAAGTTCATTGTTCACATTGTTCACAAAAGTTATTGTCTACCTTGCAAAGTTTAAAACACACTAGCTAGAAATGGGTCCACAGTGAGCAATTCATCAGTGCTCATGAGGTTGTCATTAATAGTAATAATGCATAATCAATGAAGGACTTTTGTAATCATTATCAGTATAGGTCTGCAATAAAAATACCTGCCGTGCCCATACTGGTAGAGCCAACAAGAAGCCACGTTCCCAAAATGCATAAGCACAAACTGTACACAATTTAATACTAAGATGTGTTCAGTGTAAGAACATGCTTCAAACTGAAAGAAATCTAGTATATATGCAAATTTGGATGAAGGGTTAAGAATAGAGCATAAATTGTTATTCATGAAAAATTACCTTTCTCATTTGTCAATTGTTAACTTGTCAATTGTCGGTTTATACTTTAGCACATCCAAGTGTACGGTACGGAGCTTCTTGAAACTTGGCGTCTCTATGATTATAATAAGAGGGAAAAAACAGGAAGAAAACTCGAATGATTGTTTGACCTTTTCATGTTGAAAAACTTGTCTAAATATTAACACACAATTAGTTATTAGACACGGTTTTGTTTTGTATGAATTTTATAGCCAGAAAAGTTAATGGTAGCAATTAGTGGTCACATCATTGTCTGTGATGCAATTACAAATTCTCAACTTTACTCTGCCATCCAACTAGGAAAAACAATGTATCTCAAATAATTGAAGCCCGCTTTTGGAACCACGGGCACAGGGTATGTAACCAAATTCAAAGATAGTGAAAACCAACCCTGCATGTGATAGAAAAAGTAGCATAACAAATTCTTTTAAATCTAATAATCTACTAATATATTACGTTGATATTCACACCACAAGTCAACAAAATTTAAGCCCCCAGCAGAGGATAAAAATACAATACAAAGGACTATAGAGAATAGTGTACAGACCCCACAATAAACGTAATCTAACGTGTAATGTAGTGCGGAGAAAATGGCATTGATACATGTTTGAGACGAACAGCTCATTATTTCATTCAACCAGATCCAATATTAGATTATAGATCTATGGTCCGTCTGTGTAAAGGAAACGAGTTCGGCAACCTAGGTCATGTGGCTATAATAAAAAAAAAATCTAAGGTAATTAATGAATGAGTTCTTTATCTGACAAAATTAACAGGTAACAATCTCACTGCAAATACATAATTACATTCAACTATCTTAATACTAAGATTCCTGAAAAATCAAGTGTCAACACATGGGATAGATTCTCAAACGGCAGTGAACAGTTCCTGTTTATATGGAAGATGAAATATGACCGACACCTTTCCAATACCAACTACAATTTAGAAATAAATAATAAAACAAATAATCGAGCCAACAGGAAGACAAAAATGTGTTATGGTTGGAAAGTGATTCCTTGATCCTTCATTGTATGGATGCTTGTAGTTGTAGCAGTTGTATGAGTGAAGCAACCTCAAAAATTTCCAGTTTTCAAGCCAAAATAGAATCTATTGTTAGCGTTTAGCACATGCTCCTAAGAAACAAAAGAACAGAAAAGTATTTCAACTATTATTATTATTATTATTATTATTATTATTATTATTATTATTTATTATTATTATTATTTAGACAAACAATCTACAAAACCAAAAAGCTCAAAAAAAGACTACAATGAGAAGGCTATCTTTCATGGTTCTCAGCATCTATAGTTGGTTAAAATGGCAGGCTCTTAGAAGTTGAACTTGAAGTAAGTGAAGCCAAATGCTGGGATGGAACAAAATCTTGACGCAAGTTGGCCCTCTTGACAATTTTCCTCATGTTGTTTTGCAAACTCTGTTGGACTAATTGCTTCACTGCTTTCTTCTCCTCACTCATCGTATCTTCCTCCTCCTCCTCTTCCTCCAAATAGCCTTTACCTCCTCCACCCGAAGCCTTCGTAAAAGACGGCGACGCGCTGAAAATAGGCGCAGAGATATCGGCCCCCAAGCTTCCTCGACCATAGCTTCTAGAAACTTGTTTCCCTTTGTCCGTCCTCAAACATTCCAAGATCCTTGAGGCCCTTTTCTGTGCCAATGTAGAACCAAGAAGGGTCAATTCAAGCAGTGATGATCCAATCCCAGCCTCAATCATGACCTGCCTGTCGCTGTAGGATTTGTGTGCCATAATCATCAAAATGTATGACGCCTTCTCTTGGCACTCCGGCGAATCCGTCCAATTCAACACATCCACCAGAATGAAGATCGAATCCTTTACAGCACTGATAGCTTTCCTGCCCTCTGGAGTTGGAACCAGATTGCTTAGAATCACAAGCACTCTCTCACTCACTTCCATGTCTCCAATTGAACTAACCAAAAAGGGGACCAACTCAGTTTCCAAAATGAATGAACTGTTGGTTGGAAAGATTGATAGATTGTACAGAGCTCGAAGAGCATCTTGCTTGGCTTGGTGGCTACATTCGTAATCCAAATCTTGAAGGGTTCTAACTAGGAATGGAATTGCACCAGAGGATCCAATTATTGGTTTATTTGAATCCAAAGCACTCAATCCAAGGAAATTAGCAACAATTGCTTCAGAAACTGATGAATTAGTAGCATCCGGTGATTCAATTAACTTCAACATCTTGTGAACAGCACCAACTTTAACGATGGCTGCTTTGTTTCTGTTACAAGCCACCCAAACGAACATCAAATTTCACATTCATTGTCCATTAAAATCAAATCACATCAACTATTGACTAAGAATTGTTGTGTAAGCCAAAAAAATAAAATAAAACGAGTAATGTATGTTAACAGAAAATGACATTAAACAATTGAAAGAAAATGAATATACTCGTGATAGAAATAATTAGGGATTGAAAAAAAAAGATAATAAAATAGAACTTAAGGAGAAAACTCACGCATCGTTGCCGATCCCGAGATTGAGCAACGCATAGAGCGAAGCAATCTGAGAATGAACGTCTTCGGAATCGAGCATTCCGACGAGCGGAGGAATAGCTCCAAGCATAGCGAGCGTTCCCCTAACTTCCGATCGTTCCTTCGCAAGCGACCTCACCGTCGTCGCCGCCATGCGGCGCTTCGCCAAGTCCTCTCCCTGCTGCAGGTCCTTCACCACTTGCTTCAGCTCCACCAGCGCCTCTTCCTTCTTCTTCGCCTCCGCCTCATTCTCGCACCCCGTTAAGTTCAGCAGATCCGCGAGCTTCTCTGTTTTCTGATCTGGCCGGTTCTCCCTGCGGCTGCCGGAGGCCAGACTCGCTGTAGAAGTTGCGGCGGAGCTGGATCCTTCATCGTCGTCGTCGTGGCGCTGATGGTAACCGTAGCGTGAGGTGCCGCAGCTGACGGCGTCGAGAACGATCCGGCGGATGGAGGAGGCGGAGATGGAGTTCCAGCGGAAGTGGCCGGCGGTGGCAGCATTCTTGGCAGGGTGGCGGTGGTCGAGTACGACGGATCCGACGTTGTTCCGGTGACACTTTGCCATTCTCCGGCAGACCTACATTGCAGACAACAACACCGCAGAGATAAAAAAAAGGGTTTATTATTTAAGAAATAAATAAACTAATGTATTTTTTTATTTTTATTTTTTTGTTTCCAGTGTAGTGAAGCAGCTTCTCGTTATTGTTCTCTGCTCCTCCTTTTTCTTTCTTTTATTGAGAGTGCTGAATTAGTATTAGTGAGTGAGAGAATCGTTGAGTCCACGTTTGATTGTTACACTTTATATAGCTGTGACGTGTGTATCTGTGAGAGTGCATGCAGGGAGCGAAAATAGATTCTGCTACGAAAAATAATTTGACATCTTTGTAACGCAAAATAAATATAACAAGGGTTTTTTATATTAGACCAACTACGCATACAAACTTTTTTGCTAAATATATTTAAATAAATTAGTTTAAGTCTAACAAAAATCAACTTTAGATTAGAATGTATGTAAACATATCTTTTTTTTTTCTCTCTCTTAAATAGTGCTAATGTTATTATGAAAAACAATTCTTTTCTTAGAATCAAAATCGCAATATTTAAAATTCAAACTAAATTAAAAATCTCTTAAAATCGTTGCGAAAAGTTAAGAAATTTTCAAAGTTAAATTCGAGATCATCACCAAGAAACATAGAAAGAAAACACAAAAGATTCATCACCAAGATATTATTCACAAATAGTCCAATTTTCTCACTTTTTTTTGTTCTCATTTCGATCGCAAAACACTACATAGTCATAATTCTATTTATTTCGTACAATCATTTTTCATGTTCTTGCCTTGAAGTACGTATTACTGTTCTCATTATATGCTTCATTTGGTGATAACTATGTTAGATCGGTGTAAAAATATTACGTAGTGTTTGTCGTATAGTTTAACCTGTATTTACATGTGTTTGAGGGATTTGAATATGTTTTTGTGCATGTTTGAGTTTCGAACTGAGTTTGTCGATAGTAATTATTAACAACTTTCAGTTTGTATTTCGGTGTATTTCATTTGTGTTTCGGTGCATTTGGCTTGTTTTTCAGTATATTTTGTTTGTCTTTCAGTATATTTCATGAGAATTGAGCTTTGTGCTGTTATCCTCTTTATGCTGTAACTAGATAACAGAATATTGTTTTTGTACAAAATATGTACAAAATAACTCAAATATGTATAAAATAACATAAATGAACAATATTCTGTATATATTCATTTATGATCACATAAATGAACAATATGTACAAATATATACAAGATTCATTTATGATAATTTTTAAAACATGAGTGAGGTCAAAAAAATCATTGTTCAAGAGTTGGAATTTGGTGGTTTGATGCATATCTCTGCCATGAATGTGTCACATAAGCTATTGAACACAATTGACATATTCATTTGATCTGTCTCGTAACAGACTGGACACACAGTATGATGTAATCAACATCATCTAAGAAAATATAGCAGCTGTCCTTGACTTGAGTGCATATGGTAAAAATTTATTTTCTAATATATTCTGTAAATCCAATTTCAGTGTATTATCAAATTATTTCTGTGTTATTAAAATATTTTTGCTGCTTTTGCAGGGCCCCGCAAAAAAAAGATTGAAGAAAAAAAATTCATAAGGAGAATAAAGAAGTTGTTAGAAGCTTACAAGGCAAGACTTTATCGCAATTATCAATCTCTATAATGGTGATGAGTGTTGATGGGGAGGAGAATCAAATGAAATTAAAGAGGACATTCATCCTCTACATTCAGATGTCCTTCTTGTTGGTGACAATGGTAAACAAACTTTTTCCGATTTATATGCTGCCCATTCTTCACATGGAAGCAATATGTAAATGGAATTGGGGTGGTTGTGTGTTCAACTTCCTCATAAAAGGCATTAGAGAGCACACATTGAAAAAGAAATATGCTGTTAATGGCTACCTCTTTGCTCTAATGATGGTATATTTTCATGAATCAACACACAAAAATAGGCCGATGGATGCAATTTCTGGACAACCGTGAGTCCAACATTAGACCAGGTAATTACTGGTTGAAAGAATAAAAGCTGAGATCAAAGATGACATGGTAACTCAACTGAATTCCTTCCTTATTTTTGGTGTATTTGTTATAAATATATTGTGTAAACAAATATTTGTTCTGTTTTAAGAAATCGTAAAAACAGCACAGCTGAGAAAACAACTAAAAGAGAAAAAGAAGGAAAAAAGGAATGAAGAAAAGAAGGAAAAGAAGAAGAAGACAATTTCTTCTAAAAGTGAAAGTGTTGCTGAATCCGAGTCTGATTCTGAAAATGATTCAAAGGAGATACTTAAAAGAAGAAAACAACCTAAAAGAATGGCAAAGAAGTAAGTATTTTTTTTTGGTATATTTTTTACCATTTTATTGTATATTTGCCTGATGATTATTTACTTTTTCAGGATAGAATTCAAGAAAAGAAAGTACGTTACTAAGGATTCATCTTCCTAAAAGAAAGTGAATCTGATGATGAGTAAGATTCAAAAACTATCATTGAAATATTGTGTTTTGTTGTTTCGTCAAAATTTATTTATTAACAGGATTTTTTGAATGTATTGTCAGAAGTGAACAAAGTGAGGAAATAAGAAAAAAAAAAGATAGAAGAAAAAAAAATTCACAAGTCTATAAGGAGTAAATATTATTTTTCAGTGTATTTGGTTTGTCTTTCGGTATATTTCATGAGAATTAAGGTGCACTTAGTGCTCTTGTTACCTTTTTTATTTTATCAATTTTATTGTGTTTATTTACTGGATGATTATTATCTTTTCCAGAATAGAATCCAATAAAAGGAAGCATGTTATTGTGGATTCATCTTTCGAAAAAAAAAAAGTAAATCTGATGATGAGTAAGATTCAATAACTATCATTGTAATGCTATGTTTTTCATTTTCGTCAAAATTTTATTTATTGACAGAATTTTTTGCATGTATTGGCAGAAGTGAAGAAAGCGAGGAAATAAGAAAAAGAAGATTAAAGAAAAAATAAAAAACCTGCAAAAAAGTAATTATTTATTTTCGGTGTATTTTGTCAATTTTATCATGTTCATTTGTTTGAAGATTATTTACTTTTCTAGGATTGAATCCAAAAAAAGAAAACATGTTATTAAGGACTCATCCTCCCAAAAAGAAACTAAATCACATAATGAGTAAGATTCAGAAACTATCTTTGTATGTGATGTTTTTCAGTGTATTTTTCAAAATTTTTTTTGTCTGATGATTGTTTGCTTTTTTGGAATACAGGAAAAAACTACCGATGTTCCACAAACTGGGCTCCACTCCACGGAAGCTCACTATGATTCTTCACAAATGTAAGATTCAATGTCTGAAATTCTTTCTTTGCTAAAATTTTTTAAAAACTGATGTATTTACTCTAATTTTACTGAATAATATTTATTTTATCTTTAGAATGCCACATGTAAATTTGAAAAGTAAAAATGATGCTGTGTTTTAAACACAATCAAGCTATTAGAGCAGTGTAAATCAACCAAGTGATAACATGTAATTTTTGTGTTCTCTTACCATTTTTTTAATTTTGTGCTACCATATTCTGCTTCTGAATTCACACACACACACACACACATATATATATATATATATATATATATATATATATATATATATATATATATATATTTAAATTTCTTTAAGATTTTATGCAAGAAAAAAAAGTCAAGAAAAAAGAAAAAATTGCAACTATATAAGTTCTCACACAATAGAAGTTGTGTTTTTATTGAATGCTTGAGGTGTAGATGTGAGATAATTTTGGTGTATTTTAGGTTCAAGGAACAAGAAGAATTATTGAATGAACTAGCTCCTGTTTAGGAAGGAATAATAGAATCCTAAAGGACAAATGACTATTCTTTGAAAATAGACTCATTCTCAATCAAAATCACTGGACATGTGAGTTTTCCAATTCACTTTCAATGTTCTATTCATTGAGTTAATCATTTGCACTTGAATGTTTACTCCATATTAACTTTTTTATTTTTGTTTTCCTTAGAGTTCCACTTTAAGTATGTGCTCTTCCTTCGGAAACACCTGCCTCAAGAACTCCCCAAACTTAACAAATTACTGAAAAGTCTTTTGGAGAGAAAAATATAGAAGAAGAAACTATTAATGCATAAGTATTACTTAAATTCCTATTCTAATATTTTTGGTATATTTAGTTTCTCTTTTGGTGTATTGCTTCTGTTTTGAGGTGCACTTGGTGTTCTTATCCTCTTTTTGTTGTAACTAGGCAACAGAACATTGATTTTGTCTATTTTGAGGGACTTTGTTGATGTATTTATTGTAACTAGCCGATAAATATTTGTTGTAGTGCTTCTGTTGTCATTTTGTGAATGTTTTATTGAGTTTCATGTCTTTTTAAATAGCAGTGTATTTGGTTCATATTTCAGTGTATTTCATGTAATTGAGGTGCACTTGATTTGCTTGTATTAATTAAATTTCTTTTCTGTAATCCTGCAGTCCTCCATGACCTCAACAAGAATCTCATGAGAAATTAGCTCCTACTCATGTGCAAATTCTACTTAATAAAGTTCTTTTTCAATATTTTCTGTGTATTCTTAAACTATTTTATGTGTCACCATGCAGTCGTCCACCTACTCAAGCCGTGAATGATGGTATAATGTTGATTGCCAATGCTGCATTAAAGAATGACTTTTCTACACCATCAATCAAGTGAGAAAGCTACACTTACTCAAGAGGGTGAACCACCAGCAGACAAGGAAAAATCTCAAGACAACCCAATATTGGTGGAAGAGTTGAAAGAGTTAGTTAAGATTATGAATATTGGGGTTGCAACAACATTAAATTATGCTAAGCAAAAAAGTCCCTCACCAGAAAAGGTGAAGCCTACATTGAGTTTCCTTGACAAGTTCAAAACTCCCGTGAGGCAAAAGGAAATAACAGACGATCTTAAGGAGAAATGCTTTCATTGGGTCACAAATATCAAGACTAATGATGATGGATGCTCTAATGAGTGGGAGACGATTTTTAAGCTAAAGCATAAATCTCACCTGAAAATAACCAGAATGCACTTTAATTCTTTAAAAGTCAAATCAGATATAAAAAACCTGGTAATACTAGAATAACATTAATGATTTTGTTATGAGTTGTTTCATATATGTATTAAGTTTGGTTTTTTGTTTTCGTAGGTTGTCTCGGTAATGTGTTAAATTCTGAACAACAAAAAATTGAAAGATTTGGAAAACTTATATATTGTCTCCCCCTGATATTGTGGTAAGCTGTAGTACATTAAAATTTCGGTGTATTTTTAAAATATATTATTTGTTGTAACTGTTTCTTTCAGTGTATTATACAAATTTTATAGAATTCCGCATTGGTGAGTCATGAGGGCAAGTTCATTCATCCAAAGACTAACAAGTGCTTCCAGATTAAAGACTATCAAGACTACATTCCATTTCTAGACAAGAAAAAACTTGCATCTCCATCCATTTGTAAGCTTTCTTTTATAAAGCTTCTTGAATAATTCTTATATTAGGTACCAATTAAATTAAAAAAATTTTCTTTCAGACCAAACTTCAGATATTTCCCCAATTTGTTATGCGCAGCATTAGTGAATATGGAGGCGGATGCTGAAAAGAAAAAATTTCATGTTCTTGACACATTAAACAAAAACTCTCCTTCGAAAGACAGAATAGAAATTAATAAATTTGTTATAAATTTTTTATTTGATACAAATTTTTGGTTCTCTATAAATTCTCTTGTTTCTATCTGTTTGAAATAAGGTGCACTGGTAGTTCTTGGAAAAAGAAAAGTAAATTCTATAATACACCGAATTACTTCTGAAATACACCGAAATCTATTTAAATAAACATCAAATTCTATAGTTTGAAATTATTCATTTTGGTGTAATTTAGTGTTAAATATAGAATTTCTTATACTTGGCTTATTTTGGTTTTTAGAGCTTTATAATTTCACAAATGAGGGTGTTTGCCGGAGAAGAACCTTCGGTAGACAAGGATGTGAGTGTCGAAACACCATACATCAACATCAATGGGCAGCGAACACAGTATGTAATCTTTCTATTTAATAAAATTTACTGTATTTTTTGTTATTGTCCTATTTTAATGTGTTATTTTATTTTTTGTTGAGTTTAGCAAACAATAATAACATTTTGTGATGACAAAAATAGAATTAATTGGGTTAATAGTTCAAAGGTGTTTTGATGAAGTTGTTTAGTGTTACAGGTCCAAATTGTTAGTAAGCAGCCTAAACAATGAATCCAAGAATTTGAACCAAACTATAAGTCCAGCCCATTGTTTTCATGAAGGAAAAAGCAACCTCCAGCTGGTGTTGATGTAGTGCTTCGGGCAAAGTTCAAAAGGAAGAGAAGAGCTCACTTTTTCACCAAATATCAAAGAAGAAAAAGGTGCTTTACCTTTCATTAGGTATAAAATCAGAAGAAAGAAAACCTAATCTTGGAAGCCAATGTCTAATCGAAACACAATCAGAGGTTAAAGGTAATTTATTTTCATTTACATATAAGTCAATTTCTTGCTATTTTCTCCTTCCCTCTGCACCACCATTTCAAGCAATATAAGAAAAATAGTGGCTACTTTAATCTGATGTGGATCAATGGTCAAAATTATTGCTTGGAGCCAACGCACAAGATTAAGGGCTTTGATTTGGAAAATTCATTGAGAAATCCAAGATCTATGAAGCTGCCGTTACTCATCCTTCACTGCATTGCTTATTTCTGAATCCAAATCCCTAATTTTTGGGAATAATTGAAGAAAAAGGAGGTAAGATTTTAACTGGTTCAAGATTCAAGGAGTTGACTTGTGAAGCAAACCCTAGTTGAGAAAACAGAGCTAACACAAAAAGAAAAATCATCTTCATTTCTGCTCAACAAGAGAGAACCCGAGAAAAGAAAGGAGAGAAACCTCACAAATCTAAAGTTTGAAGTCTTGGAAGCATTAAACCTACACAAAAGGCAGCATTCCGCCACGATTGAAAGCCATATTTGAGAGTTCAGAATCTGGGTTCAGCATATAAAGTTTGAGCTGTTAAACATCATCTCTTTCATGGTTTATCATTAAGTATTTTGTTTGTATATTGTATCTT
This sequence comes from Arachis hypogaea, assembly GCF_003086295.3. Classification (NCBI taxonomy): domain Eukaryota; kingdom Viridiplantae; phylum Streptophyta; class Magnoliopsida; order Fabales; family Fabaceae; genus Arachis; species Arachis hypogaea. The sequence continues at coordinate 117,116,064 of NC_092055.1, read as the reverse complement.
TCTTTGATTATATTCAGTGGTAAGAGGCATATAAGTGAGGCATTAAGAAAAAGTCATTGAGAGAAAAGGCATAGAGAGAAACTTGGAGAGAAAAGCCAAGATTTATTTCTTGTCTCTTTTGATTGTATTTCTATTTTACATCTTGTATCTGAAGTATCCCTTGCTAAGTTGGATAAGCACTTAGTCTGTTGAAAGTCTAGGAAGTCGCCTAGCCAAGTCAAGTTTAGGTTGAAGCTTGATTTGTCCTAGATAGGATTAGGTTGAATCCCAGTGAATTGGTGTATGTAATATTTGAAATGATAGTAAAAATTTCACCACTGTTGTGGTAGAGATTGGATGTAGGTTGCATTGCACGAGACAACTGAACTAGGATACATGGCTGTGTCATCTTCTTCATCTATGCTCTAATTCCGTTTCTCACGATTTATAAGACAAAATAAAATTATCTCATGTATAATCCATCTCACAGATTGAATAGAAGCTAAGTTTTATTTTCTAGTTCGAGGCAGAATTAATCAAGTTTAAAAGAAGGCTATAGATTCAACCCCCTTCTCTAGACCATCAAGAACTTTCAATTGGTATCAAGAGTTAGGTCTCAAGAATCAAGCTTCACACCTTGGAGGAAAGGTCTAATGGCTAACAACTTGGGTGAAAACGCTGTGGCCTAGACTTTAACAGAGAGTCAGTCAAACAACAAGACTCTGTTCTTTAATGGGAAGAACTATGCTTACTAGAAGGAAGGGATGATGATCTTTATTCAATCAATTGACTACAACATATGAAAAATCGTTATGAATGGTCCTAAAATTTCAACCAAGACAAGTGCTGATGGAGTGGTGACTCCAAAGGAAGAAGCCGAATAGAATGATGAACACAAGAAGAAAATCGAGTTAAATGCCAAAGTCATCAATTTGATGCTCTGTGCTATCCATTTTGAGGAATATAGGAATGTATCTAAATGCGAGACGACAAAGGAGATTTGGGATAAACTCCAAGTCACACATGAAGGTACCAAACAAGTCAAAGAAACAAGGATTGATTTGCTGCGAAAAGAGTGTGAAACGTTTTTTATGCAGGATAGAGAAAATATTGATGAGATGTTTAAGAAGTTCTCAATCATCATAAGCATCTTGGATGCTATAGGCATGACTCACACTGAACAAACTCTTGTGAAAAAAATCCTTAGAAGCCTTACAAAAGAATGAAAAACAAAAGCTACTGTCCTAGTTGAGAGCAACAGCCTAAGTCCTTTAACCTATGACGTGTTGAGAGGCAAGCTTCTAGCATATGAAACCACACACACCAGCCAAGACACAAAAAAGAAAGGAGTGTCCCTAAAATCAAAAGTTAAATCATTAGATGATGACTCCAATAATAGTTTCTAAGATGATGAAATTGTCTTTTTTGCTAGGAGATTGAGAAGGTTAATGAGGAGTAAAGTCAAGTACAAAGGATCAAGTTCAAAGGAGAAAAAGAAGGACCTAAGCAAAGTCATCTGTCACCAATGCAAGGAGGCAGCACACTTCAAGTACAACTGTCCAAAACTCAAGAAAGAAGACAAGTCGAAGAAAGAAAAGAAGAAAGTGCTCATGACTTCATGGGATAATCTAGAGAATGATTCAGATGAGGATGAAGACTCTGAATATGAAGCACAAATTTTTTTTATAGCTGGTCATAATCAATTAGATGAGGTAAATTACTTTGACTTGTCTATTGAAGATTTACATGTTATTATTGATGATCTCATCCACCATTCTAAAAAATTGTTGAATAAATATAATAAATGTAAGTCTAAAAATGAAACTTTGAAAGCAGAAAATGACTATTTGAAAGAAAAAGTGAAGGAAACTGAACGTACTATTGATTTTATTAAAGAAAACAAATTTTATCTGAAATTGAAAAATTTAAAGGAAAGCATGTGGTTAATCCTTTTCAAGAACTCATTGTTGAAAACAAAAGATTAAATGAAATGATTAAAGGGTTGAACAATAATTTAGCAAAATTTACACAAAGTTTCAGTAACTTGGACAAATTACTTACTAATCAAAGACCATTGTTTGAAAAATCTGATTTGGGTTATGTGACAAAAGATGATGCAGTTGTTTCAAAATCATTCATTAAAATCGAAGCATCAACCTCAAGAAATAAACCCTCATTTCTACTAAAAGACCTCTTGAATTGCTACATATTGACCTCTTTGGTCCAACTAGAACTCAAAGTCTAGGTGGTAAACACAATGGCTTAGTGATTGTGGATGAGTATACAAGATTTAGTTGGATTCTATTTCTTGCACATAAAAATGATGCATTTTCAGTCTTTGAAGTGTTTAGCAAAAGAATTTAAAATGAAAAGGATTTAAAAATAGCTTCTATTAGAAGTGATCATGGTAAAGAGTTTGAAAATTAATTTTTTGAATCTTTTTGTGATAAACTTGGAATTTCACATCATTTCTCTTGTCCAAGAATGCCCCAACAAAATGGTGTTGTGGAAAGAAGACATAGAAGTATTCAAGAAATGGCTAGGGCCATGTTATGTGAAAGTGAAGTCCCTAAGTTTCTTTGAGTTGAAGCCGTGAGTCCATGATGCTATTTCTACTCAAAGAGAGAGAACCCGAGAAAAGAAAGGAGAGAAACCTCACAAATCTAAAGTTTGAAGTCTTAGAAGTATTGCACCTACACAAAAAGGAGCATTCCGCCAAGATGAAAAGTCACATTTGAGAGTTCAGAATCTGGGTTCAGCATATAGAGTTTGAGCTGTTAAATATCATCTCTTTCATGGTTTATCATTGAGTATTCTGTTTGTATGTTGTATCTTTCTTTGTTTATATTCAGTGGTAAAAGGTATATAAGTGAGGCATTAAGAAAAAGCCATTGAGAGAAAATGCATAGAGAGAAACTTGGAGAGAAAAGCTAAGATTTATTTCTTGTCTCTTTTGATTGTATTTCTGTTTTGCATGTTGTATCTGAAGTATCCATTGCTAAGTTGGGTAAGTACTTTGTGTGTTGAGAGTCTAGAATGTTATCTAGCCAAGTCAAGTTTAGGTTGAAGCTTGATTTGTCCCAGATAGGACTAGGTTGAATCTTAGGAAATTGGTGTATGTAATATTTGAAATGATAGTAAAAATTCCACCGTTGTTGTGGTGGAGACTGGATATAGGTTGCATTGCACGAGGCAACTGAACCATGATACATGGCTATGTCATCTTCTTCATCCCTATTCTGATTCTGTTTCTCACTATTTATGAGACAAAATAAAGTTGTCTCCTGCATAATTCATCTCATAGACAAAATAGAAGCTAAGTTTTATTTTTTGGTTTGAGGCAGAATTAATCAAGTTTAAAAGAAGGTCATAGATTTAATCCCTCTTCTCTAAGCCATCAAAAACCTTCATTTTTGTTTTTAGATATGATTGTGTAATATATGTGATGAAATAGCTGGAGATTCATTGATCCGAAAAAGATCAAAAAGAGAAAATATTCATGGATGAATTGGAAATAGGTAACTATCTTTAAAAATAAAAAACTCTCAATTACTAAATTAACGGAGTTTAATAAAGAAATTTCTTTAAACTGCAGGAACAAGTTGGTCATTTCAGAGTCAAATATGATTCACTCATTCTATTTGACAAAATGAATTAACTCAGAGATAAAGCCATTCAAG